>NW_006781442.1:1048684-1060432 GCF_000442215.2 Lipotes vexillifer | reverse complement strand
AGAGAGAGAGAGAGAGAGAGAGAGAGAGAGAGAGAGAGAGAGAGAGAGAGAGAGAGACAGGGAGAGAAACTGCTCAAAGTAAATAATACCCAAGAAAAGAACGTGTGTAATAACACTTAGACCCTAATGAAGAAAGCCTCGGAACCACCATATGCCTGATTCTGATCAGAAGTGAAGTCCTCTACCCACCTGCACGGATAAAGGATGAGAAAAGCCACGTAAAGAAGGCAGATAAACAAACTGCCAAGAAGGAGATTTCTTGTGTTTTGGGGAGAAATGTTGGCATTATTGCGCCTTACCCTGGAAAAGGTCAAAGGAGTGTCTCCGTGGAGGCGTTCTAACAAGGATGCACTGCCTTTTATTTGCAAAGAGAAAGCTTCTGAGTGCAGCTCAGCCCGCGGGCGGGTCTGGGCTCTGGGATGAGCGCGCACCACGGTGACGGATTTGAGTCTTTTCACCTGGGCAGGTGGCTGCTGCTAGGAATTAGCAAATGACTGACCCAGCTGAGAAAAGTGTTTAGTTTAAAAAAAAAATTACCCTTAAATATTATTAGTCTATTTTCAGTAGACTTCAGGTTGACGAAATGAAGATCAAGCGAGCCTCCGCTCAACGGTTCCAAATTACAATTCCTCACGCATTGCAGCGGAGAGCGCTGAGGCTCGCCCCAGACGGCGTCCCCAGGAAATCAACAGTGCCAGTGCTCTGGGGCCATTCTGCCTTGTTCCCTACGTATTGTTTCGATTCAGATTATTTCTGGAAACAAGATAATTGTCTCCTGGCTACCTAATTCCCCGGAATTCTCCCAAGGCGCTGCTGGTGGGAGGGCTCGGGGAGCCGGTTGCTGTTAGCAGTTCTGGACATGAACCCTCTCCCCTGGGTCTCTCCAGTTCCCGAGAATATAGATCAGCTTTTCAAAATCCACACCGGAGAATTCCCTTCCGTTTTAGGGGAAGCTGGGAGGACAACTTTAGCATATTTACAATAGTCAAAAGTAGGGAGGTGGATGAAAAGAATTCTGTTCAAGGAAGAATAAATAGGATCCTGAGACATCTATCTGTAGAAAGTTTTGCTCACAAGGCAGAAGCCGGAGTTTTAAGATCACTCATGTAAATACCTCCCAGGATGTCTTCCCTGATTGAGGATGTATGAGGGTTATTGAGTTTTGAATTAGAGGCACTTTAATGAAACAGTAGAATGTTCTTATCTGATTGCACCTGTATTAATTGTGTTAAAGAGGTCTCTCCTTGGATCATGGTAAATGAACCCTGATCCAAACTTACTAGAGACTCAGACTGGTATTAGTTTTAGGATTCCTGTAAGCTATCCAATTTGTTAGATTTCAGTAATCGAAGGAAGATGAGAGCATGCCTCTTGTTGAAGAATTTTTTTTTTTTTTTTGCCTGTGTTTTAGTTTGCTTAATCTCTCTGACTGCGTACTCAGTTGAGGTATTAAAAAAATAACTTACATTAAATAATAGAATTTATTTCAAGTCTTTTTTAAATTTCAAGAAGTCTTTCATAGAAACAAAAAAAATGCATAGTTAAATATCACATAGGAAAACTAGCTACATATCTAATTAAAATGGAATGCACATTTCACAATTAAATTGCAGATATGTGTTCAATTGATATACATTCATCAATATACTTCAGATTATTAGTTGTGTAGTTTCTGATGACTTCCAGAAAATCAATATACATGAGTAAACCCATGGACAAGCTCCTACCTATTAGTACCCTAAACCTCAATTCTGCAAGAAAAAACATCCATTGAGATGAAGCTTGGAAAATTTTCAATTGCCATGTGTATGATGTTGTAAACATTATTATATATTATGAGAATATTAATAAGGACATCTTCAAGGTTTTTCCTAGATTGTAGAGCTGTTCTTTTAACAAGATTTTTAGATTTTACAAATAAAGCAAAACAAAACACCTCAGCATTAGAATTCATTAGTTCTTTCATTCAACAACTTTTTGTGTGTTTGTTTTAGATCCTACTGTACTCTGGCACTGTTCTAGGAATGGGGATATGATGGTAGACGAGACATATGGGATCCCTGCCTTTACGGAGCCAAGGAGCTAGTGCAGATGACAGACAATAACGAGTGAACAAATAGAAACATATGAATTCAGATGAGATGGAGAAAATAATGCATAGTGAGGCTATGGAAATGTTGGGGAGAGGGTGGGATTACTGGATGGTGGGATGGTGGTGGTTCTCTTAGAGAAGGTAAAAGATTAGCAGCAATGTGACTACAGAGAAGGAAAGGAGAGTGTGAAAACATGTGTGGGGGGTGTTCTGGGTAGAAAAATCAGCAAGTGTGGAAACCAGATGTGGCTATGAGTTTGGTGTCTTAGAAACTGTATGGCTACGAAGGAGTGAGCAAGGAGAATGGTGGAGAAGATGGAATAGAAGGTTATCTGGGGACCAGATCAGGAAGAACCAGGAAGGACATGGTGAGGACCTTTGACTGCAGTTTAAGTGTGATGGGAAGCTAGTTAATAATTTAAATAGGAGTAACATTCTAATTTGTGAATTAAAATGTCATACTGGCTGCTGTTAGGAGAATGGATTGGTGAGGGGCATAAATAGAAGCAGTGATGCAAATACAAAGATGCGTTGAGCATTGCTAATACCTACCCAAATCTCTTCTCTTTTCTTACACAGTAAAAGAATTCAGCATTTCTTCTGGACAGTCATGTGACTACCTAGAAAGCTATATTTACTCGCTCTCATTCCAGAAGGAGTTGCCGGTGGGGTGTAATCAGAAGTCAGAGAGGGAGTCAGACATGTGGCCTGAGTCCTGTTGGCCCTTCCTTTCCTCCTGGCTGTGTGGTCAGTGGTGTGAATGTGATGGATGGCCAGTGACGCAGGCATCTTGGCCCATGCGGTGATGCTAGGATGGCAGAGAAAGAATGTAGGAGGAGGCCCTACCTCTGGAATTCTGTGTGAAAGAATACAGGCATACCTTGCTTTTTTTGGCTTTGCTTTATTTTGCTTCAAACATACTCTGCGCTTTTTACAAATTGAAGGTTTGTGGCAACCCTGCACTGGGAAAATCTATTGGTGACATTTTCCAAAAGCATTTGCTCACTTCATGCCTCTGGGTCACATTTTGGTAATTCTCATAACATTTCAAACTTTTTCATTATTTTTGTATTTGTTATGGTGATCTTTGACCAGTGGTCTTTGATGTCACTATTGTAATTGTTTTGGCATTTTTAGCAATAAAATACTTTTAAACTAAGGTACATACATTGTTTTTTAGACTTAATGCTTTTGAATACTTAATAGACTACAATATTGTGTCAATGTAACTTTTATATGCACTGGGAAGCCAAAAAATTCATGTAACTCACTTTAGTGCACTATTCACTTTATTTGCAGTGGTCTGGAACAGAACCCACACTATCTCTGTGAATGACTGTAAACTTCTGTTTTGTTTAAGCCACTGATATTTTGGGGTTTAGGTTAGGCAAATCTAATTCCAAGTAATTCAATAGATAACAATGGCTTAATGAGACACAAAGGTGCTTGCTTGGATTGGGTATAGTGTAGGAGGAAGGAATTGTTGGATAGCAAAGTATATTTTGAGGGCTTCCCTGGTGGCACAGTGGTTGAGAGCCCATCTGCCGATGCAGGGACACGGGTTCGTGCCCCGGTCCGGGAAGATCCCACATGCCGTGGAGTGGGTGGGCTCGTGAGCCATGGCCACTGAGCCTGTGTGTCCAGAGCCTGTGCTCCACAGCGGGAGAGGCCACAATAGTGAGAGGCCTGCGTACCGCAAAAAAAAAAAAAAAAAAAAAGTATATTTTGAAAGTGGAATCATGAGAGTTTACTGATCTGAACTTTCTAGATGAATGTGGATGATGAGAGAAAGAGTGGAACCAAGGATGGCTGCCAGGAATTTTGCCTGAGTAAATGGTTGGATTGGAAATGTAGATAATAAAACACACTCCTGGCGCATGATTACAAGGGGGAAGATCTGTGATGAAAACATGAGCAACTTCCCTATAAGTTACTTCTATTGTTCAGTGCAAAGAAGTAAGGTCCTCAGCTGAGAGTGAAAATGATGGATGGGCTGTTGAATGCTTAAGGAGGGAAGAAAGGTATGCAATGGACATTTGAAAGAGGTGGTGAGTGAGTTGAGCTGGGAGATGTACTAGCATTCCTGGACAGCACTGAAAATTATATTTGTGATGAAAAGTTTCAAGTAAGACAATCTTCCCACCACCAGCAGCATCATTAGATAATCTTTCCCAGACCATATTCAACTAGTCAGATATGGACACATAGTTAAGAGAGTTGGATATAACCAAACCAGTGGTTTTACACAGAGAGTACGATACAACGGAGGGATAGAGGGGCAAAAGCCCTGAGGATGTATCGAGGGAGTTGCCATAGTAATGGACCATGAAATCTAAGCTGGGCGAGCAGGGAGTAGGAGGTGTAGGGAGGGATGGACATTGACAAAGGGGTAGAACAAATGAATTGGAGGTCCCAGTGTAGATGAAACCATATCAGTGTAGAGGAACCAGTGTAAGTGAGTTGGAAAAATGAGACGTTGGGCCAGAGAATGCTTTAATTAAAGATTTTGTAGGGAATGTGGTACTGGTAATAGTAAGTACAAGGAAATGGTCGTGGAAATGGATGGCCGAAGTGGAGGAGGAAAGTTTATTCTGGAGGTGAGGGAATTAAGGGACAGTAGGGTATGTGTTTGATGATCCTTTACCTGGGTGTGCAAGTCACCAGGAATGATGACCAGTGCCTTGGTGGAGAGAGAGAAGAGAGTCACGTGGGTGCAAACTCCAGACTGCCCAGAAGAATGGTAGGGGACTTTGACTGGAAAAGGGGGGCATTTGGAATAATCTGATTGTGTGTGCTTTAAGGATGCTGGGGGGTCATCTGTTTGGTCTCGCTTGTTTATTTTATGGGCCAGAAACAGACACTGTCTGGGAAACAGGGAGGATACCACCCCATCTCCGGGCCCTGCAGAGCACATCACGAGGACAGGAGCCATCACTTGAGAGGCTTGCAGTGCAAACCGCGTCTTCAGGCGGTAGTTGGGACTATGTGAGAGCAGGAAGGTGATGTACTGATAACAAGACTCCACAGAAGACAAAGCTGGACAGAAATGTGGTCAGAAGAGAAAGGAAAGCAAACTGAGAATACACATGTTGACCAACTCCTGTAACACTCTTCAGACTTGAACATGTGCAAAGCACCCTTAGGGTGGAGGGTGGGGATTGGGGAATACTGAGCTCTTCCTGTCCCAGCCTCATGAGTAAATGCAGCTGATTGTCCAAGCCCCAAGGAGCATCCAGTCCCTGTTGCCTCTCAGAGGACATACTTGAAAATAGAGATTGGACAAGCTTGGTCAGGCTGTCTCTGTTTCACTATCCCTGAGCCTCCCCTGGGCTTGAGGAAAAGTCAGAGGATTGTCACACAGGTGTACTGTAGCGTTTTCTTTAAGGACATGTCCAGAGGCCCAGAGAGGTACACACTTTAGCTTTAATTCTTGAAGTATTAAAGAATTAAAGTGCTAAGATGTCTTTTCCAAACCAAAGAATCCATAACTGCAAGCTATTCTGAAAGTTTAAGACATACAAATGAGTTTTTAGAAAGAGAAATTCTAAGACCCAAAAATGATGACACCACCCCTTCCTGGGCTGTGTGTACACACACACACACACACACACACACACACACACACACACACACCCATCTGTCATTCAAACCTCATCGAGTTCCCTCTTCTATGTTCTCTTGGTAGCCTCCATGCTCATCCCTGCTGAGTACTTATGAGACTGTGTAATTTGCCTCTGTTCTTGTCTTCTTACTAGACTTGAAAACGGGAGCTGTTTTTACCATTGTGTTTCCAGAACTCAGTAAGTGGTAGGTGCTTGAGAAATGTTTATTGGATAAAAAAGAACGAATAAACAAATGCCCCGAGACCCATCACAAAGTAGGAGACACCATTTTGTTTTCATGACTCCAGGCACATCCTACAGGTCTAGTTTCGCCTTATTCTGAATGGGGCCAGCAAATCTGTCTTCTCTTTTGCCATGTAAGCCAAGCCACCTGGTGGGAGCTGTGAAAATGGTTGCAGTGGAGTTCATGGCTGTGACAGCATTTTCAATATGGCTCTAACCCTTTCCAAGCTAGGAGCCTCCATGGGAGTATCCATCCGTCTAATGAATGGACCCTGATGGAACGCAAGACACTAACAGACATTGTTCAACCATTAAGTGGTTTATGGCCTCCACACTCCGTCCGCCTCAAGGAATCAAAGGCCAAAAAATAAGTATATTTTAATGAATCCACTTACATGTTTCAAGTATGTTCTTGAATAGGTCCTTCCCAAACCAAAGAGCACCTAAGTGTATCAATGAAGTGAAAGAGCAAAGAAATAATACCGATGATCAAAGCCCCGTTCATACTGTAATTTCTTCCCGCAAATGCATTTCTCTCTAGTGACTGTCACCTTATACTGTACCCACGCATACAAGAGCTTCTGTGCACTGAAGGCAAAGACCACACGTGTGAAACCAAATAGTCCCACAGCAGGAGGAGACTTTACCTGGTCTCCGTAGGTGACAACTCAATCGATTGTCAAAAGGCACTTTTGTCCCAATGCTAATATCCCTCAAATCAGGGAAGAAGTTGAGGATACAATTTAAGTAAAACCCGCAGAGGATTAATGAAAAACAATTACACGTGAATAAGACAAAAGAGGGAGTTTCATTTCCTACTTTCATTGCCATCATAAGGAGACAACAGAGAATCTGAAAGTGCCTGGGTATAGGCTCACGTCACGCTCCAAAGCCACATGCAGACTGAAACAAAAATCCCACAGCCAAGAACCTGCTGATGAAAGTCAGACACACTGCCTGGTATGATTCTTGTGCCAACTGTACCTTTGGGACCTAAAGTAGAAAGATTGTGCAGAACAGCTAAGATTCAGCGCTGGCTTAGCGTTTACAGACGGCGTGCTGGGAGCCATCACAGACCACCTCCGTGACTGGTCCTGCCTCAGCTAGGGACCCAAGGCCCACAGAGTCTGCCTGCGGGAAAGCAGGATACCTGGTTCCAAGATCTGGCAATAATGTGAACACAGAGAAGTGTTTTCAGGGAAGTGGGAAAAGAAGGAAGATGGACTCATTTGTCCGGGGAATGGTGGAGTCCTTTGGTCCTGAATAGTAGCTGTTGGCTATGAACCGTTACTATGGATAGTCAGGCTGAGGAAATACAAGATCCTTCTTGCATCTAACTTTTGCATCCTGAGATCAGACACAAACAACTTTTGGGGAATTACTACTGATCTTGCCAAAATTTTTTCGTCGTTCTTGGTGAAATGAGAAAAATAATGACTGTGTAGAGAGCTTTCTGAAAGGCTAAATATAGTCATAAGATATAGTCTTACTTTTTCTAATTAACCTTCTACCTTGTTTTTAGTGTTAAAATGCCTTTCCTTTTACAGGTTTATAATGACATGTGTGAGGTGAGAGTCGCATCTCTTTGGTTTATGTCCTTGTTGGCATAATAAGAGGTGGATAAACCTGCCAGACCTCCACTCTCTTTGGAGGTTTTTACTAGACTGGAGTCTACTTCCCAAGAGGATTAGAAGCAGCTGCCCCACAGGGCAGTCTTGACTCTTGCATGAAAAACTTGGGTCAGAAATTCTTTCAGCAACCAAACAAAACCCAAGAGGCTGGAGAGAAGTTCCACTGCCCAACTCGCTGGGCTGTGCTAGTGAACATGTGTCTTGGACACTCTCTTTTACCTTCTCCCATGCTGGAGGCATTTCATGAATCAGCAGAACCCACAGGGCTTCTCAAAACGTGCGGCAGGAGAGCCCACAAGTTCTGCCTCTACGGAGGACACCAGCATCCCTCATGAGGATGAAAACCTACAGGTCAGGGGCAGATCTGTTCCCTTTCTCCTTCCTAGAATGTAAGTGATCCCAAGATGCAGTTCTACGAACAGAACACAGAAGATACATTCTGCTCGTTACTCCTAAAAGCAGGGCATTATGAGTGATGAATGATTGCGTCATTTCAGAAAATGATCTCCTAAAGTCTCCCTCTCTTTGGAAGTTTCTTTTCAGGCACCTTTTCTCTTCAGTCTTTTACAGCGTCTTGGCCTCATCCACCCCAGCACTTCCTTTCTTTCTTCTTTCCTTTTTTCAACCTTCCTGACCCTCGGCACCTTATTTCTCCAACTGGAATCATTTATAGTAGAGAAGCTTACAGCAAGACCACAGGATGTAGTGGAGAGAACTTCGATCTGGTCCTAACAATGAATTTTTTTGAAACCAGACTCTTCGGAGGCCTTCATTTCTGTTGAAATCATGTCTAATATCTCTTCTAGCTCTAAACATCTGATCTAGGATTGCTCAGAGGTAAATATGTTTTCTTTAACCATAATCACACGAATTCTCCCAGAATCCAGGCCATGAGCTACTCCACACCTCTCGGCTTGTTTGAGGCCATGTCTGGTCAGAATCCCATTCATCCACTTTTTCAGTCATCTGTTCATTCACTCAGTCAATCATTTCTTATTTGTCAAATGCAACTGAAAAATTACCACCTGTTTTTCTCCACATGTGTGAATGGAAAAGCAATAGCTGCTTTCTGCACACACAAGGCTAGCTTTCTCTTCTCCTCTGTAAAGTCTTCATTTGTTTTCACGGGTAAAGCTTCCCCACCTTGTGCTTTATTTAGAATTCTATTGTGAAAAGTGTAGTACTATGTTGTTTTTCATTGTTTACGCACCTCCCTCTCTGACTGTAATATTAGCTCCTTGAAGGTGGTGACTTGCTATGACCCAGTTCAAATGCCTAGAACAGAGTGTGGTGTGTAGCAACGTCAACAATTCCTTATGAAGTGCTTTCTAGATTCCAGGCACTGTCCTAGTCAACTTACGTGTACTGAGTCATTTAATCCTGGCAATGACCCTATCAGTGATTTGTTGGTATCATCCCCACTACACAGGTAAGACACTGAGGCTCAAAGAGTTGAAATGATTTGGCCAAGTTCATACAGATGATTAGAAATAGAGCTGGGATTCAAGTCCAATAGACTGGTTCCTAATTCCACGTAATAAATATTACACTATATGACCTCACAATTAATTGAAAAAATTGAATTGATTATAACCATTGGCTTCACAAGAATGTCAGAATGACATAAAATACAATAATTATATTCAATATATAATATACCCTAAAAGTAGAAATTTTGCAATGATCTTCAGATTCTGAGATCCCATTTTGCTGCACAGTTTTAAAAGCTTATATCTCTATTTATTGTATAATATCCCACTTTATATTAATTACATAACTCTTTGGGAGCATTCCATGATAAACTTCACCACAGAACTGAGCATATTTCTTATCTCCTGAGCACTGTTCTAATTCTCCTTCCAAATAAGCCTGCTAAGTTTAACTTGTAAATACATTTACTTGACTAGTTCAGGTTTTAGTCAGGGAAACATAAATGGCAATTAGGATGAAGATTCATGATTTTGGAAAATGAGAAGTAAATCTCAAGGTGTAGACTTGATTGAAAATATTTCAATGAATAAATGGACCAATTAAAAAATGTGCTTTCAACCTTTATTAGTCACTGAATATTGACTAAATAAATGCCGAACCGTGGGCTGTTCACAGATTAATTTTCCAGTTCAATGTGCAAACTCCTCTGAGGTTTCCTCAAGCTGGACTCAGTCCTTGGTTAATTTCATTACAGCTTGAAGAGACTAGATAAAAAGGAAGATGAATGGTATTTGAAATTAGTATTTTCCCCTTCAGGGCTAATCTACACATCAGATATTATCAATTTTTTATCCTGTTCCCAAATCAAATAATTTCAGAGACTCTACACTGGCTGAGTTTGAAACAGAAATCCCCAGTGAGCTGAGACTCACAGCTGTGGTTTACTTGCTCTTTCCTCAACTTAGAAGCAGAGTCATTAATTTGGGCTTAGATTCCAGCCGGGCTCCGGCAGGCAGGGCTGGTAGGGGCACCTGGCAACCTCCCGAAGGCTTGGAGGAGTTGGGGCTAAGTATATCAGCCCTTCTTTTTAAAGATACAATAGGAACTTGTGAAGATTCCTTTTTTATTGGTAATTTCATTTTCCTCCCTTTAAAGACATTCTTCAGTAATGTGGTCCTCTTAGCATCTTAAATATCTCGCAGGCTGTTACAAAGACGCCATTCAGGGCTTCGCGGGAGCAAAGCTCTGTGATAGCACAAACACAGGAACTGGGAAGCTACAGCCTGTTCCCAGGGAGGGACTCCAAGCCACAGAAAGTTGGCAGAGGGCAGCCGCTGCTCCAAGGAGAGATGGCATGAATGCATTTGAGACAAAGGGCCGAGGGAGGCTGGACCCATTTTCCACTGAGGATAAAAAGCTATCATCAGCCAAACCACCTAGTTCTGCTCCCTTTCATGCTTTCCTTCTCTCATCTTCTTGTCCGAATTATTGAATAAGCCACTCATTGGATATTGTAGAAATTATGTAAAACACAGAAATGTGACTTTATCGGGGAATGTGAGACGTAACTTGACAGGTCACCCCTCCATAGTTGCTGCTTTTATTGGCAAAGTAACCCAGGAGGGAAATATTCATTCAGACTAATGAAAAAACTGAGTTTTATTTCCAGATGACAGACGACATATCCTTGAGACCCAAAATATTGTATTATTCAACAACAGTAGTATATTTGTAACAGTATCGTATGAGCAAGCCTCCCTTCCAAAACAAAGAAACAAAGTTAGGAAGGCTGAATGAGCTGTCATGGTCAAAAAATCAAGAAATTAAAAAAAATAATTTACTTTATTTACATTATCAGTAAATGGACCCAGAAGTCCTCAATGATCACTAGACCACTATATTATTTAAATCAACCACCAAGAGGATAGTATAACAAAACCTTCCTCCCCAATATCTAAAGTAAAGCTACTGGGAGCCTAAATGCCCCTTGGTGTTACATCATGGTTACTGTACATTACATATTGTTCTCAGTTAATACAACTGGTTTAAAGCACTATTACAGTAACTAACACCAGGGCCATTCAATTATGTTTATTCAATAATGAAGAATCCCTAACATCCTTCCTACAGGATAAAAGCAAATTGTAGAAACCTTTTTCTCTAACGGCAATACTCAACAAAAGGCCATTTCTTTTGAAAGTCCAATTTAATTACGGTCTTTGAAAAGCAGTAGGCATTTTGGTATTTCACTTAAATCTAATAACTGTGGCAGAGTATTTGACTTGTGAACAATATTAGCAAAGCCTAGAAAACTGGCGTTAAAATCCCCAAATTTCCATTTGTTTACTTAAAACAGAGAGTTCTTGGTAAGCAGGATGGTGTCTTTCTCCTCCCGCAACCAGCATGGCCCATATGCCTTTCTAAGCGTTCCCTTGAGTCTGAAGCTTTTATAAAATCTTTCCCGAGGCTGTTTGACAGCAGGAGAGGCCTCGAAAATGTGTCTGCACCTTTCCCTGAAGACCACCTATTAGACTTGACTGGCATCGCGGTTCACCATAATCCTTCCCAGAGATGATGGAGTGTTTGTTCTGTGAAACTCGTTCATGGAGTCCTGAAACTCCTAACTGAGGTGGTTTTCAGTTATTCTGGCCCCCATAAGGTACTCTTGCCACCTTCTTTGAAATGTCCCTCACCTCAGGGGTACTAACTCTCCACAGTACCATATGAGATGTGACAAAAGATCAGCAGG
>NW_006781442.1:1044123-1048628 GCF_000442215.2 Lipotes vexillifer | reverse complement strand
CAGCAGGAAAAGTCCCGTTGTCCTCCTCTTACTCTGTGTGACCCAAGGAAAGAGAATTCATCTCTCTGATTTTCAGTTTCTCATCTTTAAAATGGATACAACAGAAGCCACCACTCATAACACAGGGTCATTTTAAGGTTTCAAGAAAATCATGCATGTCAAGACCTTAATAGAGCACCTAGTACAGAAAAAATGTGAGAGTAACTATTATTTGAGGACTTAGGAGACAAGAAAAAGCTAGGAAAGTCAACAAGAAGAGGAAAAATGATGAGTGAGCCAAAAGACAGAAATAGATGAAAAGACACAATTACAAAAAGTTTGTCATCAACTACTCACTCTGCTCCATAAAAAGCTGGGTAGAAAGGCTCCTCTCCCTCATTATTGTTGCAATCCGTGTTCCACGACAGTGACTTCAGCTCATTTGGAACAACACAGAGTATAAATAAATAATGAAGTGCTGGCTGTTGAGAATGTACATCTACAGTCTGAGATGGAGAGCCACTTGTAGGTCTGCAGTCCCTGCTAGGTATGCTTTGCATGCATTTTCATAATTGTGACAAGAAGCAGGCAGCCCTGGCTTGAGGTAATTGACCAGAGGTAATGAATGCAAGGCTGAGCATTGCACAAAGAGCACTGCAGGGACTCAGCCCCGGCCCTTCAAATACTTATAATTTAAGGAGGACATCAATGGCAGAGACAGACAGACAATGGAAGCCATACAGCTCTGAGCCAGCATGAGGCTGACAAGGAAGGTGTGTGATGGGAAAATTCAATGTCAATGTATTTTAGGCCAGGGAGAGTGTATAACTGAATGCATAGCCAAATGGTTGGATATCCAGACTGGGTAAAGGTGGAGAAAGAGAAGATTCTGGAACTTTCTCATGAGCCCTAGAGGACTCTATGAGTACGATAGTCAACATTGAGAGTGTTGGGAAGAGGATAAAGGGTGGGTCAGGGTAGAACCTCGTGTGCTAAGAACAATCCTTCACTCCTGAGGAAATGGGAAGTCCCTGCTGTCAAAGGGACCAAGAGAAGAGTGAGGTGTGGTAGGACGCATTGGCATTCACCAACCCTGCCTTCTCCACTGCTCTTGAGCCCAGGTGTGGTGGAAAGTCCATCAAGGCAAGCTGAACCCATTTAAAGAACTCCACAGAGAAGAAACTGATCAGGAAATAAAAAGTATGGAACTTCAAACACAATTGATCAAGCCATCACTCTCTTATATCTAAACGTTCCATTAAAACTCTAATTTTGAAATCATACCCAATAGTGGGCTATTTTGGGGTGGTCTTAGAGAATCAATATGTGTAGGAGGTTCTGAATTCTCTCCGCAGGTACTCCAGGTTTTCTGGGGTATCTCTACATCCCCAGAAACTTTGCTGAGCAGAAGACTCTTCTAATGTTTGCACAAACGGCCTGGGAGCTAGTCCTTACTCTGGGTCTATCCTCTCAGCTCAGGCAGGTGGGAGAACTGGAGTCGAGAACAATGGCTTCTGGGAGTTTCTACTCTTCAGGCAATGGTAGAGTGTTCACTCCTTTTCCAGGACTCATTGAGCAAGGTGCAGCCTTCTGCCACCTTAGGCTGGAGAAAATTTTCAGGACCTCAGCCTTTTTCCACAGAGAGAAATGGGGAGGCAGATACCCACCAAAATTGGCGATACCATAACAGAAAATTTCCTAGCTAGACCTTGGTTTGATGGCAGTAATATGTCTCTTCATTAGTTCTCTGGTCAGGCAATGTTTGACCAAGATTTTGGAGGCAATATTAAGGGATAATTTAGCTAATAATTTCTAATGATCCAATTAAAGGGCTTCTGTATATAAATAAAGAATATCTGGTTTTAGGGTAAATGCATTTTTCTTGTACATATACATCTGACCTTACCATGCGTTGGCTGTAGAAAATTCTAGAATTCAATTCTAGAATTCAATTGCATAATCTGGTGACAAAGTGAGGACTAAAAAGTATTTACTATGCTAATATTCTATTGCTTCAGATTAGCTAGGTATGGTAGGAACTGTGGATACATGGACTAGTGACAACCCTTGTCCTCACTAGGAGAGCCCAGTGGTGGAGACAGACAAGCTTACAGACAGTTCCCTGTGAGAAGTGTTCTCAGAGATATGATCGAAGACCCATGAGGGCATAGGAGAGGGAGAACTAAAGTTCTGGAGAAGTCAGGTAACTCTGACTAAGAAGTAGCACTTGAGCAGGATAGAAAAGGATGACTAGGTATGCCCAGTGAAGGAAATCACCTGACATGCCCAAGGCTAGGACCACACAGCGTGGTTTTTCAGGTTGCTACCTTCCAACTCTAAGAGCTATGGTAATGGTTGAATCTGCATAAGGCCTTGCATCATTGTACTGGCGCCCTCTTAGTTATTCATCATCATTTTTTTGGTTTGTTTTGGACTTGGGTTCTTGCAATGGTCTTTGCCACCTGATTAATTGGAAACTATTTGACAGAAGGAGGCTGACATTGCTTCCGCCACCACAAAAATTCAGTTAGGTATATGTTAGTGGTACAGCTGAAAAGCATTTTCTCCACTGTGCAATAAAGCAGTTTTTCTTAGCAGAAATATTAAGAGGAAATTTTCTGAGCATAAAATGAATGTTCACAAGAAAAGTAGCATAATTGATAGAATCTATGGTTTAACTAGAGCAAATGCTTCTTGTTATTTAAAATAAACGAACTTTCCTTGACTAGCTTCTGACTTTGGTGACACAACGAAGAAATGGGAATTTTCTCCTAGGAAAAGCTTCAGCTCTTTATAAAAATAAAGAAATCCATCGGGTCATTTCTTTGAGAGGCCACTTTAATTATAAGGCCACATGCACATGGCAGCAAGAGGCAATGACCTCAGAGAACAAAGATTCTGTATTTTGAGCAAGTGCCTATTAATCAGCATCCACTCCACACCCTGATTTCCTCACAAATGCCTGCTGAAGAAATCTTGCATCCTCAGTGACAGTAAGACTTCATGAGTGATCACATGTGGCCCAAGTGCTTATGAGATTTTTCTCTAATAATTGGGCTTTCTCATAATTTTAAATCTACGTTATTTGTCCTACGGCAAATGTGTCCTTATGCACTGATCTTTTGCAAGGACCTTTTATCCTTAGTGCTTGTTTCAGAAGTTCTAAATGCTGATGCCAACACAGACGAGTAAAAGCTGAGCAGCTGCTGGTGACAGTGGATCGGGGATTCCTTGCACGCACCCTAACATCTCTGTTCAGACTGGTTCAGCACTTGGTACAGCTCCCTCCTTACCTGAAGGTCAAGCCTCAGGCGCCCTAGGGAAGTGTGGCTCTACCCATCCTTACTTTCCTAGAGCGATGGCTCATTGCAGCCCTTTTGTCCGTCTCTTCCATTTGGATTTGACATTTTGCTCAGAGCACGCTTTTGGTACCCAGCTCTTCTCCCGTTCGTGGATACCACACTTCCCGGTACGCCTTGACGGCTGCCCTCAGCCCTGGCCACGTCAGCCGCTCGAGGGCCAGGTCCTGACTCCACAAACTCCTTAGAAGGAGGTCCAGAATCCAGGATGTTAACACACTGTGATAATAATAAGTAGGAAAGGAAGGTGAGATGGACACCAGATACTATCCACGCTGTCTCTGATTCCACAGGAATCAATGCATGTCACATGCACACAACGTTTTAGGCTCTCTCCATTACAACCTTGTCCTCATTCTCATCACTTACTGTGCACCTGCTATCCAGACTCTGCTAAACACATTTCATACACTTTTGCATTTAATTTTAATGAGGCTTTGCTGAGTAGGCATTTTTATCCCCGATGTACAGAGCAGGAAGCGGGGGCTCAGACAGGCTGCATGATGAGGCCATCTAGTTATCAGCAGAGCAGTGGCTGACTCTGAGAAGGGCTTTTCCTCCTGGCCAGAGCTCAACTTCCAACCCAACCATTATCTCTAGGACCTTGCTCTGGTAATTATATATGCTCTTTCATTTTCCTTCTTTTCTCCATCTGTGCCACTTTGCTCTCTGCCTACAAGTAGGCTTAATTATACTAGAAAAAATAAATAAAACTCCTTTGGATCCTGCTACACTCCCCTTTTCTTTTTTCTCTCAAGGCCAAACTTCTTTGCAAAGTGGTAGAACCCTCCTGCCCACACTTTCTTACCACCTGCTTGCTTCTCCCCAACACTTCACTGAAATGGATTTCTTGGACATCACTACTGACCTTGTAATCATCAACTCCTCAATTATTCTTCAAGCGCATTTGTTCTGGATGCCTCTGCTCCCTCACCCTCCATATCAGTTACCAAGCTCTTTAAAGTTTACTTTCATTCTTCTTGCATTTTACTCTGTATTTCCCTCCCACAGTCCCACTGTCATTACTGTAGGCTCTTTCACCAGGAGGACGTCAGCAACTTTTCACTTGTCTCTCTACGATTTCATCCATTTCCTCTAGAAATCCCAACCTTGATGATATTACTTTTCCTCTCATGCCTTCATCACCCCTCTTTCCATCTTGATGCC
>NW_006781442.1:1005975-1044033 GCF_000442215.2 Lipotes vexillifer | reverse complement strand
CTTTTCCTCTCATGCCTTCATCTCCCCTCTTTCCCTCTTGATGCCCAGTTACTCCATCTTCATAAGGCTCCCAGCGCTAACTTTGAACTTAGAGCATCTTTCCTTCCTCTCTATCCTAACCCCGGAGCTCAAGCAAGAGAATGCTAAGGACTCAGTCCAGCTGGAAATCTCGTTGCACAAAATCCCACTTAGAAGCTCCCTCAGTGGGTTGGTTGTGCAGTGCTGTTTATTTCACTTAGACCCTTTAAGAACATAAAGAGATGTTTGAAGTCTAGAAAATCTTGGAATATATGGATAAGGTGAGTCATTCATTCATCCAACAATCCCTGTTTTACCATAATAGAATTAGGGGACATTCCTTGAAACTTAAAAGGGCCAATTAGGTCAAATTAAACACTGTTTTGCAACTGATAGCCTAAGAATTAGAAATATTGAAATGGTTTTTTAAAGGTCAAGGAAAATGTACATAAATTCAGAATGTAAATTTCTGATGGACGAGTGAGAGTGAGGAATACCTACACTCTGTGCTGCCAATGCAGCCTGGACATGTTTCCTTCTTCTTCAAGCTCTTTGTTCTGAATTTCCACGGGACTGAGAGCTCAGTGCAAATAGGTTACCACTTAATTACACATAGTCTTGAAATGTTCAGTGTTGTATCATGGATGTTCATTCTAGACCTCAGCTAGGTTATAAGCTCCTTGCGTTCATGGCCATGTCCACTTTTTTTTTTCTATATTCCCCACAAATCCAACTATTATGGTATCCACCAAAACATTTTAAAACAAATAATTATAATTAATCCTCAGAATTTTGCGACTTACATCATCTTAGTCAACCATATATTTTACACTTAAAAGAATGTTGATACACCTTTCTAGGCAGATCAGTAGGATGTATGGATTATTGTTCTGACCAGTTACAGTATTTCTTGTGTGTGGGGTAAACTATAACTCATTCTCCCAGAACTGATCCATTTAGAGCTGTATATGAACACTTCAAGCCAAGCACACATGGAGACAGATAAACTCATGATTAAAATTTCCTAACACAAGCGAAAGAAATCTTTAATAATGATGTTTAATATTTTAATATTACACATCTATGTGCAACATTAAATTTGAAAATATTATTTTCCTTAAACAGACTAATTCTTTAATAAGAACAAATATTCCCTTATTTTTTCTAAATTATGCATTTTGTGTAGCCTAACCTAACATTTATAGGCCCTTAGAAGCCCACATCAGTTGTTATTTTTTCAAGGCTCCTAGGAGTTTTTAAATGCTCCATTGCAACAAGACTTGTAGGAAATAAGTACTTCTTGAGATAATTAAAACTTACGAACACTGACAAAATGGAAAAGAATCTGCATTCTTGTCCATTTTCCACAAAATTTCTAAATACTCATCTCATATACAAACACCTAAGTTCACCAATCGAATGGCTATAGTACTTTCACTCTACTGACAGTACTGTGTGGAACTGTAAATGGAAAATTTAAGCAATTCTGTAAAAATGTTGGATCCAGCATATTCATTTTACTCCAAATTTGGCTACAGTGGGTCCTTCTGGACATCAATGAAGTGAATCTGAGTTCATGCAGCCACACTTACTGGACAGAAGAGAAAACCACAGAAGGTGGGATAAGCTATTGGCACTGTATGGCAGGTCTCCCTAGGGAGATGACCCATTTCCTTCAGAGAAGGTACTTTTTTCAGGCATAATTCTGAGGTTGCTTTGTAGACAGGGAAATCTCCCAGGACATTTCAGGCGTGGAGTAAGGAAGTGGCCACTAAACACCACAAGGCAAGCAGTAGAGTCTTGACTCTCAGAGTTTGGCTCTTGGTCAGCTAAGCATCGAAATTGCAAACAATTGATCAGTCTTAAACTAACAGTGCCATTTTCATATCTCTAACAAGTCTGCATGCTTAAAATTCCAAACGCTTAAAAAGTATTCAATGTCTGGACTCGACCACAACTTCTGCCTGTTTTTTGGTTTCATTATTTTTACTTTGAAAAAAACAAAAGCTGGAGCCTTAAAGGAGAAATAGTCAAAAAGATCGAAGTACTTGAAAAATGCAGTTAAAGCAGAATGTATTCGTGCTTTCCTTGGCTGTACCTACAGCAAAGCTATTCCCTTCGTTCTCATCTTCCCTCTGCTCCCTCACCTTTCTGCTTTGAAGAACTAAGAGCTTTACAGGAGGTTTGATTGATTCGGGGAACCAAACGTAGAGGGTGTTCTCCCAGCAAAGCCATCTGCTAAGCAGTGAGAGTCCCCCAGGCATGTGCCTGCAGCAAATATGGCAGAATACCTCCAGGCAAATTGCATGACCCAGTTGCCAACAGATTCGCTGTTGTTGAACCATTTCTGTGTGATGAGGTTTTTAATCTTGGCAATCATAAACATGGCTTCTGATTTATTTCAGTATAAGACAATTTTCCTTTTTGTCAAATACTAGGGGTCACACTCTTCTGATAAATTCACACTCTCCTTCTGGAAAGCTATAGCATTCCCTATCACGTAGTATGGTAACCTTTCTCGGCTCTCTGCTTGTACTCAGGACAAAGTATCGTGAAAGACAACTTAAAGAATTTCTTTGACCTACTATAGAGAGATCTCTACATATATGAAAAAAAAATACAACATATATGGAAAACTAAAATACAACATATATGAAAAATATATGAACAAATAAAATACAGCACCCTCCAGTTTCTGAGCAGCCCCAGTGTTCATATTTAACTGAAATTCAAGAACAATGTAGCTATAAGCCATACTAAGCTGCTTCTAGGGAAAATGTTATTTTACAGAAAGTCAGTCATCTGGCTATTCTGTATTAATGAAAGCCTTCTGTATGTTTCCTTAGATAACACTATGATTCACCCAGCAGATGCACATAAATTAGCTCAAAGGTCAGGAAATGACAAGGAAACACATTTAAAAATACAAACACTGATTGATTATTCCTAAACTGCTTATTCCCACCCCTCCCATCCCTCTCAACCATGTGGAGCAAAATAGCTCCTTGCATTTTCTGACCAAAGCAGTACCATTTGAAAAGCTTGCCAGCCAGGATGTTTTAAAATGTTGCTGAATGATTAAACACAAATCGTTAAATGGAGAGAGCTGGTCTTTATTAAATATCCTAGAACAGTGCTGTCTGTCCACACTTGTGCCCATGTCTGCCTGCTGGCTGATAAACGTCTTGGCTTTAAAATATTACTTATTAGCATGCCTGTATATTTCTGCCTCATGCAGTCACCCAAGGTTGATTGCTATCTGTTAATTGAATTCTGTGCCAGCAACTGTGTCTTTGTGTGCTTGCCATTATAATTTCAAGGACTGTAACTTCATTTCCTATTTACAAATAATAGTGATAAAAATATAAAGTGATGTACTGATGCACTCCGAAGTGTTGTGTATGTGTGCACGTGTGTAGTCATATATATGTGTGTTATGTGTGTATATATTTACATATATGTATATATATTTGCATATATATATTTTAGGGAGAGTTGCTCAAAGTCACAATATATTACAGAAAGACACAATTTAACAAGCCAAACATTTCTACATAGAAACACACATATCCAACCACTTGACAGTTTTCTGCTACTGAGCACGGCTGACAGTCTATAAAATAGAAACAGGCATTTTTATTTTTTGCACAATAATCAAAACTGACATGGTGGGCAGAATAATCAGTGAACAGTTATAAAACTGTTCATTTATAAAGCTGTCTTTTGGAGCATATAAGAATAAGGCACAGTGATTTGGTTATAGCCCTCTTTGGATTTCAGAATGTCTGTCTCGGAATCAGTCATCGCATGAAATGAACCTCTGGTGAAGGAGAAAATTGGACCCTGGATCAAGACAGCACATCAGCTGTGGTGAATACGGTGAGGGGACAGAAGCCGGGGACACTTAGAGTCAAGGATTTCAACTTCTCTGGTGCAACCTGACCTCAATTCCTTTCATTTACTCCAATTTTCTAAGATTAAGGGAATTTCCTAAAGCGTAGTCAAAGTTTTAAGTCTTCCTGTAGCTAAGTAATATGCTCAATGATACATTCTGTTGGTCATGGGTACAAAAAAAAAAGGTATCGACTGACTAATCCAGAAAAATGTTCCAGACATTACTAACAACCCAAATGACTTCACCAAGTCATACAATAGATATTTCCAGTTCATGGAAGACAGAGGAGTGGTTTAGATTTTCTAGGGATGAGTCGTTGATTCTTGGCTCTTCTAACCACTCCCTTTAGTGGGACCCCTATTTATGTTCCCATGATCCCTAATTCTGGGTGAAACTTTCTCCTTTAGAAGTGCCAAGAGATGTGATAAGGCATGACATACTCGCATGCTAAAATGCATCACATCGTGAGTTTAATGTTTTCACTGGATTTCTGGTATCTCAAGATATTTGGATTAAAATCACCGTGCACCTTTCCTTCTAGACTGAAAGTGGCAAAGTGGCAATAAATAAAAATAGATTAATCAAACGAATGGACACAGTTTTCTAAAGAAGCCACTTTGATCTGGAGATAATTTCTAATTTCATAGAAACTGCCGCTCCCATCCCTCGGGTAAGCAATGGTCTGGAGGGTCATGCAGAGTAGACAAAGGCTTATCTTTCTACATCCCACCAAGTCCTGGCATTCTCTCTGCCCGACTCCTGGGATCCCTGAGATACAGACCTGTGACAATGCTAAGCTTCCACCTGCAGGGAAGTACTCCAGATACAGAATTACTCACTTATAATGTATAGTACTTTCCCCACGAACAAAACAATTTAAATTCCATTTTATGCAAATAAGCTCATCTGCATTAACAAAGCAAAAATAGAGACACAGACGTGTAGAGAACAGACATATGGATGTGGGGTAGAAGGGGGGTTGGGATGAATTGGCAGACTGGGATTGACATATATACACTACTATGTATAAAATAGATAACTAACGAGAACCTGCTGTATAGCACAGGAAACTCTACTCAGTGCTGTGTGGTGACCTAAATGGGAAGGAAATCCAAAAAAGAGGGGATATATATATGTATAGCTGATTCACTTTGCTGTACAGCAGAAATTAACACAATATTGTAAAGCAACTATACTCCAATAAAAATTAATAAAAAATAAAAATAAATAAAATCCCATTCTATTACTGCAAGTGATTTTTTTGGGTATTGGGGAAAACTTAATCTATTTTTTCAACTCAATTCTAATAAAAGTTGAGACCCTACTTTGTAATGTACTGACTTTCAAACTACAGAAAAGACAGGGGGAGAAAAAGCATAAAATCAAGCATATAAGAGCATTTGGGGAGAGTGATGGAAAACAGGAAGAAGACAAATGTACAAAAAAAGTGAGTGTCATGAATCTTTTAAAAAAATCTAATGGTGTTGAAAGGAGGGAATGATCATAACACACATAGTGTTGAAAGAATGGCAAAGAATTTAGGGAGAGATGGCATCAAGGATGTATCTTGAAAGATATTTAGGGTTTAGAAATTTGGCAAACAACATGAAGCAGACAATCCACGTTACTGAAATAATATGAGGAATGACATGACAAGCAAAAACTCTGGGTGTATTTTGTGCCACCACTTGGGTTTGACTGTAATCTAAGTGCAGAAAAAGAGAGTTTGCTGACCTCTGAAATGGAGGACAAGCCATATTGGACAGGGATCTTGCCGACAATCTGTGCAGGTGGACCACACAGTATGTCATAGGGAGCCACTGACAGTTGTTGTGCTGCTCCTGGAGGGTATGACTGCAGTTGTGCTTTGAGAACTGCAGTCTACAAAGTGTGCAGGAGAGGTTGGGGTCGAGACAGAGAGAAACAGAATTACAAACAGGCGGTTAGCCTAGAAACGGAGATATGCCAGTTAGCTATGGCCACAATAATGCTGCATAACAAACAACCCCCAAATTAACAGCAGCAATAAGCCCTTATTTAAGTCACAAATATTCAGATTGGCTGGGTGTCAACTGATGCAGGCTTCCATATGGCTTCCATCCCTCTTCTAGGACCAGTGGGCTAACCCATGCCTTCTTCTTCTGGCAGGGACAGAAACACACTGATAGACACAAAAGAACAAACAAGCACAACTGTGTAAGCGCATTCTGAGCTCTGTGAAGTCAGACTTGTCAATATCCCACTGGCTAAATAAGTCACCTGGTCAAGCCCAGCGTGAAGAGAGCAGGGATGTCTTCCTCTCTCATGGAAATAAGCCAGAGTGAGTGAACAACCTGTGGGATAATCTAACCCACCATAAGGGCATCAAGCCAAGAAGGTGACACTGGAAACAGTAAAGAGGAAACAGATGTGAGGAGTCTGACAGAGGTAAAACCCAAAAAAGTCAACCATCATGTCACATAAAGGGTAGGATTAAATGACAGAGTAAAAAGACATGAGTTTCAGGTTTCGAACCTGGGAAGTTATAATTATTAGGAGGCCATTAGCATAAGTATTGAGAAGAAAGAAAATTTGGGGAGGAACATAATGAGTTTCAGTTTAGATGTATGGAATATAAAGTGTCAGGAGAATACAGCATAGATGTCCAGCTGTCTCTATAGAGCTGGGACTCACATAAAAGACATGTCAAGAGAGAGCTGTGTGTCATGTGCATAGAGGTTGGACTCAAGGAGTGAATAAGATTTTAAAGATAGAGATATCGTTCTTAGAAAAAGAGAGGAGGGGCCCAAAGGCAAGGCCTCTGAGGGCTGCGCCCACCACTCATTCAGACTCCACACAGCAGGCTGACAGTTCCTTCTCCCCATTGCCAAAATGCAGTCACTTTCAAAGTTCTAAACACTCTTTTGCTGGAATGTCCATCAAAGTTTTTCTTAAATTTTTATTTCCACTGTCACCTTAGGGTTTGATATGATAGTAATATATCTCCTACCTCGTAGGAAGCTTAAAATATAGACTTGGAGTTTAAATAGTTTAAACTAGAAAAAGCCAAGCTAGAGAGAGTTGTCTCTATAGAGTTGGGAGAGTCAAAATTCCAGGAACTGGTTGAGATCACGAAGAGAATAAATAACAGAGTGAGGAAACAAGAAACTCAGGGGAAAGAGGCCCTACAGATTGGAGGTGCATAGAGGAAGAAGAACCAGTAAAGGAGCAGGGGATACAGCTAGGGAAGATGGGGAGGTGGGACTGTATGAAGTGAAGACCTTAAGGGTCCAGGGAAATCTAAGAATGAAGTGGTTGCCCACATCAAATGCGATAGAGGAATAGAAGATGGTGCCGTCTGGAGAAATGACATGATATGGCAAATAGGAAGTCCTGAGGGTCTGAGAGAGACTCAGTAAAATGAAGATGAAAGCCAGATGCCCAGGAGGTAAGGTACAAATGGGAGTAGAGGGGTATGAACCATGTTCCTAAGTTTGATCATAAGGCAAGAAGAGACCCAGAGGGACCCAGAGGAAAGAATGGCAGGAAGCAGTAATCTGGGGAAACTTTCTGATTTTAGAGCAATTAAAACAATTCCATTATTCTCCAACATAATCTTTGCATTTGAAGGAGATTTAGTTCTTTAGTTGACTGCTGAAGTGTGGAGGTTGGAGAGAAGCAATTTAGTCCTTTTCTTGTGCCACACTGCCCAAGCTACCACTCTTCACACATGCAATCCTACACTTTCACCAACTGACACGTCTCTGAATAAGGGTTGGAAATTTAGCTGGTTTTCCAAAGTAATCAAAACCCCAATCAAAAATTAAATTGTATTTTCTATTTCCTTGGGGATGAAAATTCTTTGGATTCTATTATCTTGTGCTAACTGTGCTACTTGTCCATATATTTTCAGGCACCAAGTCCTAGCTAGCAACATCCTCACTGAATCTCAGAGCACTCTTTCTTCTGCCATACAATATGGGTACACAAATGAGGTGCTGGAGGTTGTTAGGGTGACTCAAGTTTATTGGTCTCCACTATGAGTTTTAGGGCAACTGGCCTATATTAATCAAGAACACAGGGGAGTTAAAGTGTTGGTATTAAATATACTATCAAATGCACCTGTTTAATAAGGCATGAAAGTCTCCTGTAGAAGCTTTCAATTATTAACAGATACGTCTACCTAAGAAGCCAGACTAGGGGAAGAAAGCGTGTGTGTGTGCGTTTGTGTGTGTCTGTGTGTGTGTATGTGGAAGGGACCTATAATTTTTAAAGTGGAACACTTTCCTCATCTTCTGTGTAATAGAGATGATAACCCCAGTTACCATTTTTGAGCTTTTGCTATGAGGGCTCTTTACACAGATCATCTCACTCAAGTAGTTTAGCTTTCTGGTAAACTATTAATATTTTTGAGTCCCCAGAGCAAAACGCCCCTCTTCTCTGGACACTGGTACATTTAGATTGTCCCTCACCATCCCTCCGTGCCTTCCTTTTCAATACGTCTTCTCTAGACTTGACTTAGAACGTGGTGTTTCCATTTTCACCACTCCTTGTCATTATTTTGTGGTACAATCACAGTTTATGCAAAAGACTTAAAGTCAGAGAATACTGCAAATCCCAAAGATCTTGGGAGACATTTTTCTCCTCCTCTTGTTTTGTTGATAAAATTAACCACAGCTTTTAGAGGCTGAGCTGTGATGCTTACCGGAGAACTCCATTTTACTGGACCTAGGTCTAGTGCTGGACACAGGAGATGTTCATCTCTCCATAGCAATTCTAACACCCACTTAACCAGACTCTTGTCCATACCCCATCTGATTCTGAGTCGGGGGCTGGACTTCCCAAAGCTGATATCACTCTGCGGCAAGCCTGAGTACATAAACAAATCCAACACAAAAGTGGGCAGTTCTCAAGAATGAGTGATATAAACCTCACTTGCCTCCATACAGGATTAGCAATGACCTGCAGACCATGTCGCTGGCCTTGGTTTACCAGGGCTGTTGCTGGGTTTTGGGAACTCAAGTAGGCCAATCCAAAAGGCTCAGTATGAAAGCGGCCTGAGACAGAGCACAATGTACAGCCCATAAACACAATTAACTCTTCTACTGCCAAAATTCCTACCACCTGATGAAAAATGAGAGCTTTCCCAGCTGGAAGATAGGCAAAGTCATGGGTGATTACCTAGGGACCTATCACCATAATTCTTCTGGTCCAGTAGGATCTGCTAATTACACTTATTCAAAATATGAGTATTATTATCTTTTAATTTCAAAAGTTAAATGTGATTTGATTGGGACTTTAATATTTATGTTTTTTGGTTTTGTTTTTTACTAAACATGCAATATATCAGTCAACATTAAGGCATCATTTTAGTTTAGTGATTGAGTGAAAGTTTCTATGCAAATAAATAACCAAGCATTTCCTAAATATGTATTTACATAATGAGCTATTTAAATGCAAGGGATTATAACATATGTAAACAATTGCAAATGGCATGTATGTGAAAATCCATAGCAAAAATGTCCACTGTCACTTGGAATATGTGATTCATAATTTAGCCAAATCATATTTCCAAGTTTTTATATAAGAAAGAACCATACACTATACCATAAGCATAATACATTTTTCAAAGCAATTAGATTAGTAAAGTGAAGGAGTTAAAATGCAGCATGACAATGTTGAAAAGTTATTAAGTGTCAATTATAAACTTTTTCCTGAATTATGTAGTGTATAACAACCAGAGGAATATATTTTACAGTCATCAAGATCAATTCTATTACAACAAAGCCCATAGGAAGTGATTTCAGCCTTTTTTAGTGAGTTCTGACAAATCATACAATGCATAGTTTTTGTACAGAAACGTTCAAAATCATATTTTAATTCTCAATAGCTGTGAAGGTTTTTTTTAGCCAACCAATCAAAATATACCTTCTCAAAATATTTATTAAAATCAAGTTTGCAGAGCCAGCTCAGCTGTGCAGCCTTAACTGAATTAGCTCATCTTTCCTCTATATATTCCAACATTTTTTTCCACCCTTCTTTTTTTTCTATTTTTTTTTCCCTAGATGTGAAAAAGGGAGAAGCATAAAGAGGTAAAGAGAGTGAGAGTGAATGCTTTCTGTTTTTGATAAACAGTAAAAGACTGACGTAGAGAGGGCCAGGTGAGGAGCTTAGGAGCTTTTGGCAGTAGGATGACCAAGTCTGTATTTCACATCTGCTGCATACTAATCACTGCCCTAGGAAAACCACTGGTCAGACACAAACAGCTAAAACCAGTTAAGCTCAGAGCTAATGGGTCACACCAACTGTCATTGATGGCAAGGAGGTGGAAAACGCTTGGGCAGAGAAAAATATCTGTTTTCTGCTGGTTGGTTACTTCCCTTCACCTTTTCCTCATCCCAGATGATCTGAAATAACCAAACTACAGAACAGACGTGGGATGGCGGTTTCTTCCATCTCAGCTGATGGAAACCATATACTACATTTCAAAGGCCAAACGCAAATTAAAATTATAGCTGACCTGGAATTTTTTCATTACTTCTCAATGCTTACCTTATTCAAGACTCCAGATATTTTGAAAACTAATTTCTATAAAGAACTTAAGAGCCCAGTAGTTACTTCAAATGAATAGAAGACAGCAGGACATCATCCATTATGTAGCCCTGAGCATTTCACAGGGTGCCCAGGCCACATTAGGGAAGATGATGTCTTCCTTTGTAGGGGAAGGGTGAGCCCAGAAAAGCAGCTCCGTTAGACAAGGACCAAGGACCTGGTTGATCAGGATTTTAGGATGTTTTCCACCTTAAAAATAGCAGAACTATGAAATTCCAATAGGTGTAAACCAGAAACATGCACACACACATACACACATATATGTGTGTATATATATTATATATGTATACTATATCTATTATATATTTTAAATATATTGTGTATATATATTGTATATTATACATATATAATAAGTATATATTCCATTATATATTATATATAATATGTATGTATTCCTATATATATAAATATAAGTATGAGGGGTCCATTTGCCGTTCACAGTTCTCGACTCTAAGATGAATACTCTGAGACTATGAAATTCCCTCCCATGGTGTAAATTGAAGACAGTCTTTTCCATAGTTACCTGAAAAGGAGATAATATAGTTAATAGGGTCCACTCTCTTGTAATGGAATTAGCACCTCAATCACTTAATTGACTGACTGAAATGGATGAGAACAGACCTTTTCATGGACATACCCAATACTTTTTGTTCTGTAAGTTAAAATAACAATGGCCTATCATTTTCCCTATTAAATTTTTAAGTAAAATTCAAATTAGCAATCAAAGACAAAATACAAAAGTAGCACCCAAAAGCCTTCAAAAACAGTTTGAAAGATTGTTAAGGAAAAAATTATGAAAACAAAGAAAAAAGTGACCACAAAATCCACTTCTTCCCGCAAGTCACGGTATTTTCACAGCCAGCTCTTTTTATAGGAAGCTACAAGCTTTCGACAGGCTCATTTTCACCAGTCTGCGTCCAAGTAAGTCATTTGTCACATCTGAGTGCATATATTTTGTTCTGGACCCATAAACCCCAGAGAAGGTTCACGTTCTTTTTTCATTGAAATTCTTCCCCCATGGATATATGTTTTTCTTTTTTTGCAAAGTAATTTCATACTGCCAGTGGTGTTGGCAATAATACATTAAAAGTTAAATTTATGTCAGCATCCCCAGATCAACTATCAGATGTTGCTATTAACATTGACATCAAAATCATTAAGAAATTTCCATCATGTAAATTAATTATCAGAATTGTATTGTCATGAATACATAATGACATTATTCATGCAAATAATTAAAAATACGCTTCCTGAAAACAAATTATAATAATGGAATAAAATGTCATTATTGTGGCTTCTTGACAACCCATTAGGCTTGGTTTTAGGCACTCAAGTCTTGGAGATTATCATAAAGAAGGAGAAAAAAATGAAGGCATGTTATTAATGTTATTGATTCCAAAATGGAGACTGAGAACAATACAGCAATGGGCAGGATCGTGGTGATGACCAGGCAACACTTTTATGGCCCCTCTTTACTGTACAATTATCTACTGTACAATTATTGTTAAAAAGAAGATATTTTATTGTTGCCAATTTCACATCTCAAAGGACCTCTCACATAAAAAGGTTGTGGTTATTAAAACACTGATGTTATTCTAGAGCACAGCAGAGAAAAGAATAATTCACCTGAGTTCTCACAGGTTATCTCTTGCCACCCCACAAAAATGTAATTACTACCCATCAGAGAGCACAGAGAGAGTTTGGTTATGGAATCTGCAGATGTCTGCAAACTTTCCCAGTAAGAGAAAGATGAGGCAATGATGGGAATTAAGTTCCTCTCAGGGAAAAATATGGCTAACCCTGTTGAATTAACATGGCTAACAACATATACAGCAGAGCATTTAGTTCAGTGGTGGTACCCATTAATGAATAGTATTTATAACAGTGATAATATTGGCTAGGAGGCTAAGTGAGCAGTAGAAATGAAACCATCACCAAATAGATCCTATTTGCACCTCACCGCCAAATTCTCTAAAGAATCTTTTGTCTATAGAAGAATTAGAATCTCACCCAAATCCTTTATAATTTGGGGCTCTAATTCAGAGGAGAAAAGCAAAAATTAACAAGCAAGAGTTGCAATTAAACCAAACAAAAAATGAAAGATATATTCATTGAAAATACATAGGGATACACTCTTATCAGCAGAATAAGTTGCAATGGTGGATGGAAAAAAGCAAAATTGGATCAGTTCAAAAGAAATTTGCTTTGCTAGAAAACAGAAAGCAAATGCTTGATGCAGTTTGCTTAATGAGGCATCAAAGCTTCCATCGCTGCTTGGAAGCCCAGGTCCTTCTGTTGCGAATCCAAAAACACATCAAACCTATACCCTTAACTTGATGCTATATTAATAAGGCCCTGTCTTGTGATAATATGTCATGTGTTGTAAGTATAGTGTTTTTGCAAAGCCATGGCTTTTGCACATAGTTCACATGAAGTACTCCAATTTTAAAACAGCCCATTTTACAAAAGCAAAACCAAAAATAATTTAAATACCTTTCATACCCTCTCTTTCAGAAGGACCACCTATAAACCCACAACCTGGATTTTCTATGTCCATCAAACACACATCTACCAAAGACTCCAAATTTGTGCAGGAAGGGAAGATATAGGCCATGGCCATGTGGAATGAAGAGGGAACAGTTTGCACGTTCTCAGTATTCCTGGAATCAGGAATATTTTAATTTCCCAAATGCTTAATAAAGAACTGGGCTTCCCTGGTGGCGCAGTGGTGGAGAGTCCGCCTGCCAATGCAGGGGACTCTGAGCCTGCACGTCCAGAGCCTGTGCTCCGCAACGGGAGAGGCCACAGCAGTGAGAGGCCCGCGTACCCCCAAAAAATAAAAATAAAAAAATAAAAGAAGTATAAGCTGAATCTTTTTCAGAACTGGAAAGCCTAGATTTACACCACAGAAATTCACGAGTCATAAGAGTAAAACTTTGGAACCTTGGATAAAACTGCAGTGCTACTTATGGTAGCACACTCGAATTCAGAAACAAGGATGTCTTCCTCCTAGAAGTTACCTCTAACCAAAAATTATTATGCATGGAATCTTCCCTGAAAAGAAAATTATTCCCTATAAAATATAAGGTCTTCCCCTACTCCTTACAAGACTAATTGCCCTCTGTATTTTAAGAAAACCGGTTTTAAGATCATCTAGAAATAAAAAAACGAAAGAGAAAAAAGATACATGTTTGCCTTTCTTCTTAGTGGGCATTATTTCTAGTTGTCACAAGAAGAAAAAATGAATTTATTATTGTTAGTATGTAGCAAGAAGAATCAATAACCCTAAGCCCCCATAAAAGTCATCAGCCTTGATCACGTTCCAGCTTTGTGGCCCTCCTGGTAGAGGAAGAGGAATTTTACTCTTTCTACTCCCTGTATTTTCTGTAGTCTATCTGCAGAGCTACGGTGACCAAATCTGTGATGACCAGGACCAATGAATAGATCTTTGTCATGATCACCTCCTAAAGAGGTGGAGAAAGGGATGTCGTGTTACATGCTGGACAGTGGGTTGAGGACGAGGGTGAGAACCGCACGAGAGAATGGACCAAGTGACCAAGACCGACAGGGACATAGCAGAACCATTAAGGTTTAAGTCAGACATCAGGAGCCCAGCAAGAGCAAATCCATGGACGGGGCCCCTTTCTCCTAGTGCAAGGTGGAGCGAATGGGACTCTGCTGCTCTAAGCCTACAGACCAAAAAGTGCACTTGAGCAGGAGACGAATGAGCTGAAGCACACCGGAGTCCCCAGGGCCTGGGACCAGCGGAAATATGGCAGGGAGAAGAGACCACCATTCAGAAGGGGTACCAGTCAGGCCTATGCTGTGGGGTTAGGGCCACGAACGGGGATGGGGAAACCCTGGGCAGTCATAGGATTCAGAGAGAAGGGTGTGGGCAGCATTTGACCATCATGGATGTAGAAAGATGCTGCAGACTAGAGGAGGGTCTTGAGTGTCTAACGCATCCACAGGCAGGCACAAGGCCAAGTCCACCCACCGTAAAATGTGCTGGGAAGCAGAGAGGCGGGGAGAGCCGCTGGCCTGCCCTCCTCTAATTAGTCGGGGCAAAGGAGCATCAAAGCCCACAGTCAGCAGCTTGTCTTTGCCTGCACTGCGAATGGAGCCAAAGCAGGAGCACGAGCTGATACGTTTGGATTTATGTGACAAAACTACACAGGCCAGTTAATTAAGCCTTGGCCATTTGCCTGCAAGCGGGGTGGTGTCAATCTACAAACAGCGGTTTTTGCTAATTGGCGTGCTGACCCAGAGCGACGCGCCCCCAGAGTGGGATGCCCCAGGAGGAGCAGAGTGTGCACTGACCCCAAGCAGCCAGCTCTTCTGCTTCCTATAAACATGAAACTCCTTTTCAAAATACCAGAATAAATATTTACTGTCATCCCTGATTGAATGCACTTGGAGAGAGCCTTCTTTCAAATAAACAAAAACTCGATCTCATTCACTCCCAGCTTCTCTCTTTCCTCCAAGGATACGTTTAGCGCTGAGTTTGGGGAACCTGGATTGAACAAATGCTGATACTTTCTTAATGTCACAAAATCCCTTTGATAAAAATACTGTTTTTGGAAACTACAAATATAATAACAATCACCCAAATTCCCATCAATCGAATTAATAAATATAGCATCGTCTTATATACTTTTAGACTTTCTCTTCTATATGTGTGCTTTAAAAAATAAATGAGTAGTAGGGTCACATGACCTCCCCTTGAAAATGAAGACAGTATTCCAGGTGAAGGTAAATCCCTTTGTCTCTACCCTGGTCCCACTCCTTTCCCTGTCTCCAGAGGAAGGCCCTGTACGCCTTAACAACAGGTCTTCCCAATTTATCTGTAAGCCCTCGAATTTAAGCAAACGCAAACCCAGATTTGGTCACACTACAGCCAAACTGCCTCAAACTTCTCACCTTTCCCCTCTCTGCCCCAACTTTTTATTTCCTCCTAAAATCATCATCCTCGCTTATCTTACTGACCATAGAAGTTCCTTTTGTTCTTCGTACACAACAGCACAACTGTTGCAACACCCCAGTTACAATGATAAGCATCGTTTCTCTTCATCATCCTTGCTTTAATCAGTCTTTCAAGACTTCCCTCCACTTGGCATGAACATCCATCTTCCCCCAAAAACACTCATCAAAATGTTTTCTATGAAGAAAATGCCCATGCCCTTTATTACCCCTGTGATGGCATGAGAGACGTTTTTTAGGAATATCACACCGCAAGGACCGAGGCACAATCGCTGGGTGCAGGAAAGGAATCACATAGGTAATGGCATCTTGAAATTGACATGACACGAATTCATGCCATTGCTCATTAAATATGTATAGATTTTTGAGTTCACATAAAGCAGACACTCACCTCTGAGGTACGATATTCAAGACATAGGCACCACTGAAAATATTTCTTCAGCTGCCCTGGAACTAAGGCTGTGGCCAGCTTGAATTTTTCACCATCAGTCACTCAAAGACATTTCTTAATGTGAAAAAAATGTACATATGTTATCTAAGAAGACAGCAATTAGATTAGTAAGATGGCACAGAGTGTGACTCTGAGATAATAGACAGAAAGACTAGATATGTTGAGATGAGAAGAAGAAAGGCAGGTTACTTGGAGCCCGTGGCTTGGGAAGGAGGCCAAATCTCAGGCACCAGAGCAAGGATGGAGATGAGCAGGCAGTTGTGGGCCCCCGGGGCTGCATGGGGGTGGCTGAGCCATGCTGCAAAGGCTCTTGAATTAAAGAGTGAGGCTACTGCCCCCTTGACCCAGGGGAAAGGAGACGTATAGCAAGAGGAAGACGTATGCAGCAAACTACCTGGGCGTTTTCCAAATAAGTCGTTCCCACGGCTTCTCCATGGGGCCAGCGGTAAATGCTCACATCTGTCTAACTTGCCTTGAGAGTGGAGCTACTGATGTAAATAAACCACCAGGCTTCTTCTCTCCTTTTGACAGCAAGTTTTGCCATCAGAGGCTGCAATTTTGGTCTCCGTCAAGGACCTTCCAGTGGCAAGTGAAGAGAAAACACTTCAGGACAGTTTAAGATATAAGAGGAATTGGTTAGAGATGATACAGACTATTCCTCAGGACCTAAAGCCAGGCATGCTTCACTCATGCATATGTACCATATGTTAGGGTGAATGATAGAACGCTGCCAAGGGTCAATCATGTTTCACCTTTAAACATGGTAATTTCATAAGGTACAATATGTATAAGTTTTCTTCTCTTCCTGCCCTCCCCTTCCACCTTCCCCCGACCCAAGCCTCTCTTGAGGATTACAATATCCCCTTTGAAGAGAAAATATCCAACATTTTTAGTCACCACATCTGAATTCCAAATACTTGGGTGAGATCATCTTACTGGCACAGTTTCAATCCTGTAGTCAGGGACTGAGATTAGAGACCGCAAACATGGTTGTCAACTGCTACTTTTTTAGTAAGATGTATGTATGTGTGTGCGCTTGTGTGTATACATGTGCATGGGTGTGTGGAGGGGAGGGAGGAGCCACCAGGATCAGTGCTCCAAGAAAGAGTGATGGTGGATTGGAACACCACACTGGGGTAAATTTTAGAGCACTTAGTACTAACACCCAGTGCACTTTAGTATCAAACACCTAGACCCTGAAAGGAAGCTAATAAAACTTAACTCAATGATGAAGATGATGCTTCAGTTCAGTTACTACACCACTGACCCACTGGATGGCTGCAAGCAACCTTCTGTTTGGCCATTATCACCCAAACACCACCCAAGAAGCTGCTTACAGGACAAAATCCAGATTCCTAAGCCTGCTGTGTGAGGTCCCACTTGGCCTGACTCCACTCCCACCTCTAGCCCATCTCCCATCGCCCCCAAATTAACACTCATCTGTTTGCCCGTCTGGACTCATTTTCCTCGGTCACAGCTCCTGAATCTCAGGGCCACTGATTCCACTTTCCCAGGAAATGCCTTCTTCCTCTTCGTCAGCTCTGCAAATTCGAGTTCTTCAAAATGCCTTTCAGTCCCATTCTCCTTCGTGAAGCCCCTTCTCACCCATAGAGTAGTGACAACAATGCCTAGTTCATAAAGGTGACGTGGGCAGACATCAAGGTAACATACACAAAGTACAGTACCTGGTAGTTAATATTATTCTCTGTTATCAATATCATCTAATAATAGTGTTAATATTTTTCTCTCATTATTTCCTTTCCCACACGCTTCTCCATTTTCTAGCATCTTAAAGCTCTCCCTGGCTTCGATTCCACTGTATACTCCCTGGCATTGTCACCCAGCTGTTTTACACCTTCTCAGAAGTCTGTGTTCTCAAGAACAGACCCCTGCATTGTGCTTCTCATGTCCTAGCACTGGGTGAGTTAGAGTAGGTGCTTGATGGATACCTATTAAATTGCTTGGAGAATGAGTGCAAAAAAAGACAAAAAAGAAAATCAGTGAAAAATACATAATTTTAGAATACCAGATTCTACACATTTTACATGAAGAAAACACTAAAGGGTCAATAAGACAAATTTCTAATGGTAGCAGGAAATTTCACGTAAGTAGCATCAGAAGTAGAGAATGCTGTAATTTATTTTCATATAGCATCTTTTATTCAAAGCATTGCCAGACATTTGCTGAAAAGAGTTAGCTGTACCAAGGGCAGATGACTCAATGAAATATTTTAGACACATTTTATAATGGGGGTGAGACTCTCCTGAGACATCTTTTGAGGCCCAGCAAAAGATCAGTAGGCAAGAAACCAGCAGTGTGGGAAATTCAGAGTATAAAACAAGCCTCAGAGTTTAACCAGACAACATGGTCAGTGCAAGGCTGAGGGGAGCTTATTGTAACTCAGCGTCTAGGTGACTTGAAGTAATGATAAGCTGAGATCCCAGCAAGCAGCCTCAGTCTATCAGGGTTACTACCATGGATGAATGCCTTCTTTCTGGGGCACCAGGAAATTAGAATTGATTTAAGTTTCAGGGATAATGTTCTGTAAGAAATCCAAGCGGCAAATTCTTTCTGGATAAATCCCCACACAGGCAACATCTACACATGTCACTAACAAAAGACGCATTTAGTGAATTTTTCTGGGAAAATATTAACGCTTGAACTATTTGTATCAGTACTGTAAAAGACTGAACTACTTATTCAGTTCTGAATTCCCTATTCTTGATTGCAAGAAAGTAGTAACAAGAGATTCATTTTCTAACCACCAATGGCCCCTCATCTTTCTGGAAATATTAATCAACTAAACTATGAGCAAAGGAAAAGAAGGAAGAGAAACAAGAAACTTTCCTGAATATTTGCATTCAGCAGAATGAGATTTATGCATGAGATGCAAATTGCTCTGCGGTATTTACACATCTAAGGAAAAACAAACCCTGAATGTAAATGTTTAGAGGGCATATTATTTTTAAATATGAAAGTGGTAAAAAATTATTAGAGTGTTTGCAACTCCTACTCTGTTAAAGAGACATTCAAATGAGTTTTTAAAAGCACTTTTGTCAGAATTACAGAAACTATACCAACAAGGCATCTGAAAAAATAGAAAGCACAAAGTATCTGGCTGCTTGCTACTTCTGCAAATCCTTTAGAGCAATTAGTTGCATTTTCAAGTGATTTCAGGACCAGTCCTCTCTCTATAAACATTTTGCTATTGATTAAATATCAAACATGTAACATACACCCACTACTTATTTTCAAGCCCTTATTCTTTCTGTTGGAATTTAAATAAATAGACCGCTGTCTTACCTAGCTATTTTGGTCTGATCTCTTTCATAGACAATTTTTTAAAAAAAGAAAAGAGGAGAAACAAGTCGAGGAAATGGAGATTCGTTGGCTCTAATTCTCTGGGTCGGGTCACCAGTGGTTTATTTGGGAAATTATGCCAAATACCAAACTATGGGCTATGCAGGGCAGGGTTTACCTACAGACAACAGGATTATTGTTTATGCTTAGCACTTATGATGCTAGGTCTCTGTTCTAAGTGTTTTACATATAACTTTATTTAATTCTCACCATAGTCATATCAGATACTATTACAGTAGACCCCTCCACTTTATCCACAGGGAGAGTTACTTTCCCAGATCCCCAGAGGATGCCTGAGACCTTGGCTAGTACCGAACCCTATATATACTACGTTTTTTCTATGCATACACACATACGTACATCTGTATGATAAAGATTAATTTATAAATTAGACACAGTAAGAGAATATCTGAATTGCCAGCATTACTACCCTTCACTTTGGGGCCATTATTAAGGACAATACAGGTGACTTGAACCCAAGAACTGCAATGCCGAGACACTTGATCTGATAACACGGGCAGCCACTAAGTGACTCAGGGGCCGGACACACTGAACAAAGGAATGATTCCTGTCCTGGTCAGGACAGAGTTGGACAGTGTGAGGTTTCATCAGGCTGCTCAGAACAGTTTGAAATTTAAAACTTATGACTGCAGGTAACTGAAACCTTGAATAAGGGAGACGACTGTATTATGGTTGTCATACAGATGAGGAAATTGAGGCTCTGGAAGTTAAGATTTCCAAGATGGCACAGCCTCGTGAGAGTGCAACCAGGCTCTGAAACAAGCAATATAGCACGATGAAGAGCAACGCCAACAGTTGAGATTGAAGGGGAACACCTAAAATGCTATCACGGCACCCAGGAGAGAAAGATGCACCCCTGCTTTCACACAGGTTGGTCATTAAGTCCAAAGGCCAGGCGCTGTGCTGAGCACTTTGTATATTACTCTCTCATTTAACCTTCCTAACAGCCAAGATAGGAAATGGGGATCCTGGGCTGTTCAAGGTCACAGTTAGAAGTTGTTGGAGCAGGATTGAAACCCAAGTCCTCTGACTCCAGGCCCACATCTTTAACCAGAATTCCTCCCCAAATTATTTTCTTTCAGATTAAAACAAAGTGTCCCAACTTACATATATATATATATATATATATATATATATATATATATATATATATATATGGTGTGTGTGTGTGTGTGTAGTACGCGGGCATCTCACCGCTGTGGCCTCTCCTGTCGTGGAGCGCAGGCTCCAGACGCACAGGCTCAGCGGCCATGGCTCACGGGCCCAGCCGCTCCACGGCATGTGGGATCCTCCTGGGCCGGGGCGCGAACCCGCGTCCCCTACATCGGCAGGCGGACTCTCAACCACTGCGCCACCAGGGAAGGCCAACTTTAACCATTTTTAAGTGTACAGTTCAGTGCCATTCACATAGCTGTGCAATCCTCCCCACCATCCACCCACAGAACTTTTTCATCTTCCCACACTGAAACTCTGTCCCTGTTGAACAATTAACTCCCCACATGCCCTCTCCAGCCCCTGGCAGCTACTCCTCCACTTTATGAATTTGACTCTAGTACCTCATAAAAGTGGAATCACAGTATTTGTCCTTTTGTGACTGGCTTATCACACTTAGGATAATGACCTCAAGGTTCATCCAGGCTGTAGCAAGCGTCAGAATTTCCTTCTTTTTTAAGGCTGAACCGTATCCCATTGTAAGGATAGACCACATTTTGCTCCTTATTCCTCAGTGGATGTCTTGTGACCTTTTGTAATCTCTTTTTCTTGCCCCTCTTTTTCCTCCAGGACACTGATCTGTTTTCTGTCCCAATAGATTTGTTTGTATTTTCTAGAATTTTGCATGTAATTGGAATTATGCTTTTTTGGGTTGACTTCTTTTGCTCAGCGTAATTATTTTGAGAGTCATCCATGTTATAGCGTGTATTAATAGTTCACTCCTGGGCTTCCCTGGTGGCGCAGTGGTTTGGGGTCCGCCTGCCGATGCAGGGGACGCGGGTTCGTGCCCCGGTGCGGGAAGATCCCACATGCCGCGGAGCGGCTGGGCCCGTGAGCCGTGGCCGCTGGGCCTGCGCGTCCGGAGCCTGTGCTCCGCAACGGGAGAGGCCACAGCAGGGAGAGGCCCACGTACTGGAAAAAAAAAAAAAAAAAAAAAAAAAAAAAAATCAGGGAAATATACTTCAAGGAGGACAGAATAGAACCTGATCTAGAAGGAAAGGACAAATATCCATCAGCCAGTGTGTAAAAGTGGAATGTGTTTTCTAAAGAAACTGCAGGGAGTACTATAAATTAGAATACTGAATCTGTGAAATACATCTTCCCATTTCATAGATAAGTAAAAGTCTTGTTTTAAGGTTTTCATAACTTACAGTGTTGCATCGTCCCTAAGTGCTCTGGGAACATCACAGAGACAAGCCGTGGGTTCATCTCTTCACTGGACATTCCTCAGCGTATTCACAGATCTGTGCCCCAGTCGGTAAGAAACAGTTCAGCAATCCACAATATTCCTAAATACCTTTTGTAACCAGGAGGCTGGAACATGCTGACAGCACCAAAGCCCAGGGAGACAGGCCCGCGAGGCCATCTCTCATAAACCTTGACCCTGAGTCAGGGGCTGTGTGTTTGCTTTATTGAACAGCCTGGGGTGATGGTGCCGCTAGACAAACACACCAGCCTCTCTCTCTCTCTCTGAAAAAGAGTGTTCTCCCCCAGCCTGGAATGTGGAAGGCAAACATTGTCCCATCTTTCCCAGCTAATGAGGATTCCTGGAATGTGTGAGCTGGGGCAGCTTGCCGCCGAGGACTGTGTTTGGAGAGACATCCCCCCTGCAATTAAAGGAACTCTGAGATCATCAGAAGACAGGACTGTGACAGCGCCAAGAAAAGGAGCATCAGAGGGACGGCATACAGCAAGGCCCATCAAGTGCATGTGACTTGCTTTTTCAAACTCTAAGAAAATTACCTATGAAGATTTGGCTACATAGAATTGTAATCGGTTCAAATCGACAAAAGCGCTCCATATTTCACAGTGCCGCTTCCTCAGGCTGGTTGTTCCAACATAAACTCCTTGCCATTGGAAGGCAAAGATTGCCACTCTGTAAGGACATAAACTGCTATGGGGACCCCGAATGTTGTGGAATTAAAGCCCCCTCCCCTACCTCACGTGCCCCTCTACACGACAGAAGACTTTGATTCTGCCTCTCAACTTTCCTTTTCCTGACGAATAAGAGTGAATTGAGTGTACGACGTACACCCATCCGTCCAGCCTCTGGAGAGTTCCTTTTCTGGAAATGGCATGAGACCCAGACAGCTGGACATCCCTGCCTTCGTGGGCCTTATGCCCCAGGGGACCTGGCAACCACCAGGCACATCTGGGCATCAGGAGGTGGAAGTGCAGCCACCAATTGGAATGCTTCCAATTCTGTCTCCATGTGTATCCAGCTCTGAATCTCGCTGCAGGGTGGTGGTGAAATGCTTACAACTGTTTAAATGTCAGCGAAATCCAAGGCATCTCCAAAAATGGAATTCTGTGGAGCATCTCCTCAGAAACTGGGCTAAATGTTGCCCTGAGAAACCAGAGCAGTCCCACCTCATGGAGCCAGGAGGAAGCATGGTTTGAAGGTGCTCTGGTGCTGGTTCAAGGGTTAGGAATGCAACTTTGACAAGACCCGCTGGGAGGTGAGCTTCAAATTACCTGACATACCTTAGTCGCAACAGGAGCGGTGAAAGAAACACTCTTCTGAATGGATTACAGCTTCGTGCTGTGTAAACACACAACAAAGTAGTGTGCTTTAGTAGTTTTAATTAAAAATAACATTCATTGTTTTTCATTACTATAGCAATGCATGCTTGAGAAAAGAAAGATAAGTCAAATTTCTTTAAAAAATTAAAAAGCATCCACTATCTCATCATACACAGGTAGCTCCTGCAAATGCTTTGTGCACATTTATTTCCAAACCCCCTCTCTGCCTAGATATGTTCATCTATTTTTCACACAAATAGACTCCCAGTGTCATTTTCCTTTGTACCTCCTTCTTCTTTTAATAATAGATCACAAACAAATTTCCATGTCATAAACAATTTTTGTAGAATATCATTTTAACAGTAATTTATTTTGCTATTATTTAATGGCAATGTATTTTATTTCATTCTTTTTCCTATTACAAGGTGATGTTTCATTTTTAATTTCAATAAGCTGCTGGTTATTTTCTCAAATAGCTTTCTTGGTTTTGTTTATTCAATATATTTCCTGGGTAACTGGCATGAGTTCAGCTCTGGGGAGATAAGGATGAAGACAACAGGCATGCTCCCCCACCAACCCCAAAGAAACGTAGAGTCTGAAGGAAGAGACACACATCAGGCAACCATTTAAAAGTTAACTCCTAACTAAAGATAAAACTATAAAGTTTTATCTAGACACCAGTAAGTGTCTTGGAGGAAAAAGAGAGCAGGCAACAGGTGAGAATAGTGATATTCGACTGGAGGCCTTGATGAGGCAACCGTGCGATGTGAGGAGGGGACATTTATGTAGGGGACAGTGCACATGAGGCACCAGGGTGAGTAAGTGGGGAACAGAAGACAGGACTCTGTGAGGACCACGCATGGAAGAGGATGCACAGCCAGGCTGTGCCCAGGAGATGCAACCTGACTGCGGGTGCGGTGGGGGGAGCCCTGAGTTCACACAAGAGACAGTATGAGTCAGGGCTTGAAGATGGCTTGGGCATCCTTGAGGGGCAGGGACAACGGTGACACAGAGGTCTGCATGAGATGCCAGTGGCTTGGCCTGCATGAGATGCCAGTGGCTTGGCCTGGAGAGGAACGAGAGGAATTTTTTTTCTGTTTCTACTATGGGATCTTTGCAAAACATTCAGAAAATACTGAAAATAAAAACAAAAGTAAGCATCACCTCTGCTTCCACTATCTGAAGAAAATCTCTGACCTATTTTTGCACCCCTTTCCAGAGCATGTTATGCCTGTGTTTACATATAAGTGGTTTATTGTTTTTATAATAAAATGAGATCATCTCTGTATTATACGTGTGTTGTATGTTTTCTGCTTACTATATCATTAATATATTTCTATATTGATAAATATACAATTAATCAATCTAGAAATTTCCATGTTGATACGTTTATTAATTTAATACAAAGTAATAAAATATGGCTACAAAAATGTCCTTAAGCAGACCACGATTAATGAACAGTAATGATGTTTCCCTTTTCGTATAAACAGTATACCTTCGTAACCACTGCTTAGATCAAGAAACAGAATATTACCAGATTTCAGGTCTTTCTCTTGCCGTTTTTCCACCACTATCATCTCTCTCCTCTTCAAAGATAACTACTAGCTCGACTTCTAATACCCTGGATTAACTTTGACTGCTTTTGAACTTTATGAAACATACAGTGAGTTTTTACTGTATAATAGTAATATTATATAATAACATATAATAATTTTATTATAATAATTAAAATGTTTAAATATGTTATTAATGTGTTTATATAATTGTGTTTAATGATAATATATTTTAATTCTATGGATAGTGTATTCTTTTGCCTGACTTCTCTCGCCAAATTTTACAATTTTGAGATTCATTTATGTTATTACATGTAACTGCAGCTTGCTCATTTTTCTTGTGCTATAGTATTCTATTGCATAGATGCATCTTTTTATATATTGATGATTATTTTCTTAGCATAAATTTGAAGAAGTGGGATTGAAAGGCCAAAAACCAAATATTAAGACATTTGCTAGGCATTTCCAGTTATTCTCCAGAAAAGATACACTAATGTATTCTTCCACCAACCATGCAGGAGTGGGCCTGATTCTCATCCCACGGCCGACATTGGGTATTCACTTTATTTTTTTAAATTTTTTCCAGCCTGATAGACAACTAAAACATTTATTGTTGTGTAACTCCTTTCAAATCACACTTTGTTAGGAATTTGCACAATATGTTTTTAAAAAACTATTCTGTAGCCTTTTCCCTTTAACAATATATCATGAACATTTTCCTGTGGTCTAAGTCAACAACTATGCCATCATCTTTAATTAATACATAATAATCTATAATAGAGATATACCTAAATTTGCCTCCTGAGAGTTCACTATGTGAAAGGCATTGTTTTGGGTTTGTTTGGTTTTTTATAATGAATTCATTGTCATATGTCTTTTAATTCTCATGGCAATTCTATGAATCAAGGTCTATTATTACGCACATTTTAACAACAAGGAAACTAGGGCACAGAGAGATTATGTAATAATTTGCCTAAGACTAAACAGCTAGAAATGTTTGGAACCAGAATTTGAAACTGGGCTGTTCTGGTTCCAGCAGCCATGATTTTAATACCCTAAATCCTGACTCTTGAAAGTAATTATCACACTTTCCACACAAAAGGTGTGGTTTATTTCCACTGCACCTTTGTAGCCTCCTGTAGATGGTAATTGTCCAGTAAAACCACTAATGAAGTGCCCTATAAATGAGTGAAACAAAAGTTAATCACTGCTTGATTTCAAAATGTGCTAGTTTTGTTTCCTACAACATTCACACCGAAAACCGTTGTTTTCTATAAATGAATTCATGAAATCACTTTCATTTTACTTCTTAAGCTTTATACCACAAATGTTTATGGGTCCAAAGAACAGAAATTCCAGTATGTTTCTAGACGTCAAATTCTACAGGACAAATTCCTCCTCAGGTAAGAGGAGTTACCAATTTCACTAGCAAATCGTGACTTTGGGATTGCTGCTTCCCTCACTGCAAAAAGTGTAGAGTGGCCAATTCTAGATGGTAAAGTAGATGAGCTGATGCGTTGTCCAGAAAATTTCAGAATAACTTCTTGGCAGTTTTTCCAGAATTACGAGACAACTGACTTATTCCTCCACATGTGTCTGGCTTTGGAAAGTGACGTTAAGGGAGAAGATAAGAGAAAGGATCAATGACTTCATTCGGTTTATTGAACATCTGAGAAAAGTGAAAAGATGTCTGTAAAAATGACCAACCCAATGCAACTGTTTACTATGGGTTAAAAACAGTGTGTTCGGCCAACCTCTTTCCACACAGCAGTAACCTAAATTGCTGTTTTCAAAAGCCAGTGCTTTTCCCTGCTCAACCCAATAGCTGTCACATGATTAATGTGCTGGTGTCTTATTAACTGCTGTTACAGAAGCTGTCCAATTCACAGCAACCCTCACTGGAGAGACCTTTTTGTTAAAAACCTAGTTGAAATCATGCTGTCCTGACTGCAGGCTACTGCACCTTTCTCCAAAACATCATAAAGAGCAAAGAATTATTGTTTCCAGTAATCCAGGCCATAAATCAACCCAGTCTGAGGATGGAAAAAAAAAATCATGAGTGTTTCCTTCATTCATATTCGAAAACCTATCCGTATTACAGCATATCTTGGAAAACGTCGGAGGACCTGTGGGTGCCTGTGTGTGTGTGTGTGTGTGTGTGTGTGTGTGTGTGCGCGCGTGCACGCGTGTATGTTTGCATGTGTGTGTGTGGTGAACAAGAGGTGAGAGCAATGGGAAGATTCGGGTAACGAGAAGGACAAAAGAAAGTTCAGCACCAGTTAAATAATTCCAAAGGCTTTGATCTTATCAGGCCCTTCCTTGCTGGAACAATATTTTAAGATTGTTAAAAACTGCCACCTTATCTGTTTGGCACTATCTCCCACTGCTTAACTTATCTGGGCCCAGCTGTTTGAGAAAAATGCGATGTGGCATGACCTTGATTTCCCAGGACCTGACCTTAATATCTAATCAGCTGTACGTCTCAATGAAGCCATCTAGAGATGTCACCTAGGCCCCCCTGGCAGCCAGTGGTTGAAACGATGTTTACTTCTCCTCTTTGAGATATCTTCCAGCCCCACCCAGCAATCCTGCCCTGCTAATCTGTGCACTGGGTCCTCAGGGGTGACGGGGTACTTGAAAATCTTGGATGCCCTTTCAGTTGAAAATAATTTGGATACCTTTAGGTCAGTCTAAAAAATGATCTGAGTTCCTCCTGAGACTTCTGAGGGGAAACTTCAATTTGGATGAAGAAAAATATTAACCACTCATGGCTGCTGTAGTGTTTATAAAACACAAACCCTTCTCACCTGTAACAGCCAGTTTGAAAGTCATACAATCCAAAGCAGTAAATACACACACACACACACACACACACACACACACACACAAGCATGCATGCATGTGCACACACAGGAATACACATACACACATTCACACACGTGCACACAATACATGCACACACACATATGTGTGCATACACACACACACGAACTCTAAATATTACTCTTAAATAGTTTTTTTAGAAACGTCCAAAGGTGGCTTAGTGACCCTACACTGAAGTCTTAAAATTCCAGAATGATCTAAAGAGATGTCAGAGTTATTAAAGTACCATTATATTAAAATTGACATAAAAGGACCTGGATCTTTTTCTCTTAACAACTTTGGAATCATATTTGCTTTGTTGACAAAGCAACAGTTTCCTGCCAGCCTGGCGGGCTCAACCTGGAACCTGGAAATCAAGCTGTTTTCTCCCTGGTTTTGACACTGTCACCAAGAATAAGTGTCCCACCGTCACGACACCACCGCCGCCCACATCTCAGGCCCAGGCAAGAAGGAGCCCTGATCCCTCTCTTTTCCTGTTACTATTCCCATTCATTTACATGGTCAGCTACAATCATACAGAATGCTCACGGATTAATTCTTGAGGATGCTCGTTTTCTACACAATAAGTTGTAATGTTGCCTCTGAACTTGAGAGAGAAAACTAAGGGGAGTGCCAAGACACCATCAGCCCGCCTCACCTCTGGTCTCCCCATAAAGCTGGGACTGGGGGATGAGGGGGGAACCACGTGTCTGCTGGGGCCTCCATGGGAAGACAGCCGTCCTAGCAAAGGGCTCTCTGGACTGGAGTCTCTCCTCTACCTGCATGGCCCCATCCCCAGGCCACACAGCTCTCTCCATGGATCTGTGCTTCTGGTGCTGTCATTTGTAGTCGGGGACTACAATCCTTTCTGTGACAGAGTCCCTGACCTCCTGCCTTTTGTGAAGACAGCCTTGAGGATGGGGAGACACTGGGCTCCTGCGGCCGACCCCCAGGGGCTGCATCCCCAGGGCTGAGCGGGGCTTCTGGAAGCTGCAGGACTCGCGGCCCCAGGACCCCAGGCTGGATGCGTTGCTGCCCCTGCCCACCAGGCAGCTTAGGCAGTTATGGTTTGGGCTCCTCCTGAGGCCATGGCAGCTCCGAAAATCCCTGATCAGGTTTCCATCAGCGCCGAACTCGTTTTCCTGCGTGGCTCACAGGTCAGGCTCCACCAAGGTGACCCTGGAGGCTACAGGGAATGCCCAGCTGCAGCCCTGAGTTCCTGAGCTTCAGCAAGGGGGAGAGAGGCCCAATGAGACCCACATACACTGGACTTCTTGGCTTTATGGGAGCCGCCTGTAGTTTCTGTTCTGCTTTCGGAGTCTAAGCCTTGCATCTAGAACCGCAGTCCATTCTGGTCGCCGACCAAAGACTCGGGATGCTCGGCCCCCGCGTGCTGTGCTGGTTGCCACTTTCCAAGAGCTTCTACACGCTGTGATTTGAGGCCTGGTTTTCACTAAAATTGCCCCTCCCTCCTGGCTTTCTCACAGGCCCCCGCTCACATGTTTCCCTGTAAAGCAAATCCCCCTCCCCAGTGACAGAGCAAAGACCCAGCCAGGTGGGAGGATTGCTTTTGTGTTGAAATCTCAGTCAGTGAAGAATTTTTAATAGGTTTAGTGGCTGGTCTTCAAAACCCTTCTGAGGTCTGACAAGGCCTCCACATCTGAGGGAAACAGCTCTGTGGAATCAGATGCTGACATATGACATCTCTTATCTGGTCAGACGTAACACACCTAGGAGAGCAGCTAAGCCTGTCCTCACAGGCTGACAGCGCCTAGCAGGCTCCAGTACCTTCTTCCAGAGGAGTGGTACCTAGAACAAAGTAGGGCATTATCAGAAGGGGAAACCTTCCAAATAGATGCTGAACTTCAAGGTTAAAATGTCAAATTGCAGAAAGATGTGTCCCACTGGAAGGGACAGGAACAGGCGCCGCCGCCCAGTGAGAGATAAATCAGATCCAGAGGCAGTCCCCCCATGGGCTAGAACCATGATGGAAGGATCAGAGTCAGCATCACATCCTGGAAGACTGTGTGCAGAGCCCTGTAGCTGCTCCAGGGAGCTCGCTGTCCTGCTGTGACTTTGCATGAATCTCTGGCTCTGGCTGCTCACGGGGTGTCACATGCACTATAATTAGATTTTGGAAATGCAGACAGCGAGAGGGAAATGGTGTAATTAAGGTAACCTATCAGATGCCCAGCCTCATCCTCTAGAAAGGACCTGATGTGCACAGCACGCGGGTTTCACACACCATCCTTCAAGGGCAGGGACGTCAGTGTGGTCATTGCGAGAATTCCAAAGCCACTCTGGAAGGGAGCCTATTTTCCACACCAAAGTCAAGGTGGCGAGTTTGTTAGCGGAGAGGACACATCCAGAGACATGCCAGCAACGTAAGGGTGGCAGGCAGGGCACTCAGAAACTTGATTTTGCATTTGGGCCATACAATCCTGTTTTTAGAGAGAGAGCTCAAGGGAAGGGAGAGCAAAGCAAAGGACAATTCACTATAAACTAGAGCTGGGGGGGCGGGATCTCGCTTGAATAGTCAAGCCAGCAGGAGATGCAGGGCTTCTGGAAGCTGATTCGGCCAAGGTGAGCTCTGATACAGCAAGGGTCTTGAACTTTCAGCATATTTTACCCGAGCATTTGCTTCTCACACCAGGAGGCTAGCTTTTCACCTTCATTTCTGAGAGCGAGAATAGGAATCAAGTAACTGGAAGTAGAAGCACTAGGTCTGTGCTCTGCCCACCTGTGACTCAGGTCCAGGGAGGTGTCTGAGTTCAAATCCCAGGTCCTCCTCATGTGAGCTGTGTTACTTCAGTCAAGTTACTTAACTTCTCTGTGCTAGGCTATTGTAGTCGAGACCCCCAGTTGGTCCTGTCTCCCTTTCTCCACCTCCCTGGCTAGGGCTCCCTCTCGCTGACCCTGGGCTTGGCCATGGCCAATGGTACAGTAACAAGAGCAACACCAAGGGGGGAAAGTGGTGGGGGGATGGGGATGGTGGTAGGATGAATAGGGAGATTGGGATTGACATATATACACTAATATGTATAAAATAGATAACTACTAAGAACCTGCTGTATAAAAAAACAAATTAAATAAAAGTTTTTAAAAAAAGCGTTGACATGGCTGAGACGTGAAAAACTTCCTCTCTCGCTGCCCTGTATGCCTCCTGCCACGCCGCTAGAAAATGCGGACGAGGCCCGGCCTCCCTGCCTCCACCCTGGGCAGGCGCAGGAGGCCATCCTGACCAGACTGCAGAGCATGGCCTCCCCAGAGCTGCACAGCTGGGTCACAGAATCATGGGCACAATCAACAGCCCCTGTTTGAAGCAACTACATTTGGGGAGGTTTGTTATACAGCAACCATATCTGACATAGTTCCTAAGCCTCGAAGTCTTCATTGCTAAAATGGGGACAATGAAATTACAATCGCTACCCCCTCATCCACAATTTTGATTTCTATGGTTTCAGTTACCAGGGGTCAACTGAGGTCCGCAAATATTAAATTAAAAATTTCCAAAGTAAACAATTTGTAGGTTTTAAATTGTGTGCCTTTCTAAGGAGCCTGATGAAACGTGTTCTCTCCAACCTACTCAACACATGACATCCCTCCGTCCGGCACATCCCGCCTTGTTAGTCACTCAGCAGCCCTCAGTCATCAGATAGGCTGCTGAGGTATCACAGTGCTGGTGTTCAGGTGACCCTATTTACCTAATAATGGCCCCAAAGCGCCAGTGGAGTGATTCTGGCCATTCGGATACACCAAAGAGAAGCTGTAAAGTGCTTCCTTTAAATGAAAAGGTGAAAGTTCTCGACTTCATAAGGAAAGAAACAAAATCATATGCTGAGGTTGCTAAGGTCTATAGTGAGAATGAATCTTCTATCCATGCCACGGTTTCAGGCATCCACTGGGGTCTTGGAGGGGATCCCCTGCCATAAGGGGGGCTTACCCTCTGAGGGTGGTTGTGAGGGTTAGCAGTGTCAGCTCTCACTGACAACATGCACTGTGTCCACTGCAGTTTAAAAAGAAAAAGTAACCACCCCTTTTTCTAAATTTTTAAGACAACTTCTTGGTGCTTAAGAAACACTAGCTCTAACATTTAAAAAATTTGTCAGAGCAAAGAAAGTACCAGCAGCAAGAACTTTTAGCATCATTTCTCCCGTCCTCTCCTCTCCAGTGAAAACAAAGTGACTTCACAGCATCCAAGGTGAGCGTTTGGGACAAGATGTATACACCTCCTCCAAAACTGAAACTCGACTGTAAGAAAGTCTCATATTATTTATTGGTGCACCTGGTTACCCAAAATACAGACTCTCCTCAAGCACGCCACAGAGGAGACCACCAGCGACTCAATTTTATTAGCCATAACCCAGCTCTGAGCAGGCTGGGGAAACCAAACATTTATTCTGATGAGATGGACCTCAGATGAACCCTGGAAAAGGAGGTGATACAGGGATAATCAACAGAAAACCCCCTCCTGGGCTAATTAGTGAATGGCACTAGGGGGGTCTTGAAGTATGCCATGTTTAGGTCTCTAAAAAGCAAGGAAGAAAAACACTCAAAGGGCTGACTCACTTATTTACACACCGGGCTCTTGAGTGTATGATGAGGTCAGACTCTGCCCCTTTACTCATCCTCACAAGCCCTCCACTCTGTATCCCAAACCACTACAAGGTCCTGGGATTGGTTTAGCCCCAGAATGAGTAAGAGGCAGGGTTTGAACTCAGACCTTCTGCCTCTAAAGTCAGAATTCTCTCCTCTCTTCCAAGATAGGGAGAAAGAGGAGCCAGAAAGTGTTTTGATTAAATGGAGGGAGAAACAGTAACAAACACAGGGGCCTCTTGAGGCAAAGCCTTTAATACTGGTAGGGCGAGGTGAGGTGGGGGAGAGAGAGAGAGAGAAAGAGAGGGAGAGAGAGAGAGAGAGAGTTTGGACCAAAGGAAGAAGATCAAGTTCAGTTCCTGACATTCACTGAGAACAGAGGAAACAGAATCTAAAGCAGAACAACAAAGAACTGACATAATTGCCAGGATGAGGCTGTGGGGATTATCTTTTTGGTATTAAAAGAAGCTGATAAATTTCCACCACCCCGCCTCCCTTCCCCAAGGATTATTACAAGAGCCATTGGTAAGATCTGTTATTTTACGGAAAAGTGGGTTTTTGAACATGTTGGTCAGGTTGTAGGGCTAAATCTCTCGAGTGTGTGACTTGAACTTCTGTACGGACGACATTTTTATTCATTCAGGAAGCATTTACTAAACACTTGCTAAGTGCACAATATGGGGGAATTCCAGAAAAAGTCAAAACCGTGCTTCCGAGGTCTTTGCAAGGTTGGGAAGGTGAGAGCACAAAAGTGAGTCACAGCAGTGAGTGAGTGCCCCTGAATGCACAGTCAGCAGAGCATACCTGGGGCTTCGGAGAGCACAGGGCAGGGAGGAGGGTGTGGGCAGCATGTCTGGGAGGCTTCCTGCAGGAGGAGGGCCTGGGAGAGGCTGGGGCAGGGAGCCGGAACCCGCAGGGTGAGGAGGCCTCATCCCCTGGAATGAGATGTCCTGTTCCCGGGTCACTAGACCCTCATGTGACAGCTGAGAAGTTAGGCTTTAAGAGGCCGCAGTGGAGAACCACTGACAGCATCAGTGCCGTCCTGCAGAGAAAGACCCAGGTATCTGCCGGGTTGTGTGAACCAACTACAGTGTGACAGTGAGAAGAATTAGGTTAGTTACCTATGAAAAGAACTGCTTATTTTCCTTGTCTCAAAATAAAAGTCATTTTTAGAAAATCCAGTGCCCTGTCTTTTGAGATTCTAAGTAATTTGGAATTAGGGTGGCTAGATTTAGCAGATAGAAATAAGACGCCAGTGAAGTTCAAATTTCAGATAGGTTGAGTAATTTTTTGGTATACGTATGTCCCAAGTATTGCCAGGTCTCCTGGTTTTTGCCTGGGAACTCTACTTGGAAGGAGTAGGGAGTATCAGGCATCATTCAAGTACCTGTGGGATGATGCCTTGCATTTCCGAGGGCACAGCACAGAGAGGCCAGTGGTGCCTCGGTGCTCACAGCAGCTGTGGGCCTAAAAAGAATTTTCTGTTCTATCTTGTATGCATCACATTTACAGCGACCTTCTATTTGAAGGAATCAAATACATTTTCAGAGTAAAGAATATTTCTGCACTGGCAAGAAGCAATTATCTAATAAATGTTAATGCATTTGATTTAAATCAAATGTTAGTATATTGCATTTTTCTAAAAGGAGAAACACACTGAAGGAAAACTTTTTGAAGAGTCAGGATGCAAAGCCCTGGAGGAGGTTCCATGGAGTCGTTGGGAAGTCCCGACAGCCCCGTCTGGGAGCTTTGGGTGGAATCCTCCGGGCACAGAAGGACAGACGGTGCATTCCTCTCTGCCCAAATATCCTGAGGAGGAAGCTGGAGCCGGCGTCGTCTGACCCAGAATCAGCAGGGTTAGAGCAGAATTTATGAACAACTTTAGGATGCAGCATTGAGATGGAAGATTTAGAACTGGAGAATTAATTTTCTCTCCCTCCTGAGTAAAGCAGCTCTCTGCCTAAAGCCAAGAATCTTTACAGAATCGAAGTACTGAATGGAAACAATCCCGTAAGCACTGCATGACCCTAATAATTCTGACCATGTTATGCCACATTTTGCAGTGGCCTAAATTAAACAGAGGAGAATCCACGTGATGAGGTCGTCCCGAAAACAAGGCTGAAGCTCTGCCAGTGGACCCGCATTCCCTGGGGGAAACATGGGGCGTTCTCTTTTAGAAGCTAATCAGAATAGAAGGGCACTTGGATTCTGTGCTAAGAACTGTTTACTGGGTTTAAGTGTTTTAGGTGATACAATAGCTAGGAACAAGCCTCCGAGAAACAGAAAATCTGGATTCGATAAGAACACTTGTTTATTAAAATGTAATCTGAACAATTAGAACCCTGTAAATATTTCAAACTGGAACTCCTGCAAAATTAAAAAGTTCTCATGAGATTTTATGTTTTCTATTAAGTATCCCTCTTACTCAATCACAGTTAGAAAATGATATGCATCTGTACGTGATCCCAGAGGAATATTTTTAAAGAAGATTTTAAGAGAAAAACCATGTAATCCTAATAAAAATAAAAAACCTTCCTTTTCAAACACCTTTTGATTTTACGAGAAGGGTTTGTTCTCATAATACCTGTATAAGACCAGTATGTTTTTTTCCAATATATAATTAATACTTTATTTGCCTATAACTCTTAAGTCTTACTTTTTAAAACTGCCAATTGTTAAAACAGAGCTCGTAGATAGAAGCTAAGGAAAGATAATCTCTATAAAATACAAATGAACCTAGGCCTAAACCTAGATAAGACTAGCACAAACATTGAACAAAGACACAAGATGAATTTGGCCCAAGATGAATTTTTTAAAATAAATCACTGACTAAGTGCAAAGCACTGGGTCTGTCAGCATTAAAAACAACAATAAAAATATTGATAAGAAATAGCCTTCAACTTTATATACTGTGGAAAAATCAGAATGAAATTGAAATAAAATATTCTTCAAAACAGAACTCTCATAAAAAATGGGAGGAGGACTTCCCTGGTGGCGCAGTGGTTGAGAGCCTGCCTGCCAATGCAGGGGACACGGGTTCGTGCCCCGGTCCGGGAAGATCCCACATGCCGCGGAGCGGCTGGGCCCATGAGCCATGGCCACTGAGCCTGCGCGTCCGGAGCCTGTGCTCCACGACGGGAGAGGCCACAACAGTGAGAGGCCCGTGTACCGCAAAAAAAAAAAAAAAAAAAAATGGGAGGAACATCAACAGATTTCCTACACTGATATTCTATGAAACACTCTCAAAAATATTAATAAAAATGTTACAATGTAGAGGTCCACGGCCCAACAATTTTAGGGAAAACTGTGTGTTGTTTGGAATATTTTCTTATTAGAGACTCTGAGAAGTTCTGCAACAAAGAATCATGTTTGATTGTATTTAATCCATCATTTTCAAAACTTACTTGAGCATAGGACACCATTTCTTCCTGCATATCTATCAACAAGCTAAAGAATATTTCTCAGGAATTACTAATTTGAGAAACAGTCCCTGATTTAAAGAGATCAGGCTCTCTGCATTTATCACCCAAACTTTCAAAAGAACAAAGAGCTGTTGAAAAAAATTCACTGAGATATTAACTCATGCTGTTAGTCAAAAGCATGCCATCCATTTTTTCACAACATTGGTACTATTCCAGCTTCCTGGTCTCCCAGCTCTTGGGAGAGACCCTCCCATTTCCATTGGAAATCTGGTCCCCAGAACTTCCAGCAGGGGGCTGTGTCTGCCTAGTGCTGACCGTGAAGGCCTTGAAGCCAGTTCAAGGTTAAGAGCGCTCAACAACTAACAAGCTAGAAATGGCATCTGGGCTATTAGGACACAGCATTACAAAAGTATGATCACGGTTCAAGAATGTTGCCAGGAGAGAAATCTGTGCTCAGAATTTTATTATTAGGCTTTATCATGTGTCCATTTTCAAATATAGCTAAGAGAGCCCAAAGGGGAAGAAATAAAAACCAAGGAGTATTTTTATAAACTAACAACCACGTTATGACTGATACTGAAAAACATTTAAAAGACTTAAAATTTCCCTACGTGGTTAGCAACTCATGTATGCTAATTTTCTCTCAAAAATAATGCAGAAAAACCAAAATGTGAAAGTACAATTGAAAATGAATGGCAGGATTTCCCTGGTGGCACAGTGGTTAAGAATCCACCTGCCAATGCAGGGGACACGGGTTCAATCCCTGATCCGGGAAGATCCCACATGCCAAGGAGCAACTAAGCCTGTGTGCCACAACTACTGAGACTGCGCACCTAGAGCCCGTGAGCCACAACTACTGAGCCCATGTGCCACAACTACTGAAGTCCGAGAGCCTAGAGCCCATGCTCCGCAACAAGAGAAGCCACCGCAATGAGAAGCCCGCACACTGCAACGAAGAGTAGCCCCCGCTCAGTGGAACTAGAGAAAGCCCACGCGCCATCAACGAAGACCCAATGCAGCCAAAAATAAATAAATTAAATAAATAAATTTTTTTTAAAAAAGAAAATGAATGGCTATAAGTTACTCCTACTGAGATGAAGGACAAATGTAACTCTTCAAAGAAAATCTCCGTGAAGGAGGGAAGCACCAAGTCTTGGCAAAGTGTATATTGGTGAAGTTCACGTCCATAATCTGGATTACTTTCTCTTAAACCCCTTTTCCCATATCTCCCTCTATACCCTCTCCTAAAAAAAAAATGTTTTTTTAATACTTATAAATTGGGTTGTAAAGAGATAAAAATATATGGTTCAAAGGGAAAGCAGTATCACTTTAGCCAGAATGGTTGGAAAGATGACAAATAAAGTAGCCGGACAAGAAGGTCAAAAATGCAAATAGACTGAATGGGCACCAAAAACATTGCATTTTTGCTTTAGTCTCAGGAGAGGGTGGCTGCTTGGAAGGGGACTGATTCCCACCGGGAAAGAAATCTGCAGCATGACAGGTGCAAGTGGCTAATAAATTGTGGCATTTGCAAGAGTGGAACAATTTATTCCCTCCTTATCCTCAGGAGAGTTTGTATGTAATATACCCACACACACATACACACAAAACATCTCACCAGTAAACCAGTCAAACCTTTGCCATTCTTTTATTGAAATGCCAAAACTATATCTATAAATAAACCATATATGAAACCAGTGCACTGCACTCTAATTTCCCCATAATCGTGTGCAGATGATTCTGAGAACGTGATTACTTTTATCCTGTGTTTTGATCTCATTAAAAGTCAGTGTTATGTAAAGATGTCATTCCCACATTCTCTGTACTTTCATGTACTTTTTATTTTGCTCCAGGAAAGTGACTGTTACAATGTGTGCAAGGTGTACCCTGTAAACTGTGTGTAGGGGGCAGATTTGGGGAAAATACAATATAATGTAAGCAAATAATAAACATTTTCCCACAAGGGAACCTTTCCCTTTCACCTTTCACTGGGAAATGTGACCACAGGGGAGAGCGTTCCAGGGCTCTGGGCGATCCTCAGCCAAACAAGCTCTTCAACCACACACTGGGTATTTCTAGCAGCCAGAGGTGAAGATCTGTGTGGGATAACACAGCCCCAAGAAGGAAGGAGATGGGCCACAGAGCTCCTCAGAAGCCCATGCTGGCACTCCCCAGGCCCAGACCCCATGTGCAGGGCTTGGGAGACTAAACCCGATTCTCTAGGGTTTGTGTCGAAAAGTTAGTGGCAACTAAGAGCTAAAAGCAAATTATTCCACAGTATCAGACCATCACAGAATTTTCAAAGAAAGTGTCCTACATATCAGCTAGAAACAGATACTCTGGCAGGTATTAACAGCTAACTCAGGGAATAGAGCTGTGATTTGTAGAATTTGCCAATATCTGTGGTACAAATACTCCCACCGTGGCTAATTTCAAGCTACCGTGTGAGGTCATTGGATGCAGAGGTGGGAAGAAATACATACAGTTGACCCTTGGGGTGGCTCAGAGCAGGTAGGTTCAGCGGACTGAGGGGTCCCAGCAGCTCCAGACTCCAAGTCCCAGGAACGTGCTTCA
>NW_006781442.1:998538-1005699 GCF_000442215.2 Lipotes vexillifer | reverse complement strand
GGTTCCCAGCAGCTCCAGACTCCAAGTCCAGGGACCTTGCTTAAAGCACAAAACCAGGGGCTTCCCTGGTGGCGCAGTGGTTGAAAGTCCGCCTGCCGATGCAGGCGACACGGGTTCGTGCCCCGGTCCAGGAAGATCCCACGTGCCGCAGAGCGGCTGGGCCCGTGAGCCATGGCCGCTGAGCCTGCGCGTCCGGAGCCTGTGCTCCGCATCGGGAGAGGCCACAACAGTGAGAGGCCCGCATACCGCAAAATAAATAAATAAATTACTTTTCCAAAGCAAACCATACACTCTTGCTCAGTCATTTCCACAAGGCTTTTCCTGAGAGCCCCATTTAGGCAGATGAAAAAAGACGGTCCAAACATATATATCTGTTCATTGTTCTGGCATAACTCGGATGAAGAATTTTCAATGAACTTGCAAATAATGTTTTTGACCCCCTCTTCTGCCTTACTCCTACAGTTGCCTGACTTATAACTTCACCTTTTTCACCTGTGATTATTTTCATGGATCAGAACCTTTACAGACTGAAGGACCGGGAGACATGGATGCTGAGTAATAGATGGTGGGGCAGGGCAGGAAGAACATCAAGAACCACCAGAAGCCTTCACCAAGCCCCGCCCACTTACCACAAACAATGAGTTGGTTTAAGGTATCTCCATGTGTTTCCATAGGGCTTCTGTCTTCTCACCTTTTACTGCCAAGTAAAAATGAAATTTCTTCTCATGATCCCAAGCCATAAAGCTCTCATGTGGCCTTATGAACTTCAAAGCATTTGCATTTCTTATGGTTCTTATGTGATTAAATATGTGGCCTATCAAATATTGAATATGTGGGTAAAAAGAAAGATGTATCATGAAGAAAAATACTCATGGCTCTAAAGTATAATTTCACACAACTGGTTTGGGCCAGTAAGATCCAGATATTATATTTCTTTTTTTTTGGTTGTAATCCATAATCACCAAGGACATGAAAATTTACAATAAGTCACCTCCAAACGATAAGCATCTTAGATGAGGGAAGCTGAAAAAAAATTCAAATTCTCAATTCATCATTTTACTCTTCATGTGATTTCTGGGTTTATTTCATGACTCTAAAGAGTAGAGTGAATGGAAATAATTCAGTTGTTTTAATCTTTGTGCCTCTGAGGCTGTCTTATGATCCTGAACACATTTTGTGCTGGGAAAAAATCTCTAGGGTTGCAAATGTTCTGAACATGCTGAAGTGATACTTTCTCTTTTTTTTCAATCTGTTGGTAAGGAACTGATATAGACCAATTTTATGAATTTTAACAATGTTATTTAGAACAAAATATAAATGTGATAGTGCTCAAAAGATTTTGCATAATCAATGTGCTATACTCAATAACTCTAAGAAAATGGAAAATCAGTCATAAAAAAGGGCAAGATGAACTCTATAAAAATACAAAATAAAGCCTGTGACAATCTAAGCACTGAGGAATTAGTGAAGGTAATTAAATATCATGAACATTTTCAAAGGAAACAAAAGAAAAAAATCAGGGACTAAAATAACTAGACACAGTTTTAAAGAGAAATGTTACAGTTTGATAATTAGATGAGTGTGTTTGGGAAACATCTTTGTTTGGCTCCTTTTTTATCTTAACTAAAATTTGAAATGACAGTAAAAATACAGTTGAAACGTGGTCCAAAGGAGTCCAATGATACCACTGTAGCTGAAGAATTTTCCAATAAGCTGTAAAATATTAAGGACAAATTAAAAAAAAAAAAGAAATGCCAAGAGACAAGCGATTACTGTGTTGCTTCTCTTGGGAGCAACCATGGATGGACAGAGGCAGGACATGCGGATGGGAGCTCACTCTGGAATCAGCTATAACCACAGTTCCCCTCAGGATTTACATCTTAAAAAAGAAATCCAAGACAAGAAGCTTTGCCTAAACAACTTCTCTCTATCTCTTTTTTAAGTGCACAAAGCAAGTCGCACATCTTTAAAGACTCATTAGGAGATGAACCCATCCCAACAAAGGGCATATAAATGACCGTACATGTTGAAAGAAGCTGGATTTGCTGTAGTAGCTTCTGTTTTGTCAAACAGTTTTGAATGCCTGACAGTTTATGTAGGTGCAATTTGTTAAACACGGTTCTGAAGGGAAGAACAAAACAAACCATCCTGTCAACCAATAGCTTACTGTGCTTTGTGTTCCTTAATGCTGCAAACCAACCACAAGATCTTGAAAATTCAAGTAAACCAAAAACAGAATGCAAAGATAACTACTTATAACACCTGCTTGGTGTGTATGGAGGGTGGGCGTTGGGATTTGAGGACAAGTGGAGCAATCAGAGTGACCAAGGTAAAACCAGGGCAAAATTTAGCACGGGCTCATTTCACACAGGCTAAAACTCTAAGAGGGTAAGTGTCCCAAGTCACAGCAGAGAAACTGGCCAAGGCAGAAGGGTCTGCATGAAGTTGAGGGTTAATGTGAATACATATGACCTCGGAATAATGTCCAGATATGATTCTTCCAACTCAGCACTCTGAGGAATTACAGAAATGGTAGAGGACCAAGCCATTTGTTTTCTATGCTGGTAGAAGGAAATATATGTGTGTGTCAGTGGCGGGAGGGGGGCGTGGATTTGGCCAGTTGAATAGAGTATGTGGCTGGGCTACAAGGGTCTGATCTCCTGGAGCTGATTTGGTACTATGTACAATGTTTTCTGGTGTTGCCATGGTGATGATGTGTCACTAATACAGTAGCCTCCAAACCCACCTACCAGATTCAAACACTAATCCCCTCCAACCCCCTTCCATTCTGCCCCATAGATATGTTTCTGAAATGTCCACTCTGATCATGCTACTTTCTCACGTAAATACCTCAGATGAGCCTAGTGTTCAGTCTACAGAAATAAATATAATGATAAGGTATTTTCCCAGCTGGCCCCATTCCATGGTAGATGCCCCGTCCCTACCCTGATGGCCAGCTCATTCCATCTCCTTGGAAAGCTTTCCTCCAGCTTCTCTACAAAGCTAACTAACCGTCTTCCATTGGTTACTTCCAAGTGTCACCTCCTCGATTTGATGCCTCAGGGAAAATTAATTCTTACTCTTCCTTGTTGCAAGAGCATTTTACTTGTACAGAGTTTAGAAGGTGTCATATTGCATTAACGTTTAGAATATATTATATTTGTATTATTTCTATTATGTGTCTGTCTCCAGTTAGATCAAGGTCTCTCAATGGCAGGAGCAAGTTCTTCTTTCTTTCTATTCCCAGCAACCCACAGGCAGTGAGCACACACTCAGTAATTGTTAGTTGAATAAACAGAGTTTTACAAGTTCACAAGTTTGATTATTTAACGTTACTGATTTTTCCATTTTGCAGGCTTAAAAATACAGACACAATACTTAGAATCACCCAGGGAGTGAGAAGGCTTTCTGTTCAATGCTAGACCCCGAGACATTATACATTTTTTCAAAGGGTCCTGGACTCTTAACTTCCCTTCTGTAAGCAAGATATACATCAACCAGATTTGCAGTAGAAAAACTTTTATTTGTAAAATTCATAGCATTAACATTGTTATTGGGCTCCTTTTTTACACAAGAAAACATTAGTACACAAAAAGCTAGACTAATTTACAGGGCTTTCTTGGTGAATTCACAACAGAGCCACAGCTAAGAGCCAAGATTTACTGAACCCCCAAGTTAATCCGAGTCCATTGAACCATTCTGTTTACTGAACCCCCAAGTTAATCCGAGTCCATTGAACCATTCTGTTTACTGAACCCCCAAGCTAATCCGAGTCCATTGAACCATTCTGCAGCTCAGTCAAGGTAGACCTAAGGAAGACGGGTAGGGTTGAAACAGCACCGTCTCTGCTACCAGCCACTGACAGTAGGGTATGGCTAGAATATACCACTTTCCTGTAGGATAACAAGCGAACCATAGCCATTTCGTGCTCTCCCTGTATCTCTGGCTGGTTTGAAGCAAGCACGTTACAACTGGTCATGGTACCGTCTTTGGGCTTGAACCAGAGTGAAGCCAATGAGTACAGCATGAAACCCACGGAGGTCTAACCTCCTTTGTCAAACGATACTTAGTTCCAATGCATAAAGATCCTTCCCGAGCACTAGATGCCTGGAAAATTATATCTTACAGGGTAAAAAGTAAAACTTGCCAAGTTATGCATTGAATGTGACAACCCTCAGTACATTTGGATGTTTCTAAGAAATGTTTCCTAAATTACATTTGGATTTTCTGCATGCTAAGGGAAACAATTTGCATGTCATCAACAGATGCATGAAAATTCCAAGCTGTGTTAGAAAAACTTTATAAACATAAATATTCGGTCTGCCAAATTTCAGGCCTAGGTATGAGAGGAATAACAGCTCTCTCGTGGTTCTGTATTTACACTGTCGACAGGGTCAAATCCAAGATAGGTACAGTGCTTTCATTAAAGAGAAGGATGAAAATGATAGGCAGATTTTGGAATGCATAAATAACCACATGAGGAAAAAATGGGAAAAAGTGTACAAGGACACCTTAATCGATGTGAAATCAGTTCTCTTTTAAGTTTGATGTCCCACAGAAAGTCAGTGTCAAGCAAACACACACATACACACATGCCCCTAGCGTGAAGTCCCGCCTCTGAAATGATATAACTGTGGGACCTTGAGAAAGTCACAGACTCTGAGCCTGGCTTCTAATTTACAAAATAAGAATGGTGATGTCTTTAGAAAACAAACTTATGGTTACCAACGGGGATAGCGGGGGAAGGAGGGAGAGAGATAAATGAGGGGTCTGGGATTAACATATACACACTACTATATATAAAACAGGTAAACAACAAGGACCTACTGTATAGCACAGGGAACTATAGTCAGTATATCACAATAACCTTAATGGAAATTGAATACGAAAAAAGATTATATATATATATATATATATATATATATATATATATATATATCTATATAGCCCAGGGAACCATATTCAATATCCTGTGATCAACCATAATGGAAAAGAATATGAAAAAGAAGGTGTATATATATATATATATAATAACTGAATCACTTCACTGCACACTTGAAACTATCACAACATTGTAAATTAACTACACTCCAATTTTTTTTACAAAATTGACAATTAAAAAAAAGAATAGCAATTGGTGATGTCTTCCTCATGGAACTACAGTGAATATTAAAATAAATAAGTACCTGAAAATCTGTTATAACTAGGAAAAGTGCTTTACAGACAGGCAATAGAAACAACAACAAAATACATGTCATGAAGTCCAAAATGTGAAGACCTAGTGAGATGTAGATAAACGTGAAGGTGTAAATGATCCATCTTAAGCATAATTTTTTTAACAGGGTTCCATCATTTTCTAATTCTTGAACGAGGACTCCATTTGTAGAAAGAAAACTAGATTATTGCTGTTTATGCACCAAATAAGACCCCCTGGTTACTTGATACCTGACCTCACCTGGCAAGCTCCCCCTGAGTCTCCAACCAACTCAGACCTACGTGTCCTGCAGTGACCTCACCCCCCAAAATCTGTCCCTCTGCCACTTGGAGCCTCTCAGAAGCATCACTACCCAGCATTGCGGGAAAGACAAAACCTCCCCGTCCAAATTCAAGAACAGTGCTCAAGGAAAGAGCTTCTGGAAGAGTTTTATAGTTTGCAGGTCTCCAAGAGTATTCTCTGGCTTATCTCACTTTCCTATTTTGGTTTCTCTCACTTTCATACTTCTATCCCATTTTTTGGTGAACTTATTTCGTCACTTCCTTTGTTATGTCTACTCCTCTCACAGCCACTTTCCTTTCTCTGGGGTCTCTTTCCTGTCCTCTCCCTGCAGCCTTGTTCTACTCCTTCTCTTCTTTCTCTCTTCATCTTCTCCCAGGTAACGCAGGCCCGATGTAAAGGGCTCAGGACTCTTAGGAGCCCGTGAAATGTTTTGATTTCTTTTGGAACCAGAAGAGAAAGTGAACTCTTAGGTCAAATAAAGTGTGTTAATAAACAAGATTAACATAGTCAGAGGAGATTACAGACAGAGTTGTAAAATAGACTTCTTAGTATATTCTTTCTGTGGAAGAAGGAACCGCAGACAGTGTCTCTAGGGCGCACAGAAGTCATACTGAGGCCCTGCTTTCTTCCTTTACTGAAACTTATCAACACCTTGACTTGACTTCTAGAGTAAAATCTACTCCATCATTTTTCAAAATTTTCCCAACAACGAAGTTAGTAGCTGACTTTTCTGGGTTCTTGTAGCACTGTGAACAAATATGTCCCTGACTGGAATTATTACCCCCGCATTATCTTTTGATGACCCTCAGTGGGCTGTGAGCATTTTGCAAGCCTGAACCTATTTACCTTTGCTGGGGATTAATCCGTGTTTCATATCCTACCTAATCGGCAGGTGAATCGGGAAATCATCAGTGACGTACACTGCTTCTCATTCACTAAAATGTACACACACCACCTGCCATCCAAACAGGGCAGGAAACCCTAAGAGAAAGGGGTAGATCACGGCCATGTCAGAAATGTGGGTAAGACGTGAAACCATCAGCAATGCTTCTCACTGGCAAAGAGGTAAGATGCCCAGGGTCTGCTGTAGATGTGGCAACTGGAATTTTGCAGATTTTTGGTGGGTTACGTCAGCTCATCCCACATACCTGTTTGCCACTGGAAACTTCCACGGACAGATTCTGAGCAGCTAGCAGCACACAAATGAATATTTATTTATGCACATAACAAGCCAATCCATTATCCATACCACCTGAAGTCTGATTGATTGAGGCAGCAGAATTCCCAGGGGGGAAAAAAGAAGCCCTGGAAATACACTGCAATCGCAGGACCTTCGAGTTTATGGAAAGGTAAGGTGGCGCTTGGATCAGAGGGAGGGATGTTTACAATCCAAGGGAGGAAACTAGAGCAAAAGTAAGAGACTACAGATTCACATTTCCAACACTTTCATGATTTACACAAGCCCCTTTTTTCAAGGCCGGAATAATATCTCTTCGTTTCTCATTATTGTAGCTCGACACAGTTTCAAAGCACCACATGTGCTTCTGAGTTGGATAACGCACAAAGAAAGTGTGTGTGATGTCACTGCTGAAGAGAATCCTAAATCAGGATTCAGAGCTCTTGAACTTCAACAAGTGTCTGGGTAGGTGGGTAATTCAAAACCT
>NW_006781442.1:993903-998528 GCF_000442215.2 Lipotes vexillifer | reverse complement strand
GGAAAGAGCGAAGCATTCGCTAAATCACGACCCATGTGAGTGCGTGTCTGCCGGAGGAAACAGTTGCGACTTGAAAAATTCGACTCGGGGAAAGAAGAAAGCGCTCTTTTCCTTCTAGAACTTTCAGTTCTCCTCCTGTCTTTTGTGACTGTAAAATTATATTCATTAACAAAGCCCCCCGGAAAGCTGCCTGGGCTGAACAGCAGCTGGAAAAGATGCTGCAGAAGGAGACCAAAATTGATCCAAAAGTTTGCACAAGCCCAAGCCTTCAAAAAGCACTAGACAAAGCAACTCCAAAACCAGGGCCTCCACCTGGGGGTGAAGTCCCTTTCTCCCTGGCTGGTGTGGCCGGCCTGACCCCATAAGGCCTTGCCCGTCAGATCGCTCCAATTGTGGGATCCGGCCTCAAAGCACAGGGAATGTGACACTGCCCTTACAAGTTGAAAGTCAGTATAAGAAAAAGTGAAAGTAAACGAAGAGCCTAGTTTTCCTCTCCTACCTGCGGAAAAAGTGAAAACGGGACTCTTTCCTTTATTTAGCAAACTCCCAACTGCGAGCCCTTGGGTGGGAGAAAAGCAACGTATCCAGAACGGTGAGTGTCAGCCCCGCATACTCAGGAAGCTTTGCCAGGGGAGATCTCAAGAAGGTGACCTTGCAGCACAGAGGCCATCACTGATTGAATCTATCCCATCCTCAGTCCAGAGATGGGCAACCGCAGCTGATCCTGAAGGATCCCTTTCCTCCTTGACAATTTACTTTGTATTCTGGGCCACCGGATCACTTGGGTTGGAAAGGACTGGTTTGACATGTTCTGCTGTTTTCAGTTCACCCAGGAACTCACATGCCTATGGCCCCTTCCAGGCCCTGGGAAGCCTAAGCCTGTGCCCAGAAGAGGACTTGGTGATGACCTGCTGCTTAAATGTAAATGAAAGCTGACCCAGTGCCCCCAGCGTGTCTTTTAATGAGGCTAAAGATTTAAATTTGGAAGTTGAACTTTTTCCTCTCTACTAAACCTTTAATTTCATAGGCTGGGCCAAGAGAAAAGGAAACCCTCAGGCATGCCTGGGAGAATTAATTCAACTGTTCCATCTGTGACGGCCACATTGAAAAGATTTCATCAAATAGCTAGTGTTTTCTTTTCTCTCAGATATGTTTTCAAAACCTGCTAAAGTCACTTTTTATGACTAGTATAAAAATAAAAAACTCATCTGTGCAATTTAATGAGTTCTCATGAAAAATACTTTCATTATTAGTAGTAGTGGTAGTTAGCTCTGAACAAGGAATCTTCTCTGAGTTTTGAGGTAATAATGCACTGGGTTTAATGTATAATTACCAAAAAATTCCTTCAGTATATAAGCCTCAAAAATATTATATGAAGAGGAAGGCTCTTACTCTGTAACAAAACCGCAGGACTTTTTCCAACATGTCGGACTATTAGTAAGAAAATGTGGGGCTACATTTTTCACACTTACCAAGAAATACAATTGACATGCGAGTGATAGCTAGCACAAGACAGCTTGTCCCTTGAGAATGAATCTGATTCATCTGTGTCTCCGGGTCTCTCACTGATGGCTCCTGGCAGGATGCCCTACGCCCACCAACACCTAAAAAGTATTCACTGAAGATGACAATTTATGTCTGCCCTCAAGACTGGGACAATATCCCTGCCTGTCCGATGTCACTGGCCTTGTGCCACCCAAACCGCGAATGCAAGCAGCAGGTGGGTTTGTGGAGCAATAAAATGAATGTGTGTGAGGCCACCTGGAGGGTAATGGTGCCAGGCGCCCCTCTTTCCCAAACTGCCCCAGCCTGCTAGTGAGGAAGGAGAGGCTCTCCAGAAGATTTTACACCAGACAAATTTGTGCTTCAGTCTGCTAGCGTGCTTAATTAGAAATAGGTTTAATCAAAATATTTCACAGTGCAAAGATGCAAACCTATTGGATAACTAATAAGAACCTGCTGTATTAAAAAAAAAAAAAAAGATGCAAACCTACAACCTTATATATTTAAAACATTTTACTGGGGAGAGAGTATAAAAGGAATTTTCATAATTTCTGATATAATCTCTGATTTTTAAATATTTCAAGTATGGGAGAAGTGCCAAACCACTTAAATTCAGCAATTCTGACAGGAACTTAAAAATCTTATTTTTTATAAGCAGATTATGTCATTAGAGACTATTACAGTAATTCCCTTTCCCTTTAGAAAACTCCGCCGCTTATCGATGTTAGCTCACCTCCATTGGCACCAAAGGTTACCTGTCTTTTTTCTGGTAAAGGTAAAAGCATCCTGTTACTGGTTTTAAACTCTAACAATAGGACAACAGAGGCCCCAAACCTCGCTCTAATTCAATACCCTAATGAAATCTAACGGGAATGAGAAAAGCAATAGTCATCCCAGGCTTTGAGGATTTTTTGGCTTTTTTTTTTTTTAATTGCCCATTTTCCCCTTGCACTGAGGCATTAATCCTTGAAGAATAGAAAGTAGACTTGCCAATAACCCAGCAGAGAAGGGTCCTGGGAGTGAGAGAAGGGAGGAAGCTCATAATTGTGGGAGAAGTCCTTCCCTCTCCCAAGAAACCACTATTGAATCTTGTGGGCCCCTCCCTGCCCTGGATCTGGAAGTCCCCCCCGGAGCAGCATTGGTATTCAAATTAGTCTGCCAGTCTCAGCCTGGCACAGCTCTTGGTGGCCTGTCAGTACACGGCTTGAAGAAAAGGTACCCGATCTCAGATCCGGCGAGATCTAGCCAGATTTCCAACCCCCCCACCCCGCCCCCGGAATATATGTCATCAGCCTGTAAAGCAGGCTGCTTTGAGGTGGGAAGTGTTTTCTTTGCTACAGTCTTTATTTTTATTAAAACAAAAATAACCAGAAGACAATGCATCGCCAACAGAGATTTGAAAAGAAAGAGGAAGGGGCTGCAGAGTCAAGCTACTCATTCAGCTCAACACCGGTTTCTATGGGAACAAGAGCTGCTTTGTGTGGCTTGAACAAGTCCCCGTCCCCCCGCCCAATGTGCTGGGGCCACTGCCCTGGGATTGTATTTGTGTGGCCAACGCTTCTGCCTCGCTCACTCTCCCTGCCCCCATCGGTCCCCAGCAATAACACCCAGCGCCACAGAAGCAAAAAGAAAAGGAGAACTCATTGCACCCAAGCTGAATTAAATCATGAAGCACAAAAGTGTCCAGGAGACTGGGAACCCACATTCAGCCCAAAGGACCACGACCATCATGTGGTTTCTGGCCTCATTTTTTATCCCTTCTTCAAGCAGGTTATTACTACCTACTTCTTAACTCTTTTCATGCATAACACACACATTTTATGTATCCATTTAAATTGTTTTCCATGCATAACATGCTGTGGTCACATTCGATATTATAGAAAAGTAATAATAGTGATAAGCTAAATGGAAAATGGCCAGAGAAGCATGGTTTAAAGCAAACTTCACTCAGTAAAATTTTTAAAATCTTGATGCTTTCTGTTTGTGTGCAAGTGCACATGTGTGTAGGGGGCCGGGGGAGAGAGAAACTTTCATTTTTTTTTATTTTTGTTTTTTAACATCTTCATTGGAGTATAATTGCTTTACAGTGGTGTGTTAGTTTCTGCTGTACAACAAAGTGAATCAGCTCTACGTGTACATATATCCCCTTATTCCTCCCTCTTTGCATCTCCCTCCCACCCTCCCTATCCCACCCCTCTAGGCGGACACAAAGCACTGAGCTGATCTCCCTGTGCTATGCGGCTGCTTCCCACTAGCTATCTATTTTACATTTGGTAGTGTCTATATGTCCATGCCACTCTCTCACTTCGTCCCAGCTTACCATTCCCCCTCCCTGTGTCCTCAAGTCCATTCTCTATGTCTGCGTCTTTATTCCTGTCCTTCCCTTAGGTTCTTCAGAACCAGTTTTGTTTGTTTGTTTGTTTTTTTACATTCCATATATATGTGTTAGCATACGGTATTTGTTTTTCTCTTTCTGACTTACTTCACTCTGTATGACAGTCTCTAGGTCCATCCAGCTCACTACAAATAACTCAATTTCATTTCTTTTTATGGCTGAGTAATATTCCATTGTATATATGTGCCACATCTTCTTTATCCATTCATCTGTCGATGGACATTTAGGTTGCTTCCATGTCCTGGCTAGTGTAAATAGAGCTGCAAAGAACATTTGTGACTTATGGTTTTCTCAGGGCATATACCCAGTAGTGGGATTGCTGGGTCGTATGGTAGTTCTATTTTTAGTTTTTTGAGGAACCTCCATACTGTTCTCCATAGTGGCTGTATCAAAACTTTTAGAAGGTTCCCTCTGTCTACCTTGGATGAGGGAGGTGGAGCAGTGCTCAGACTGTGAGACCAGGGAAAACCCAAAGTTCGTCTTCTCTATTTGACTGGGTATCTTTACTTTGGCACTTTTTTCTAATTCATTTTGGCTTTTACATTTAAAAAGGGAAATATTTATGAATCTATTACTCAGAAGCTGCCATGCAAAACATTTTAGCACATAAATCCTCATCATTTTACTAAATGTCAGGACTTTTTTTTTATTAAAGGAAAAGCATATTTCTTAACGTTGTTCATAAATCACCACTCTGCAAGCTCCTTAGCTTTCAAAGGCACTCTTT
>NW_006781442.1:980464-993893 GCF_000442215.2 Lipotes vexillifer | reverse complement strand
CTCTTTCCTTTAAAAGCTTTATGGAGTGGTTCAAAGTCTACCTCTGGCACAGCCCAGTGATGTTCCCAGGCAAGCTTCAGATTCAAAGACATTTGTGTTTTGTTTTTAAGTATTTATTTAGGAGATCTGCAATTCATTTTCTTTTGCAAGATGAAATGTCAATTTTCATCATTTAGATTCAAACTCATAAAAAAAATTAACCTATTTATGTATAACCAAGTTGCTGTCTTACAGTTTTGAAAGGTATCTTGGGATATAGGGCATGAAAGGAGTTAATAAAGATTTAGGGCCATTGTAAGCCTTAGTGAATAAGAAATATGATTTGCTCATAAAAGCCAGAAATCATCCTCAAATCCTTCTTTTCCCTCACTCACCTTCCTCATAAATATAAAACCTCTTTATCACAGAGATGTTAGGACACTGGCAATCTGCAGAGATTTTTTACATTCTCACAACTGGCCTGTTTTGTCCTCTCCCACAAAATTGTGCAAGATTCACTTAAAATATTATTTCTCAAAATGTGAAGCAGATTGAAACTCCTGAGCAGGTTGATTTATCTCTCAAGGTCACAGTTAACTCATATCCTCTTTTCTCTTCTTTTCTTTTCTTTACTTTTTTCTTCTCTTGTTTCCTTTCCTCTTTTGTTTTCTCTTCTTTTCTTTTCTTTCTCTAAGAACCTTCCCAGAATGAAGCATTCAAAGTCAGGATGCCCCGAAGACCAGACACCACTTTATCAATAATTACTGAAGTTTCTGCTCTCTCCCATTCCACTCTGAGTGGAGTTTCTCTCCTTCCACTCTGAAGGAGAAAAGCCTCTCCAGATTAGATCACCCTAGTGTTCTGGGCCCCTCCCTTTCTTATCCCTTAGGAACCAGCATCCTTCCCTGTTTCAAGGGTTTCCCCACCTCTGGCCACTTCTCTGCACTGGCTTCGTTCCTTCTGCCTTGACACATGGGTAGGTCTCTGAAAATCCTATGAAGGATTTCACCAGGCTTCACTCCATCTTCTATTTACTTTCTCTAATCACCATCAAAATCATCCAAAGAAAGGTCATAGCTACCACGTAATTTCTCCAACTCATAGGGTCTTTGCCACCTACTCATCTCTCTCTCCCCTTCCCATCACAGTGAACTCTCCAATGGGTGGCCTGCACATTTCTCTGACTATTCCCTCTTTTCTTTCTTCTACCTCTGTGGTCTAACACCCATTCCCACCAGGGTACCAAACCCACTCTCCTGAAGGTCTCCACAGGCAGAGAGAACTGCTTTAGCCTCTTTACTCTGTTGCTCTCCATTTTCTACTTGAAATGCTTTGCTTTTATGTTTCCACACTGCAGAAGCTTTCTGCTGCTTCTCCTACCTCTTGCTTCACCCTGTTTCCTTTCATAAATCCTGATTCTCTTCCCCTTCCTTCCTTATTTTCTCTCTGTGCTCCACTCTCCTCATCTTATTTCAACTCCAATTCCAAGTCAGATAAAAAAATCTTGTCTTTTCTTATACATCTTCATCTTCCCTTCCCTTACATGCCAGTTGCTACTTCTGTTTATCAAGCACTTGTCACCCCACACCCGGGTTACTGAAATGACCTCCCAATAGGTCAACTCTAAATCCAAAGTTCATTTGGGTTCAAAGCAAGAGACTGACTTGAAAACTACAAGAATATATGGTCCTTGAGCATTGAGACTAACTTACTCAGCTTTTAATATCCATAGATCTACAAGTAATCCATGGAAATCATATGTCTAGTGGACTCTAAAAGACATTCACTCATTCAGAAACATTCACCACGTCACTACTAAGCAACAGAGACATGGTAGCAACATATACACATGAGGGTATCTGCATTTCTGGGACTTCCAGTCTAGTAGAGGCAAAGACATGGAGCCAATAATCATTAAAATAATTAATTACAATTAAAATACAAGGGAAAAACAGAGGGTGCAGTGAGCATGTATAACAAACGTGCCCATCTGGGGTGGGGAGAACAAAAAGCTGCCCTGAAGAAGCCTGAGATGGGACCTGAAAGGACGTAAAGGAAGATGGAGTGGATGTGAACACTGGAGCAACAAGTGCGGGAATGTAAAGCAGGAAATTGAGGAACTGAAAGATGGCCAGTAAGGCTGGAAGGAGAAAGGGAAGTGTAACCAAGCAGGACCTTATGGGGCCTTCCTGGGACAGACCTTCCTCCACCTTCCCCTTGTTTGTAGAAAAAGTTTAGCCTCCTAGGCTTTCCCCAAGTTCCAAGGAATAAATTTAACCAGAGAAGTGAGAAAATGCAGAAACAAAGGAAAACAGTCAAGCAAGACACAATAATAATAGTTTAGCCATTAAACAAAGTCAAGGACCTTTAGTTCTGCCTCAAGGGCTATAGATAATATCCTGAGCCATATCTTTCGAGCTGTTTTGCAGATACTGAAACCCCCACTGGTGGAAGAAGTTAACTGTATGCTGCCCACAAGCACGGAGACCCCAGACCAGCTGGAACCAGAAGGTTGATGATGATGACTCCCAATTACCTCACAACCAACCAACGCAAAGAATGTCCATGGGCTGATCACACACCCTGCAACCCTCTCTCTCACTCTGTCTTTAAAAGCCTTTCCCTGAAATCCATCGAGGAGTTTGGGTCTTTTGAGCATTAGCTGCTGGGACTCCTTGTTTGGTGCCCTGAAATAAACACTGCACTTTCTTTCACCACAACCCAGTGTCAGTAGACTGGCTTTACTGTGAGCTAGCAAGTGAACCCAAGTTCAGTTAGGTAACAGAAGCAGTGGTGCAAGATGAAGGACTTAGGTCATTCAGGGCCAAGTCATGCATGATAAGAATATTGAGCTTTATCTTGAACAGAGGGAAGCCATTACACACAAAGCATACATGGTGCTTTTAGAGCTTCCTCCCATCGATTTTGGGAAATTCACACAACTTCTCTATTCTTGTTGCAATAACATTTAAATCTTTAAAATAAGTGTAATTGATATTAATGAGAGATGGTTGGAATGGAAATCATTGAAATATGGAAACATTTGACCTTCCTGTAGATGGGAGAGGCATACCAATAGATAGGACTAAAATCGCAGAGTGCTGGGAGAGAAAGGAGAGCGGCTAGTAACCCACATGGCATCACATGACAAGACAGAAATAGCCAAAGATGACAAGATTGTCTGTCTTTGGAAACATTCAGCTTGAGCACATTTAGGCATGTAGTGCAACAGGATGACTTCAATGCTGAGAAAGTCTTTTCCTGCAGGGCCTTGGGGAAATGGGCTTTTCAAGGGGGAGCATGCTAAAACTTTGTAAACATCTTCTAATTAGTATGGCAGCAAAACTTGCCAAACTAGTAGCCCCCAGAGCTTTCTGACAATACATTGTATTCAGTGAACACTCAAGGGATGAGCCTGAGAACTCTTTGAAATGCAGTGCAGCTACCATTTTTCTTCCTTGTTTTGTGACCATGACCTCAAAAATAGATATAATTATATAAATAAAAAATAGTTCTCCTTTATGTCTAACTTCTACACCCACCATCCCTAAATTAATATATATGAGACGACAAGATTTTATTTTGACCTTTTCACTGAAGTCATTTGATGTCAATTTGTTTTTATAAGCATCTAAAGCACAATTACTGCTATTCTGATATTTAGCTTTTAATTATCAAAAACAACTTACCCATTAGTCATACCACCAAAATCTTCCTCTATTTACATTATCCATTTTTTGGTTTGATTATCCCTGAGATAAGTTCTTCATCATTTAATCAACCAGAATTAACAATGTAAGTGTAGTTATTCAAATTCATGCTCACTGAAAATAATGTAACAAAAAGGACTTTTGATAAATATGGCTTCCAGATTACCAAATTAGATGAGCATTTACCATTAGTTTAATTTTTAAGTACTTTAAAGTTTCAAGAATGTTTCCACTTATATTCACTTACTTTATTTGGTTCATAATTCATTTATTCAGCTGGGCTGTGTGACTTGTATTCTAAGAACCTTTGTAAAGTTCAAATATTATTACTCCATCTTAATTTATTGAGATAATGTCGTGAAAGTTATCAATGTATATATTTCTTAAGATATGGGTTTAGCTGCTATCACAGAAACAAAAAAATGACAGTACCTTAAATAAGATGGAAATTCATTTCTCTCTCATATAACTGTGGGATGAAAGTATCTGGGCTATAAGGGTAGCTCCTCCTTTCTATCTTATTTTTCTGTACTTTCTAAGGTCATGTGGCAGGCACTGGTGGGGGACCACAGACACATAAGGGGACGGAAGATCCCCCAGTGACCGGCTTCTGGGATCTTGGTTCCCAGGCCAGAGGTCAAGCCTGAGCTCCTGTGGTGGGAGTTCTGAGTCCGAACACTGGACTAAAAGCAACCTCAGACCCCAGGGAATATTAATCGGAGTGAGGCATCCCGAAGGTCCTTGTCTCAGCACCAAGACCTGGCTCTATCCAACTGCCTGCAAACTCCAGTGCTGGACGTCTCAGGCCAAACAACCAGTAAGACAGGAATACAGCACCACCCATCAAAAAAAAAAAAAAAAAAGATAAAAGAAACAACAAAAATATATGTTACAGATGAAGGAGCAAGGTAAAAACCTACAAGACCAAACAACTAAAGACAAAATAGGCAAACTCCCTGTAAAGGAATTCAGAGTAATGATAGTAAGATGATCCAGAATCTCGGAAACAGAATGGAGAAAATACAAGAAACATTTAACAAAGATCTAGAAAACTAAAGAGCAAACAAACAGTGATGAACAACACAATTAATGAAATTAAAAACACTCTAGAAGGAATCAATAGCAGGAAAACTGATGCAGAAGAACGTATAAGTGAGCTGGAAGATAAAATGGTGGAAATAACTACCAGGGAACAGAATAAAGAAAAAAGAATGAAGAGAATTGAGGACAGTCTCAGAGACCTCTGGGACAACATTAAATGCACCAGCATTTGAATTATAGGGGTTCCAGAAGACGAAGAGGAAAAGAAAGGGTCTGAGAAAATATTTGAAGAGAGTATAGTTGAAAGCTTCCCTAACATGGGAAAAGAAATAGTCAACCAAGTCCAGGAAGAACAGAGAGTCCCATACAGGACAAACACAAAGAGAAACACACCAAGACACATATTAATCAAACTATTAAAAATTAACTACAAAGCAAAAAATATTAAAAGCAGCAAGGGAAAAGCAACAAATAACATACAAGGGAATCCTCATAAGGTTAACAGCCGATCTTTCAGCAGAAACTCTGCAAGCCAGAAGGGAGTGGCAGGACATATTTAAAGTGATGAAAGGGAAAAACCTACAACCAAGATTACTCTACCCAGCAAGCATCTCATTCAGATTCAACAGAGAGATTAAAACCTTTACAGACAAGCAAAAGTGAAGAGAATTCAGCACCACCAAACCAGCTTTACAACAAATGCTAAAGGAGCTTCTCTAGGCAGGAAACACAAAAGAAGGAAAAGACCTACAAAAACAAACCCAAAACAATTAATAAAATGGTAATAGGAACATACATATCGATAACTACCTTAAATGTAAATGGATTAAATGCTCCAACCAAAAGACATAGACTGCCTGAAGGAAACAAAAACAAGACCTGTACATATGCAGTCTACAAGAGACCCACTTCAGACCTAGGGACACATACAGACTGAAAGTGAGGGAACAGAAAAAGACATTTCATGCAAATGGAAATCAAAAGAAACCTGGAGTAGCAATTCTCATATCAGACAAAACAGACTTTAAAATAAAGACCATTACAAGAGAGAAAGAAGGACACTACATAATGATCAAGGGATCAATCCAAGAAGAAGATATAACAATTTTAAATATTTATGCACCCAACATAGAAGCACCTCAATACATAAGGCAACTGCTAACAGCCATAAAAGGGGAAATCAACAGTAACACAATCATAATAGGGGACTTTAACAACCCACTTTCACCAATGGACAGATCATCCAAAATGAAAATAAATAAGGAATACAAGCTTTAAATGACACATTAAACAAGATGGGTTTAATTGATATTTTTACGACATTCCATCCAAAAACAACAGAATACACTTTCTTCTCAAATGCTCATGGAACATTCTCTAGGATAGACCATATCTTGGGTCACAAATCAAGCCTTGGTAAATTTAAGAAAACTGAAATCAAATCAGGTACCTTTTCAGACCACAACACTATGAGACTAGATATCAATTACAGGGAAAAAAATCCCGTAAAAGATACAAACACATGGAGGCTAAACAATATGCTACTAAATAACCAAGAGATCACTGAAGAAATCAAAGAGGAAATCAAAAATTACCTAGAAACAAATGGCAATGTAAACACAATGACCCAAAACCTATGGGACGCAGCAAAAGCAGTTCTAAGAGGGAAGTTTATAGCAATACAATCCTATCTCAAGAAACAAGAAAAATCTCTAATAAGGTCATGTGCTCAGCCACATCCAAAGTTGACTTACACTACATCCATGTTTCAGGGAGCAGAATGGAAGAAGAGGCAAGAAAGGAAAGTCTCATCCATTCCTTTAAGGTCACCATCTGGAAGTTTTTCACATCATGCTGCACACTCTGTTGGCCAGGACTTAGTCTTATGGCCAGAATTAGCTGCAAAGGAATCTGGGAAATGTGGTCTACCTAGGCAACAATGGACCTAGCTAAAAATTCCACTACTAACACAAGATAGGAAGATTGGATTTATCAGGTAGAACTAGCAATCTATACATTTCTTTTTTTCTTTTTAGTTTTTCAACTTCTGGCAGCAAAGTAAGATTTTACAGCAAGACCATGAACTCAAGAACCAAATATTGTTGAGAGAAAAGATTTAATACTTTATTTCCCCCTTTAGCATATGAAGAACCACACCTCACTTATATTGAGGACTCACTCAAACCATTCTCTCTCGGAATAGAATGGGCTCCCCTTTCATTTAAGAGGATGAGATTTGTTCTTGTATTACTAGTAGAAAATGATATAAGACAAGAAAAAGAAAAAAACTGATACTGTTACAGTCTAGGATATGGTGAGGACATAGAGAGGGAAGGAAGACAGTAAAGAGTCAAAGTTATAAATCTCCAGGCTGTACCCTGAAAGGGGGTGGTGCTTCAGAAGATTTTGCGTAACATGGAGAGCAGGGGAGGCTCACGCTGCCATCCTCCATGTGCTGACTTCCCCCTGGGACTCTGGGAAGGGGTTTTCTTAAAAGCTTCTGTCGTATCAGTCTGAAGTTGTTGGTGCAATATAATTTCAGAGGGAAGCCTTGAGGTCAAGCTCTCTGGGCTACTCTTAGCTCCTTTATGTTATGAGTGCCAAGTTGAGAGTCAGCAGATATGCCAGGTGGCCAGCCAATGTTGAACTAAGTGCCCCCCGAATGATATCTGGGGATCACAAGTTGGACAAGGGGAAGGAAGTGGCTGAGACTCAGGAAGTCATGCTGAGTTTGAGTAACCCAGCTTTGTTCAAGGCGAAAGAAAGACCACCAGAGTGTATCGGTATATTTTTTAAATGTCATGGAAAGAAAAATACATTAGAATCTTCCCCCAGACTTTCTCCTAGCAGTTGAAGAGAAAGGGGATTTTTAAAAACCCACCAACCAGACAAAACCTTTGTTCTGAACAGAAGTATACCATAGTTTCATATGATACATTCCACAATGTAAAAGGGGACCGTTGCCAAATTTTTATGAAGAAAAGACAGAAGGATTCCACCCATCAGTTCCCAACATCTATAGTGAAACTATTTCCTTGCCTAACTAAAAACAAACAAAAAACTGAAAGGAAACAAAGGAAAAAATCTTGAAACAAGTGCAATTAAAAACAATGTATTTTAAACAGAAACAGTCTCACAGACTTAGAGAAGGAATTTATGGTTACCGGGTGGAAGGGTCGGGGGGAGGGATAGACTGGGAGTTTGGGATTGACATGTACACACTGCTATATTTAAAATAGATAACTAATAAGGACTTACTGTTATAGCACAGGGGGAGAAAACAATGTATTTTTTCAAATGTAATCTGGTTCTCAAATCATAATTATTAAGTGCTTGCGTAGTTTGGTGTTTCTTTCCTCAAAGTTTCCTTACTTTTCAATGTATTCAAACAAATTCCAATTTAAAGTACATAAAAACACCTCTTTTAGTCTTTGCTGCAGTTGAAACGATTGTAGATTCTGTTCCATCACTACTCTCCGTCCCTACTGCATCTTTACCCTCCCTACTTCTCTACAAATAGCTCAAGTCTCATGTCTCTTCCACTGATCCTGCCATGTCCACAAAAGAATAACTTCCCTTCCTCCTTCCTCTCACAGCTCAACTTTTTGAGTAATCTACCTAGACTTTTTAAGGCTATCACCTTATTCAAACTACCCCTCCAGGCTCCTATCCCATCTCAATACGCATGGGTTAACCCCTCATCCCTCCATTTAAAGCTCTTTCAAGATTTTCCTTGCTGATTTCCCAAAGGACAAATTTAACAGCCTCTTTGAAGATATCATTTTCATTAGACTTAGTAGTTTTGGATACACCTGACCAGCCTCTTCCTTGAGGTTCTCTGTCTCTGGCAGCACTGACCTGTGTTCTCCTAGCTCTCTCCTCCACTCCTTCCATGAGCTCTTCCCCTGATCCTTCCTCTACTGTTCATGTAAAGGTTCTGCAAAGACCCATCCTGATGCCCTTCCTGCAGCTCTCTCTGTACCGTGTCACTTCTATGACTCATTGAGTAGATGTGCAAGAGTCTCTCTAGGCCCTAGAGTCTAGGTTATGTACCCGAAAGGAGCACTGTGGGATCATAGTATATGAGTGTATTCGATATTACTACATCCCCAGAATTGTTCTCCCAGAATTGCACCAATTACTGTTCTCATAAGCAGTGTAAGAGGGTGCCCTGCTACTCTATGTGTACCCCACATAGATCAGGATGGAGGGCTGTCAAATCACATCTCATTGTTATTAAAATCAAATGGTTAAACATCCTTGTCAATATTTTATTGACAATTTAGGTTTTCTATTCTGAAATTTCCTGTTTATATAGATTGCTTAACTTTTAATTTAGTTCATTTGTCATTTTTGTTGAGTTTCGTCACATATTATGGATACTAATCCTCCGTGGGTTCTATGCATTTGCAAATTTCTTCCAGTCTTCTCAATGTTTTAAAACCATGTCTTATTGTGGAGAAGTCTTAATTTTAATATTGTCAATTTTATCAGTCTTTTCCTTTTAAGGTTGTGCTTTGTGTATCATATTTAAGAAAATGTTTTTTACCATAAGATTGAAAAATACATCTTTATGTTATCTTCTAAAAGTTTTACTGTTCAGTTGTAGGTCTGAACAGTGGGAGGTACAAATGTAATCTAGATTTTTGAAATATAATAAGAATAACCAGCATTGTTCCATGATTAGTGAATAATATCCTTTTCTACTCTGATTTATAATGCTGTATCTGACTTTTTGCATGTGTGTGTATCTAACTGTGGCCTCCTCACTCCATTCACCTATTGTTCCCTTCCTTCTCTCAACATAGACATCATAGTGTCGTAAGACTGTTGCTCACACTGGCATCTTTCCTCATATGAGCACATCTTCAGCGTGACTTTATCTGAGGGAGTCTTAGGTAATCTTGGATGAGGGTTTATAATTACAACCCTCTTGTGTTTAATTTTACTGGATGTCCCAGAATTATTAGCATCTTAGAATCACTTTTTAAATTATCTTTTGGCTTGGAGGTTCCTGGACCATATGGTGGCACACACTTGAACCTCAAAAGTAGTATGAGGTCACTACTACGGTTGTAAAATCTTAGAGATTTTTTTCTATGCAGAACTAACAAGAAGAAACATAAGCTTCCTAGCAGTTTCCCTCCCTTGTGGGCATACAGTTTAGATTGAAAACTCTGACTCTCAGTGTCGCTGCTTGAGGATTCCAGCCTTATGCACCTGGTCCTACTTCATTCATTAGTTTCTGGAGCTTATTGCCTTGAAAGCCCAACTCTGCAATTAAATAGACATATGAACAGATTGTCTAGGTGTTCCTGAAGGAGGGATTTTAGGTTATCTAGTCCAAAATATTGCCAGTATGAAAGTTAACTGGCTTACTCCTAAATCTGTAACTTGAGCAACGTCTCTGCATTATGCTATCTCTAACTACCTGATTGCATAACTTCAGCAAGATGACCCACTGAGCACCTCAAAATTAACCGAACTTCTCATTTTTCTTCCAAAATAAAGTTATGTTAATGACATCACTGTCTTCCCCTACACACAGCTTCAAAACATCCACTTCAGTGCATTTTATTGTATGCAAATTTTACTTACAAAATGTGAAACAAAGTGTTACCTTTGTGTCTTCTTTCCCTGCCTTCAAAGTCAACAAATGGCCAATGTATGTTTAATGGACCCCAGAAATGCCCATTTTCATTGCTTTCTTTCCAGCTCCAACGCAGCGACACTCACTAAATCTCTCTGGGCTTCTCTCCAGATCACTGGAACAGGTTCCACCTCAAGGTGCTTCTCTTCTTCAAGGCGTCTCACTCCGCAGCCAGATAAAACTCCCCAAAGTGGAGTTTAGATTCTGCTATTATCCTACCCCCAAATAATAGATTCTCTATGGTTTTGTGGAATGAAATCCAAACTCTTCAACCTAGAATTGAGAGCTCTCCCTAACTTGATCCCACTCTACCTCTGAGTCTAATTTTCCAACACTCCCTGCTCATAGTACTAGCCTCCACACACAAAATAAATTTTCCACATCGTCTTACCCTTGGGGAAGAGTATGAACTCTCGAATAAGAAAGTTTGGATTCGAGATCTGGCCTCACCACTGACTCAAAACTTTTCTACCTAAGGGTCATCAGGATGTATTTTGAAGATACAGCAGATGCAACTTGCTGATGGATTGAAAATGAGGTGTCAGAGAAAATGAAGAGTCAAGTAATGCCAAGGTTTATGGCCTGAGCTGTGGGAAGGACAGAGGCACCATGAATACCATGAGGATGGTGAGAGACAGGAGGAGGGATGAGATTAGGAGTCCGGGTTTGAACACCTGACATCAGGATGTCTATTGATACACATCCTTCACGACACAGCTCAGCTATCATCTCCTTTGGATGGCGTCACAAATTCTGCCTTTCACAGGGGTGTCCATCTCTGCTTTCCTCTGGGCACTGCTTTCTCCCTTGCAGGACAGTCAGAGTACCTGTCACTTCTCTCCTCCTACACATCAATCTTACTAATAGGAGGACTCATGTCTGTGTCACCTCCGTCCCCGACCCCAACATGTAGGCAACTATTTTACAGAGAGAAGCTCAAAAATACTTCTGAGTGAAAATTAAAATGCATATGGAATTGTTCCTTTTATTTTGTATCATAAATATCAATAAAGTGCTTCAAACCGGTGAGGAAAGTCATCCTCATGGACTTCTGACGTCCCCGCAACAAGCAGATCATCCTTATCAGACAGTCTCTGAAAACTTCCTTCTAGAGAGAGCTCTTCTAATTCTGCCTACATTTTCCACCATCTCATATAAGAATCTGTGATTGCAGTTAACTACGGGGAAGCAATCAGTTTCCAAACTTAGTGGTAAATACACGTTAATAGGAGCTTATGGCTGCTCTTCATTTGTATAACAGAGGCAACGAATTTACCAAGCAACTAAAAATAAGAATGTGAATTTAAAAATACATATTACTGAAGACAACTAAGCTTTGCCATTGTAGCAGCATATAGCTATGCTATGGGTCCAGGGGAAAACTGGACTTCCAGTCAGAAAACCTTCACTCTGTCATCTCACTATAACTGTACCATATTCATGCTTCTGCAGGAAAATATTTCATTAGTGAAAATGCTAACATTCCCCTTCTGAGCTCCTGTGTGTCTTTCAGAGCCTCCTGGTGCCTCAGATTCTGCATTCAAAGAACACACCCGGCTCCTCTCCCACATGAAGGGCTGTGTTCATTGCTGTCTGTCTGCTTGCTAAATTGATTGATTGATTATTTAAAGTTTTCTGGAATACAGAAGAGTGACTTCTAGTTCTGCTGTAAATATCAGTTGTCTTCGGGATGCCCTGGGGATATTCTAGAATGTGCATGTGTCTGCAGGCCCTACCCCAGACCTACTGATCCTGAGTCCTCTGGGGAGGGTGGGGTGTGGAGCAGAAGCCCAGTATCTCTGCAGGTGGCTGGGGAGTCCCTCTGCCGAGGTCTGTGCCACAGCTTTGTGGCGGGCAGTCCTGTATTTGAATCCCAGCTCTGCCACCTCATAGCAGGGTGGCCACGACTTGGTACTGAGCCTCTCAGAATCAGCTTTATCCTCTGCTCAGGGGTCATCCCATCCACCAGGCTGTCCTAGAGGTTAGAGATAATGGACACAAAGACCCTACCTTGTGCACGACAGTCAGTGCTCAGTTCTGGTAGCTTGGTACAGGCAGCACTTGTTTTACTGAACTTAGCTTTACTGGGCTTCGAAGATACTGCGTTTTTTACAAATTGAAAGTTTGTGGCAACCCTGCGTTGAGCAAGTCTATTGGCACCGTTCTTCCCACACCATTTGCTCACTTTGTGTCTCTGTGTCGCATTTTGGGAATTCTTGCAATACTTCAAACCCTCCACCAGCAAAATACCACAACTTGCTAAAGTCTCAGATGATGGCTAGCATTTTGTAGCAATAAAGTATTTATAATAAAGGTATGTACATTGTGGTTAAGACATAATGCTATTGCACACTTAATGTGTTTTTGAAACTGTCATATTATCTACTTTCAGTGTTAATACAGAATTGTCATATATGTAAACTGTATGTTAGACATGTCTTTTAAAAAACTAAGATAATTATATTGGTGTGAGGCATATCATTTTTTCAAGCATGAAAGTAATCACTTAGCAAACATGCTTGGTAATTCGGTGTCTGTTAAGGTAGGAAAGTGGTGGACAGGTAATCTATGCATATATCACTAGTGCCAAGACATAAAGTGAGGGAAAATATATTTTACCCCCCTCCCCCATAAAAAGGGCAAGCGTGCCTTTACATGCACTGGGAGACAAAAAGAATCCATGTGATTTTCTTTGTTGCTATAGTTGCCTTATGGGGGTGGTCTGGACCAAACCCCCAGTACCTCCCAGGCATGCCTGTATGGAGCTTTATTAACGTTCACCAGCAAATCAATTTTGGTGGCAGAGGCCTACACGGAGGGCCCCTGCCTGCCTCTGCAGCTCATTCCATTCCTCTGCCTGATTTGTCCCAAACATCCCAGCCAGTCTGTCCTGCCTTTTTTTTTTTTTTTTTCTGCACTTGCTAAAGATTTTGGGGCTGGCAAATTGGGGGAGTAGTTGTACAGACAATAAAAGCAAAACAAGACCCCTGACCCCCCCCCCCCCCCCCCCCCCCCGCCCACCAGACCACGAAATAACACCCTACCCACG
>NW_006781442.1:945473-980282 GCF_000442215.2 Lipotes vexillifer | reverse complement strand
CGCGGGCCTCTCACTGTTGCGGCCTCTCCCGCTGCGGAGCACAGGCTCCGGACGCGCAGGCTCAGCGGCCATGGCTCACGGGCCCAGCCGCTCCGCAGCATGTGGGATCCTCCCGGACCGGGGCACGAACCCGTGTCCCCTGCATCGGCAGGCGGACTCCCAACCACTGCGCCACCAGGGAAGCCCTGTCCTGCCTTTTTTAACTCAAGCACAACACGCCAGTCTTCACCGCTGGCTCAGCTGCAGTTCTCCCATGTTCTCACTGACGACCCCTCTCCTTCTGGAGCTTCACGCCTCCTCTCTCTATGGAGTCCTCACCCCACCACCAAAGCGCCTTCTATCACATTACAAAAGCCTTATCGTTGTCCTACAGCTCTTCCAACGACCTAATACTTGTATTACATTGATTTATTTCCTTCTTGTTGATCTTTTCCCACCAGGCTCTTGTCTGTTTCATGCTCTCTCGAGCCCCAATGCCTGAGACAGCATTTGCTGACTAAATGAATAACCTTGAAAATCAAATTACTCAACCATAATAAATTCAGATAGTCCTTGGATTCATCCCTCCAATTCTGAAACACAGAGACCCATATTACAAATTGCAAACACAGGGAATCCCTCCAGAAACTTTAAGAGAAATGTAGGCCACGCTGCACAGCCCTGCCAGGCCCCTCTGCCAACAGAGGCAAGTCCAGGCTTCAGGGAAGGGCAAAATCCATAAAAGGAAGACGTGAAAGGATAAAGCTTTCTTGATTTTTTTCTTTCCTTTTCAGTTTCCCTGTAATGTTTTTCTTCTCCCACTGCCGTCACATTTTTGTAAACTAGAGCAATGCCAGAAAATGAGAGAACAGTGCCCGCTGCCGCCGTATTGACAGTGACCAGGAAGTGAGGATGGGAACAGGATGCTGTGGGACAGACACTTCTCCGGCTCCGTTGCCCATCAGGACCCAGCTGAAGTTTCTAGGGGCCTGGCTCAGGAAACCACAGTTGTGAAGAACAGTAGCTAAAGGTCATATGGTCCAGGCGCCTGGAGAGAACTGAAACTCTCGGAAACAGCAGCTCCGTGCAGTTCTGTAAGAAACTGGGAGACCTGGCCTGTCCGCAGCATTCGTGACTCTAGACAGGGTCCCCTTGAGGTTTACCCTCTGCTCTGCCAGGTGGCAAGAGGGGGGAAAGAACAGCCACCGCCTTCCAAAGGCAACCTTCACCTCCCTCTCTGTCTCTGCCTCTCTATCTCTGTTTCTCTCTCTTGTCTGCCTCGGTTTCTGTCTCTCTCTCATTTGCTTAGCTGTATTTGTACATTTTTAATAAATCAGCTAAGAATTAAGCCCTTCACCTTCAGAACCCACTTCCCATAACCACACTTCCATGTGGCATCCATCTGGCAGGCTGGGAGCACAGGAAGTTCTGACCTTGGTATTAGGTTGGTCTTTGGTGCAAAGAAGTTTCCTTGATCAATGGAAAACTTTCAGTGTCACATTTTGTATGGCGTAAAGCAACTTTATACTTCTATTGTTTTTATTGGTTTCTTTTTTAAAATTGACTTTTTGTCCATTTAATTCTTTAGTCACTATTTTTTCTTAGTGTAAATCAAACTTTCCTGAATGAATTCTTTTTCTCCATCGATTGGCTTTTCTGGAAAGACTCCCTGTCTTTTCAACATGCTGTTTACCTAACTTTTTTTCCTTTTATATTTTTTCTTTTATGTTTTTTCCCTGCTTAATTATAAAATTTTCTTTCCTTTTATTGGCTTTGTTAGGGTCTGGTTTTAAAGCATTTCTTGGCCTTCTGAAAGAAGTAAACTTGAACATCACATAGAATGTGGTTTTTCATTATATACTTGTAGCAAGTAAGTGTATGATAAATCTGGATTTGGGACGTTTCAGAAACAGAAGAATACCCAGAGATGGGCTACCTACAGTACATATTTCTGGCAAATTAGACTATTATGTTTTGAACACTGAAGAGAAAGTTAGCTGGAGCTCAAATCCCACCATGGAAGGGTGTTCTTTTTCAGGTAGCTGTCAGGAGAGCCTTGGCTGGGGAAGAGGTTCCAGAGGAAAGACCAAGGGCAATGTATGCCCTAATATATATAACTACACATGTGATTAATCCTAACGTATATGACTGACCCTAATGTACATGACTGATCCTAACATGCACCCAATTCTGAAAGCAGACAAGGAAGCTACTCACTGCTAAATAAATAAACCACAACAGAAAGAAGAGGGTCATGGAAGAAAATTCCCAACCCCTCACCACTTGAGTGCCGCTCTAGAAGATTCTGCACTGCCTTGGTATGTAAACAAGTGAAAGTCTTTAAATTCCTTCAAACAGAGAATAAGCAAGATAAGTGGTCACCTTCTAGAACTTACAAAGGCTTTTTAAAAATGGAGGCCACGCAGAATCATTCTGTGACCCCCAGAGGCAGATCCTACCCCTGAACCTGCCGTCTTCCCAGCTGCACTTTCTGTATTGTGGGAACAGCTCTTCCTCCCTAGCAAAGTCAGCTGCCGTCGGCTCCAAGTGGCTCAACAGTGAAAAACACTACACAGCAGGCAAAGCTCTAAAGCCATGTTTCCGACTAGCCCACAGTGACCTACTGAGCTTGGACAAAAACGAGGACAGGCCCAAAGTGCCTCCTGCTCAGTTCTAAAGACGTTCTAGCGCCATTCTCAAGGGACCAGCCCCCACTAACAGAGTCCCCTTTATAACCCCTACACTCACCCCTTACAGTCCTGGGAAGCTCAGGGGATGTGCCCTGTGAGTCCGTTCTTGGCCTGGAAGCACAGGAGAAAAATCAATTCTCCCTTAAGAGATGGCTCCAGGTTGTGAAATGCTCATGGCTCGCTGTATCAAATCTCATTTCCCAAAGCAAAATACCCTCTACTTTCACTTTCCAGTATTAACAAAAACTGATACATTGGGGCTGCAAGGATGACTAACGAAATGTTTCTAAAACGACATATAATTTTGGCAAAATGAAACTATGGTTCCAGAAATTAAGCCAGCTGCTTGACAGTGCAGATCAACTAGGCTTCCCAGAAAATTTCTTGTAGGAATAAAATAAGGGTTTCTAAGATGCAGTACAAAGAATTATTTCCAGAGCAAAGATTTTTAGTTTTCAATATTTCATTTTGGTATTGTTAGAGTTATTTTATTGGCAATGGCCTGCATTCAAATAAAACAAATTATGTATTTAATGCAATTCAACTCAGCAAACAACTCTCAAGCACCTACTCCGGCTCAGGTTCTGAGACAGGCAGTTTACAGCTGTTATCCAATCTTCCACAGACAAATGTGGTGGGCACCGTCCTGATTTTGCACATACAAAGACAGTGGCTCAGGGAGGCTAATAACTTGCCCAAAGTCACACAGCCATTATGTGGATTAGCTGGGGTTTGCCTCCGGGTCTCCCAGAGGCTGTGTTGTTCATGCTCTTAACCATCATGGCTCTTGGCCCTCACCCTTCACCCCAAGTATTCATAAAGTACATAGAGAAAGGGGAACAGAAAATGATTTTCAAGTAAATAAAGTGATCACTGTAATTTTAATGATAGAAATCCACATAAAGTACTGTGAAAGCACACAGAGGGATGAATTAATATATATTTGAAAGCAATCTTGTTATTGAAAATCAGAAACACTTCAGCATATCCTTGGGAAGGATATTGCTTTTCTGTTGTTGTTATTGGTACTTGGTTTTTACTTTGCTTTGCATTTTGGAAAGGGAAAGAAACCCCGTGGGTTGGCTGAAGCTATCTAAAAGGCATTTGAAGGCAGCCTAACTCCATGAAATCCATGCCTCCATGGGGCCATTTGAGAGTTTTAACTGCAACATAAATGTGCACAATTCACCAGTGGGAAAGAAGAGCCATAATGACGCATTCAAAGAACCTTCACTATAAGTACATAAGATTATCCAGCTGCTCCAGACTCAAAGATGCTTAAGCTCTGTTCCAAAAAATAAAATAGTGGTGCAAAGTTTGTTGTGAAATAATGTCAGACTCTTACCATTAAACTACCAATAACATCATTTCCTATTTTTTTAATACCTTAGAGGTACAGCTCCCAAAGCTATCAATTGCCTGACAATAAAGTGAGATGGGGCGTGTAACAGATATAATTTGTATCTTCTAATACCCTAGGACATAATAAAAGTAAGATTCAAATATATATCAATAAAGCTGATAGAGCAACCAGAACAGGTAAGTTTCAAAGTCTTATTCAGCATAATGCCACTGATAAAAATTAAAAAGGAAGGAAAAGAGGGAGGACAAGGAAAAGAAAAAGGGAGCCTATTTGCTCTCCTGAGGCAGGATGCTAGCCCAGACTAGCAGCAGCACAGGATGGCCGGCCCCCCGTGCACCCAATTCAGAGCCGGATGCCCGGTGTCCTGGGCCTGCAGGCCTGGGACCACCGTCCGCCCACACTCAGCCACCCATCTTTGCTCATGCTCTTGACTGTTTCTATCCTTCTGGTCCATCTAGTCTCACAGTTTACACCTTTGGAAAACTTTAATTCTGTCTCTTTGTTTTCCTTTCCAGATGAAGGATCATTTTTCTGCTTCACTCTAGTTGAGACCTACTTTATTCTGTTCTTCCTTCATTTTTCTCAACAGTAATCAGACTCCCCTTGCTCAAGCACACCTCCTTTATCTAAGCAGCCTTTCTTTTCTCTCAGACGTGTTTTGATCAAGGCTGGAAGCCAAAATGTTGCATCTAATATACAAGGTAATATTTTAGGCAGCTTTTACTGAAATGCTGAAAATGAATGAGCACAAAAATCACTCTTGTAAATGAATGCAAGGCAGGCTCAACTTGGCCCACTCTTGTTTATGCTACCCATGGAAGAAAGAGGAGGGAGAGAGAGAGGCAGAGGGAGAAATGTTCTGTTATTACTAAAGTTTCCACTGATTTGTTATTATCTACTGAGCCTTTTCTCCACCCTTCTGAAGATTATTTAGATCAGTCATCAGATGCCAAGGAGCACAGTGCTCTTAACAGACGGAAGAGCCCCAAGTCATACTTTACTTCAACTAACACATGTAAAGGTTCCAGTGGAATCCCAGTGGTCTCCACCACCAGATCGTTGACTGGTCAGCTTACTTATATCCAAACCAAGGAACTGAAGACAGTTCTGGAATGAGGGCGTCAGCCTGTTTATTAGTGCAAACCAACCACATCATGCATTTGAACGAATTTAAAAGGAGCTGGAAGTCACCTGGTTCTAAAGAAGACAGTTTGAATGAGAGTTGTTATTTGTCACGTGTTCCACCGGGAGTGTTTTTCTGTCTGACCAGACGCAGGGGATGGGAGGGTGTGGGCAGAATGGGGACCCAGTGCTGGCTTTGGAATGAATGGGAAAACCATGAGAAGACCCCAGGGTATGTCCAGGAGAAAAACACTCTCTGTTCCCTAAGAAACCTGTCAATAAAGAGAGAGACAGCTTCCTCTGCCTGGGATTCTGAAGTGAGAGAACAGCCTAGACCCTCCAAAACACTGATTGTACTCAGCGTAATACGGCTCAGCCCACTTCTGGGTGGTCACATTACATAGAGAGATATAGTGAAAGAATTTTTTTTTGTAACACTAGGAGCTGTTTGGGAGTTTTTGTTTGTTAAGTTCAATATCCCACTGACCCAATCTTCTGGAACAAAGCTCTTTAGAGCAACGGTCCCCAACCTTTTTGGCACCAGGGACTTGTTTCGTGGAAGACAATTTTTCCACGGGCTGGGGGGGTGGGTGGGTGTTTCAGGTGGTAATGTGAGTGATGGGGGGATGGGATAGTTCAGGAGGTAATGCGAGCGCTAGGGAGCGATGGGGAGCGGCAGATGAAGCTTGCCTCACTCGCCACTCATCTCCTGCCGTGGTGAGAGCACTGGGGACCCCTACTTTAGAGGATCACCTTGACCTTGAGCACCATTCGAAGAACTAAAACCTGAGCAGTGTTTTGTATTCACCAGGGTCACACACTTAAAGGATTCCCACTGCAAAGTTGTTCTGCTACCAGAACAACAAAAAAAGGGGGTGTGGGGGGAGGGTAACAGCAGGTATAGGCAGGCAGGAAGGAAACTAGCCTACAAAATGAGGGGAATTGCCTGTAATAAAGGAAATTAAGGATTTTAATGAGCCTGCCAGGAACCACTTGGTAATCACTGTTTAATAAGACGAAAAATAAACAAAGGGGAAAATGATGGATGTTATGGAACAAGAAAATGTTCTCAATAAATTTCTTATCTTCAATCTTAGTGCATCCTTTGTGGTACTTTTTTCCCCCTCTCTTCTTTATTCCAAGAAGGTTAGTTTCTATTTTTAGTCTAAAGGAAAAGTTGAGAAGACAGTGACATGATGGCCATCTTGAAGTGTTTGAAGAGCTCTGGTGAGAAGGGGGAACAAGTGGGCAACACGCAACCACACCTCATACAAATATAGATCGGAATTTTCTCATAATTAGAGCTGATCAATAATATGGAGCAGTTTTCCTCAAAAAATATAAGATGGAGTTTCACATCCCTGGAAGTGTCTGGACAGAGCTGGGGCCACCATCTGTCAGGGGAAACTTTCATTTGGACAAGTTAGCATCCAAGTGTCCTTTAACTTCTGGGACCAGTCCCCCCAACTCTTTGTGGGATGGGACACAGAGATTTTCATTTTCCTACTATTTCAGCCCTAATGCAGCACATTTGGTGAATGTTGCCAACCAGCGGCGAGTTTTAGGGGTTTATGGGTCCCGATGTAATCGCTGGGACAAACATTCTCAACCAACACCCAGCTGCTCTCTAGTTCCTTCTCATTTGTTCAAGGCAAGCAGAGAAGACAAGAAGTGAGTATCCCGTGGAGACTGTCCTTTCTCACCTCATCTGGGACTGGGCCTGCTGGGAGATGCACCCAAAGTGGTAGAAATATGCTTCATTTGCCGTCCTGTAAAACTTCCAGCGAGCCCTCTGGAACAACTGAGGATTTGGGAAGGTCTTATTTAGACCTACATTGAATCCCTTATCATGGCATACCTCCTTTTAAGTTACATAAAGAAATCTTCTAAACCATTAAGAGAAAGACAGACAACCAAACAGAAAAATAGGCAAAAAGACTACACAGAATAGGACAACTAATTGGTTCATAAATACATAAAATGTCCTTAGCCCCTTAGTCTTCAAAGAAATACAGATTAAAACTACAACAAGTTATTATTATAATCACCCCAAAATTTAAAAAACTGATCATAGAAAGAGTTTGTAAGAATGTGGAACAACTAGGACTCATATTGTTGGTGTGTTTATTTGTACAATCACTTTGGGAAACCATTTAGCAGTATCTACACATACCTTATGACCCAGAGATTATATTCCTAGGTACATACAGAAGGCGTACTTTTGTGCACCCAAAGACCTATACAAAAATCTTCATAGCTGTGTTATTTATGATAGGCAAAATTAGAATACAACCCAACTATCCATCAACAAGAGAATGAATGATCAAGTTTGGTATATTCACAAAACGCAGTACTAAACAGCAATGAAATAAACTACAATTACATACAATAACATGGATGGGTCTCCTAGTGTTAAATAAAAGAACATGAACAAAAAAAATAGTATATCCTCCATGATTCTATTTATATAAAGTTCAGTAACAGGCAAAGCTAATCTGTGGTTTTAGAATTCAGGACAGCAAGTGCCTTTGGAGTGGCGACAATGATTGGGAATGCACAGGGGAGCTTCAGTGGTTCTGGTAGTATTTTATTTCTTGACTCCGGCTGTGGTTAAACAGATGTAGTTCCTTTGTAAAAATTCACTGAGCTATACAGTTATGATCTGTGCACCCTTCTGCATGTCATACATCCACCAAAGTCTGTTAAAGTACATTATGAGAATGAAAAAATCGTATAACCTTTCACTTCTTCAGGTTATTTTTACTTTGCTCAACACTAAATAATTCTAAAATTCAGGTTGACTTAACGCAATCTGAAAGGAGAGGAAATCAAGTCATTGACTGGCAGAAACTGGGGCATTCCGGAACCAAGGTAAAGGCTGGTGTTAGAACTGGAGCAGCATTCCAATAGGAGCCAAAAAGTACTTGTGGAACCATGACCCAGAGGACATTAGTGCTTGACTGAATTCTTAGACGGAGGAAATTTGTTAGTATGGCTCCCAAGAAATCGTTTGTTTCAGGCAAAATTATTCCCCCCCATACACTCAACTTGTCAATGCACATGTACATACTAAATGCATAATCACCGATCTCAGAATCTGTTTATGCATTTGCATATTGTATAACTATGTAGAACATCTTACTTCTTGAAGTTGTTCCTTCTTGTTCAAAGATATTAGGGTCTATTTTGCCATTTTAAATGTTATAGAGCCATCACCTACTGTGCTTAGGACACCAGAGCATGGCATAAAGACAAAGCTTCCACCAGAACTCGATATATCATTTTGTGAATTAAAGTGAATTGATAAATATTTAATTTTAAAGTTTCTCCATTCTCCATTTTATAATCATTCCTTTCAATTACAACTCGTTACATGCCCATATAGTATGTTTCATTTACCCCAGTATGTATGGGAAGCTGCCAAACTGGCTTGTCTGTTCTAGGGCCAAAATTAGAAACAATTTTCCTTTGATTCTAATTCGAATCATTCCTTTCAATTACAACTCGTTACATGCCCATATAGTATGTTTCATTTAGCCCAGTATGTATGGGAAGCTGCCAAACTGGCTTGTCTGTTCTAGGGCCAAAATTAGAAACAATTTTCCTTTGAGTTCTAATTCGGTAACAGAATTTAGAGAGGCTTCTTGGTAAAAAAAAAAAAAAAAAAAAAACAGCAAAAGAACTGAGAAATACTGAACTGACAGATAAACGAGAACTATGTGTGTTATTCTGGCAGTAAACTACAGCCGCATTTTATATGTATGTGTGTGTGTTTGCATTTAGATATCTATATGCCTATCTATCTCTATTTATTCATCTATCTATATATCTATTATCTATCCAACTATCTATCATGGTTCCTGTATAAATGTCAAATCCCCACCCACCAGAGACGATGAAACCTGTATGGGGTCCTCAGGGAAATTTCTGACCCAGACAGGTCTGAATTTTCCATTTCTTCTCTGACTAGCTCTGCCTCACGCTGCTGGGTCCATACCACCTTCACTGGCATGCACGGTTTCTTCTTTGCATACAGAGAATTTTCAGCCTTCCTGGCTATACCTGCTGGAAGATCACATGTTATCTGCACATTTCAGGAGGTTTGCTTTCCTGGAATATTTACCTTCTGGAGACCACAGGGCTCTCTCTTCAATTCTTTACATTTATCCTACCTCCACTCACCAATGCTGAAACTTCTGCTGTTTTATAAAGTAGAACAGGGCTTCTTAACTGGGTATTCCTTATAAAGAGTTCCATAATGTGCAGAAAACATAATTTCTATAATATGTCCTGTTTTAAGCAGTTATCTACCTCTTTTCCTATTTTCCTCCAGAATTTAGCTACCTGGGATTTTGCTGTGTAACTACTGGTAACTTTCATTTAGACCAGACCTCAGGGCACATGCTGTTCCAGTGGTAAAGATGTTCCTAAGCAAAGGATTAAGACCCTGTCCTTTTTGTTCTCCAGATTTGTTCACCTTCACAACTTAGGGCATTTCTTCCCATTTTTTTCTGGGTTTTGAGTTCCTTGAGAATAGTTCTCCACATCTGACTCGTCTTAAATATTCATCCAAGCAAATTTTACATGTTTTCTATAAATATCTCTTCAATAAATTTTTAAAAATCATTGCATGAATAAATATTTTAAATATTTGTATGTTTCCCATCTTAAAAATCTTTTTAAAAAAACACTAGACAAGTCATTTTGTACCCCATCTCCTTTCTACTACAACACCCTGAACCTTTGTTAGTTCTGTGTATAAAATAACCCACATCTTTAAACTGACCATTTACTAACATGACCAATTCAAGTTTTGGAACCACTTAGAATCATGAAAATTTAACAAAGGGGAAGTAATAGCGGAGTTGTAGAGTCAAACTACCTTCCTGCAGGAAACAATTAGAAAAGGTAGACAAAAAAAATTTTTTTAAAGACTAAGGCACTAAGAATGACCAAAAACGGGCATAGATTGGAGTGGAGTCTAGGCTGGAAAGATGGAAAGATCAGCAGTGAGGTTTGTGAGTCTGCAGCTTTTTGACTGAGGGGACATCCTAATCCATGCATCTTGGGCAGTAGAAAACCACAGCCTTATTAGCTAAAGTGTCAGAGGACAGAGAAGACCAGTGGCAGAGCAGCTGCAAACACAGCAGGAAATCCTAGAAGGGAGATAGATCCCAGAGGAGTGAACCCTGACTCCTAAACTATGCATGCACAGGGAACCCATGAAAACACAGCTTACATTATATAGCAAAGATTTCAGCGTCTGCCCAGGGAGACAGAGTTTGAAGTGTAACTCCAGGCAAGTTAACTACTGTGAGAACAAGAATCAACACTCTTCAGAGGAATAAAACAGAATCCATACTCTCTACATATTCTGTCCTAAATTCACTAAAAAAAATCCACTAGAAATATGGGAAAAAATTGACTAAAATTGAAGAGCTAAATCGGTCAAAAAATCACCCCAACATTACCCAGATGTTGCAGTTAGCAGACAAGATTTTAAAGCAATTACTGCAAATATATTCAGGGACTCAAAAAAAGCATTCTTTTTTTTTTTTTTTTTTTTGTGGTACGCGGGCCTCTCACTGTTGTGGCCTCTCCCGTTGCGAAGCACAGGCTCCGGACGCGCAGGCTCAGTGGCCATGGCTCACGGGCCCAGCCGCTCCGCGGCATGTGGGATCTTCCCAGACCAAGGCACGAACCCGTGTATCCTGCAACGGCAGGCGGACTCTCAACCACTGCGCCACCAGGGAAGCCCAAAGAAAGCATTCTTATAATGAATTAACAGGTGGGTAATCTCAGGAGAGAAACAGAAACTATAAAAACAATTGCAAATGCCACATAAATACCTGCACACAGATGTTTATAACAACTTTATTTATAATTGCCAAAACTTGGAAGTAACGAAGATGCCCTTCAGTAGGTGAATGGATAGATAAATTGTGGTACATCCAGATAACGGAATATTATTTAGTGTTAAAAAGAAATGAGCTGTCAAGCCATGGAAAGACCTGGAGGAACCTTAAATGCATGTTACTAAGTGAGAGAAACCAATCTGAAAAGGGCTACATACCTTACGATTCCAACTCTACGACATTCTGGAGAAGGCAAAACTATGGAAACGGTAAGAAGATCAGTAGTTGCCAGGGGTTGAAGGAGTGGGACAAGGAGTGGGTGGAGCACAGAGGATTTTTATGGCTGTGAAAATAGTCTGTAGGATTCTGTAATGATGGATACATATCACTGTACATTTTTCCAAACCCACAGAGTGTACAACACCAAGAGTGAACCATAATGTGAACTGTGGACTTTGGGTGGTTGTGATGTGTCAGTTGTGACAAACATCCCACTCTGGTGGGGGACTCTGATAATGGGGAGGCTATGCATGTGGGAAGGCTTTACAGGCAAAATAGCTAGTTTTATCTTAAATTTGAAGTTGATTTTGTCCTATTAATGTGAAGCCAAAATTATTTTTTAATGTTTTAAATTATTCATTGCACCCCTGACCAAAAATGTATCTATTTCCATAGGTAAGTAAAAAGCACGAAATACATACATACTCTTTGCTTGTGGCATTTTTTGTCCGCACATAGGTATCTCTATTCAGACTTGTATTTTTCTGGACCAGCCCATCAAGATTTTGCAAGTGCTGCTATACTTCAGTTCTCTTCTACAGGAAGTAGCATTCCCATGCTCCATTATGTAGTACTATTAACATATTTAGCTCAACAACAGAATATTACATTTTACTATGTTTCCTCCTGCCTAGAGAATAGCTATTCATTTCTTAATAAAATAGTACAGTGTCTTTTCTCCAAGATTATTTAAGACTCAGGTGAGACACAAGAACAATAAAATAAAGAATTGAAAACTCTGTTCTCAGGATTTCACTAGCTGAATTAGATAAAATGACTACTCTCTTTAAATCTTTAAAGACATTTTTTTTGTAACATGATTTTATGTTTTTTTCAGGGGAAGGTACATCATGAATATTGTCATTATGTAAAGGAAAACAGTCAATATACATTGAAGTCAAATTCCCCAAATTACAAAAAGCAAATTAGAAATACCTGTTGATAAAAAAAGAAAGTGCTCTGAAGTTAAATAAAAATATTAACAATATTAAATTTAATTCAATAAACATTTATTGAGAGGCTACAATGTCCCAGGGTTATGTTGTTTTAGTTATTAAAAGATATTTTACAACTATTGTGTATTTCAATGCAATATGATTTTGCATGCACGTCTTTTAAAATGTTTTGCAAACAGACTAATGAAAACACTGGCAAGATTCAAAAGAACATCTGAAGAAGAAAATAGGCAATAGCCTAGTAATATTTCACAAATTAAAGACATGAAACTTCACTGCTTCAAAGACCAGCCATAAGCTACAAATCTGATTCACAGAGCTCTTTACCTATCAGCCAGGAGCAGGCAGTAGAATTGGCTTTGATAAATGAGTTGTCAGAATTTTTTTCCATCTTTATTTAATTTTTAATTTTCTTCCCAAATTCTAGGGTCATATTCCTTGTGATTCATATAATTAAACAACAACAACAATAAATCTTAAGAAGAAAGTGAGGAATCAAAGTTGTAGGCATGTTACAAAAGAATAAATCACTACCTACAGCAGAACAATTAAATGCTGGAGTTAAGCACGAGCCTGATCTAGTGGAAATCTGTTCAGTTAAGCAAGGAAGACTTTGCAGAGTGTGAGAGGTGTACAGTCCGCCCAAAAGGTCATGTGAAGATTGCCTAGGAACATGATGAGGGTCTCTGGGGGGATACATCACCTTCACCCATGAAAGATTCCATCAGATGGGTGTCCCACCCAGAATAACACTGTTTATCTTATTAGTTAACAAGATACAACACCTATTGCCAAACTTCAGTATATTCCTTGAGCATTTGAGTCCAAAGGGTAATTTTTATTTTTGTTTTTTTTTACTGACCTTTAGATATCCCACTCTGTGGTAATTCTACTTCTGTATAAGTGACAGCTGGCTGAGCACATAAGAGGAACAGCCAACTCGGGCTGGAGGCATCAGAGAAGATTTTTGAAGGAAAGTAAATCTAAGATGAAAAGGAAGAAAAGAGCAGGAACTACGTACACCAGGGGAGGAAAGAATATTTCAGACAAAGGGAATTGCATGTACAATATCCTGAAAGTGGGAGAAAGTGTGCTCTATTCGAGATGAAAAAAAGAAAAATGCACTGTGCCCAGAGGTCTGAACAGGGAGGTGGAAGAGTGAACAGGTGTACAACGTGCAGGCAGAGGAAGTGCTGGCAAGAGGAATGGAAACAATTGAATTGCCTTCCTCAGACCAGCACCCTGACCAGAACTGTATTTTTAAAAGATTGCTCTGACTGCAACATTGAGTATGCTACGAAGTGCTCAAGACCAGACACAGAACAGCAGTCACAGGGTTATAAAGTGGAAAACTTTCCATAATCTCACTGAGGCATATGGTGCTGGCAGGAATTGGGAGTAACAGCGATGGAGATAGAGAAGGATGGAGATATTTACACGTTAGAACACAAGCTTGGTAAGCAGGGGTGTGAAAAGAGAGTGACAGCAGAGGCCATGGCCCGGACAACTGACAAAAAGGAGGTCCGTCAGCTGACGACAGGTTTGCAGGGAAGAGAAACAATTGAGCTCGGGCTTGCTTGAACATGAAACATGTGTGGGACTGTGAAGCAGAGATATCCAGCATCAGTTGGAGCTGGAAGTCAGGAGATGTCACTATGAAAGAAGCAAACTCAAGAGCAGATGGTGTCACCCATGGAGGGAGGAAGCAGGAAAGATAACCCAAGGAGGAGCCTTGAACCAAAGGCCAAAGAATCTATCAAAGAAGCTAGCAAAAGGCCAGTGAAGTAAGGAAGGAAGGCCAAGAAGTAAGGAAATTTTGTCAAGGGTCCCCTAAAAGAAGAGGCTTTCAAGAAGGAGAGAGGATGAATAGAGACATTTCCTACACACATGACCAGGGAGCTACACACACCTTCCAGTGTTTGCTCCAAGACGTTGATTCAAATGTTGAACAACAAATGGTGAAAAACGAACCCTGCCCCCAATCTTTCAATCTGTTCATCAATGTCATTTAAGGCTTGATTATGGAAACTTCTAGAAGTCATCACCAATCTTCACTTTTTTATGTGTCCACAAGTTTATCACAGGAATTTGCTAAATTCCCTGAAAAGTTCTAGTCACACAGTATTTCTCTCATTTCTCAGACTGGCCTGAGAATAACACTGCCACCAATCCCAAGACCAGTGGTGCTCATTTGACATGACTTGTTCTCATTAATCCCACCCTTGACCCTAGGGAGCACCCTTTCTTTTCTGGTCAACCAGAAACCTGGGTATCATCTCACTGTGAATGTCACTAGACTCCCCAAACTTGCCCAGCCCACAGTCCTCTAACCCCATCAGCACTGAGGATCAAGTGTACAAGCCAATGCCTGCAGGGGACTCAGGATGTTGCTTCTTTATGGTGCACACATTGACTAAGACTTGTGTGGGAGGAAGCACGGATTTTAGACCAGAGGCGAGTTGAAATCCTGGACCCTACTTTCAGTGAGACCCAGGGTGAGCTATGGCTCTTTGAATCATTAGTTTCCTCAATTATTAAGTGGAGAAAAATGTCTAAGTACCAGAGTTACGGCGAGGACTGAGTGATGTGGTGTGCTCAGGGCTTCCCATGTTGCTAGCACACAATAGGCACTGAAAAAACAGAAATTCCCCCTGACCCTGGCACTTCAAAACAAACAGCGTGATTCTAGAGGGTAGAGGCAGTTTCTTGCTGGTCTTATCAATCTCATATTCTCGTTACAAAGATCAAACTCATGTATATATACAAAATGCTCTTAGTTAGGAATGACCAGTGATAGAGTCTAGGGTTGAGAAAAGGAAAAGAGCAGACATTTTACTATTAGGAAATATAGGAAGGGTGATGATGGCCCAAACAAGAAACAAAGGGCAAGGTTTGATATTTGTAGAAATGGAAGCAGAATTCTAGCAGAGAACCGTGATGACTGTAAGAAGAATAGCACATGGGGGATGTTCACATACAGGTAAACTGGTGATGGGACTGAAGTGATGTTTGTGGGAGAAAAGAGCAGATTGTAAAGGGGCAGAGAAGAGGATGGCTGGGGACTTCGCAAGCATTATCAAGCTACTCAGCACCTCCAGATTCTGAGTTACAGAGGTCATACTGACAAAGCTATTGAAAATCTATATCGTAGAGTCCAAACGCTGGTAAGGTAAGGACCCTACCACCCAGAATACAAATAGAGTTGGATAAATAAGATACATGCACAAAAATAACAAAATAGTGTACGACGAGGGTCACAGGTAGGGTATAGTAGGTGAGGCTTCTGGCATCAGGGAGCTGGCTGTGAGTCTTGCTCCAGTGCAGACCATCTGTGGAAGCTGGCCCCTTAACCAGTTACTTAATGAGTTACTTAACCTCTCTGTGCCTCAAGTCTCCTGTAATTGAGTAAGGATGTTTTAACACATTCCCAGGAGTATAGGAAAGCAGTCAATAAGTGGCAGCTATTCTCATAATTATCAGTGGCTTTGGGTAATTCTCTCATCTGTAAGGCTGGAAGAGTGGACAAAAATGCTAACGCCTCACTGATCCTAAAAGTCCATGAATGATACAAGTGAGAAGAAATCTAATTCAGAGCAGGAGGTGTTCCCACGGGTGTTATTCCAACAAAGACTTCTTGGCAGCCAAGGTCTTGGCGACATGATATTTGCTCGTAAGCACATTCCTTTGGAGGAGGTGAGTGATACCCAGAAAGAGAGCTGGGAGAGAAGGCTGGGAAGGTATACGGCGGTTAACTGAGAAACACTGCGAATGATACGTAACAGACGAAGAACGTATCCCGTAGGAAACAGAGAGCCACTGGGGATTTTAGACAGGGCAGTAGTACAGCTGACTTGACACTTCAGGATGTTTCTGGCGGTAGAGTTTGCAGAAAAGATTGATCAGAGATACAGATCCTAAAGAAAACCAGTTAAGAGGCGATTGTATTTTTAGACGCAAAATAAGAAAGCTCTGAACTAAGGCAGGGGCAATGGACACAGGAAAGACAGGAGAATACAAGCACCCAAGCCTGAGCAGGGCTGAGAAGCTGCCACATCCAGTGGGCACCGGCCCCCAGCCAGGGTGTCTTCATGTATGGCATCTTCATCTGTGTATTTGGACAAAACTGCATGCGCTTTGATTTGGCTAATGGATGGCAAACAACAATAGGTATGCCTTTGCTCCCATCTATTCTTGTCTTAAAATAAACCATGATCCACTAGTCACAGCTGCACTTGCACAAAGAAATAGTAGTCTTCCACTTGCAAGGGAAACAGCTAAGAAGGGAGAAAACAAACAAAATTTTAAGATCTGAGATTTCATCTGGCGTGAGAATGGTTTTCTAAAATGATTTCTTACCCTAAATTGTTTCCTGTCTCATTTGAAAGCATCCCCAGTGGGCTGTGACCTCTTGCACACGGGTGATGGGAAGGCCATGCAATCACAGGCAGCCACTCCTCCTCTCAGACCCCCGTCCTCGTGGCAAAAGCAAACACTGATGCCATTCTAATAGCTGTTAAAGATAAAAATTGAGGGAAAAAAGTGGCATAATTTGTGGAAAAGTTGAAGACAGATACTTGAAGGTCACGGGTTTTGTGGAGAAAGTCACAGGACACTAGTTTTCAAAGGTCAACAGGAAAAATATAAGATTCTCCCCTTGGCCTTCTCTGGCTCTAGAGTAACAGGATGCTGAAAGCATCAATAAATTTTTGGGACAGTTTTCAACTGAGAATGTAAACCTTAATGTTATCTGATATTTGGGCTGTACAAACTTGAGGAATTGCAGAAAGTCTGATCCCAGGCAAGGAATCAGAGCTGCAGATCTAATTGGTACCACACACTTCTATCTATCAGCTATGTTCTTGGTGCAATAGTGAAGAGATGAATTACAATTTGGATGTTTCTTTAATCCTAAAATGAAAGAGCGAGACAGAAGGGAAAGTAGTCACGTGGGGTTTGGCTGAGAAAACCTGGCTAGAAACACAGGCAGGGATCCCATTCTGGAGATGACCTCTCAAGCAAGGCTGCAGAGGGTGGGCAAAGCTGGCCTCATAGATGGAGCTCCAGGCAAACAGCTCTCCTTGCTCCCTGATACCTCCTGCCACCATCTTGTTTGTTGTTGATGCCAAGAATCCAGGCTTCCGTGATTGAGAGGAAATTGATACAGACACCGTAACCCAATGGCCAATGAATACCTTCTCTTTTCTTTTGGAACAGTTCTCACTTTTGTGAAGATTTCCTAGCCAGGCTCCCACTCACTGATTCTCCTTCCTCTGAACCTTTACATAACTTGATACTTGGCATTTCTTCTGAATTGCTTTTTGGCATCTCATTTGTTGTTTTCTTATTTAGCTTTTTCCTAAAAGACACCTACTAGATTCAGCCCAACTCCTCCTTTCATATTTGAATGCACTGCTAAGCTATTGGTCATCTGGCTTCCAGACAGGAGAGAGAAGACCCCCAAGGACAGACGTCTCATTGCCCACAGAGTCTGCTCCATCCTAGAACAGAGAGGATCCTTGGGAAATTAGAAGCTTCGGAACACGCCCATCTGTTCCTGATGGGGGTATAAATGTTGATATTTCTGGAAGACAGCTAGACAAAACACAAAATCTTTTACAGTGGTCATAACCTTTGACCCAGATACTCCACCTTTAGGAATTTATCCTAAAATGTCATATTGGGTGGTCCCAGTTGAAGGCACCTCACCTCTCCCAACTCCACGTTCACTGAAATTGGTCACAGTGGGAGAGGTAAATGCACTTACACCTCAGAAAATCAACAAATGCTACGACTGGGGCTCCCTGACCCTGAGCTCCAGAAAGTATTTTCAGTATACCATTGGGTGGGCCCAAATGTTTAGCTGAAGTATATTCATTACAGAATATTGTAGATGAAATAAAGAAAACAAAAATGAGACACAACTTAAATGTCCATATAGGCATTAATTAAATGAATTATAGCATGTTTGGATTATGAAATATTATACAACCTGCAAAACAATATTAAATAAAAAACATAGAAATACATGTATATATTTAGCAAAAAATAAAAACAGGTTACACAGCAGTGGGCCATGATAAAATCCCATTTTTGTTGTAAGGGGTGAAGGAAGAGAAAAAAATCAATGGGACTTTTAACTGGAATGTGGGATGGTGAGATTTATTTTTTGTTTATCAATATGTATCAAGTCTTCTATCATAAACACACATCTCTTTTGTAATATTAAAACATTAAGGATTAACTTTGAAAGCAGACATAGAGACAGATGTAGAGAACGGACATATGGATATGGGGGGAATGGCGGGTGGGATGAATTGGGAGATGGAGATTGACATATATACACTACGATGTATAAAATAGATAACTAATGAGAACCTACTTTATAGCACAGGGAACTCTACTCAGTGCTCTGTGGTGACCTAAATGGGAAGGAAATCCAAAAAAGACAGGATATATAGGTATGTATAGCTGATTCACTTTGCTGTACAGCAGAAATTAACTCAACATTGTAAAGCAACTATACTGCAATAAAAATTAATTAAAAATAAAAAATAAAGACACACACATATATTCCCCATCAGTGCCTATACTTATAGCTTTGTTGTCTGACACATTATTTTTTGTAAGGGAGAATTGCGGAAGGAAAGACTGGGCTGGGAAGGCCCAGGATAAAGAAGAAGATGTGCCAGGACAGCCGACAGGAGGCCCCTCCTGCCCCACAAAGGTCTCCACTGAAATGTGGCACTAATCTAAACAGAACTTACACAGAATCTAGGGAATAATCAACAAAACATGAGATCCATGGTCTAATCAAAGTAAACATATTTCTTGATTTTTCCACTTAAAAAGTCTTTATGTCACTTACGGCACCATCACAACAAAGTTGAAAATATGCCCTTTCTCCCCTTTTTCCTCCAAGCCTTTTCTTTCTTTCTGGGTGCTTCCTCTGCACCCGTATCAGAGAAGTTCCAGTGCTGGGGCTCTCCCCAGGTAAACAGCAAGGGCCACAGAGATTCCTCTCGGGATGGAGGTTGACATCACTATGAAGAGGTCCTCCAGCTCCAAGTGACAAAGAACTGTCCCCAGATGCTGCCCTGACTGATGGATGGCAACCATCTTCTGAATGCTAAGGAAAAGCAGTCCTGTTCCAGAGACTCCACTGCTCTGGAATCACAGGGAAAACTCTTGAGAGCATTTATGCAAGACACTCCTCCTTAAGGTGATGCATTTTTTTAACTTTTTATTTTATATTGGGGTATAGCCGTTTAACAATGTTGTGATAGTTTCAGGTGCACAGCAAAGCGACTCAGTCGTACATATACATGTACCCATTCTCCCCCAAACTCCCCTCCCATCCAGGCTGCCACATAACACTGAGCAGAGTTCCCTGTGCTATACAGTAGGTCCTTGTTGGTTACCCATTTTAAATATAGCAGTGTGTACATGTCAATCCCAAACCCCCTAATGATTCCTGCCCCCCACTCTTCCCCCCCTTGCCGTCACCTCTGGTAACCATAAGTTCATTCTCTAAGTCCGTGAGTCTGTTTCTGTTTTGTAAATAAGATCATCTGTATCATTCTTTTTAGATGCCACATATAAGGCATATAAGGGATACCGTATGCTATTTCTCTCTCTGTCTGACTTACATATATACAATGGAATATTATTCAGCCATTAAAAAGAATGAAATAATGCCATATGCAGTGACATGACAGACCTAGAGACTGTCATACTGAATGAAGTAAGTCAGATAAGGCGACCCATTTAAAACGTGCTCGCCAGTTGCCTTGATGCTCCCTGTCTGGCTCTGCGTGACAGCCTGGGCCTCGGCCTCTCTCTGCACCCAGGAAAGTTGCTCCCCTTGCACCCACTTCATCTTGTCTAGGCAACTGCCTCCCAAGTGTTTGCAGTGAAAAGTGGACAAAAGAAGAGAGGGTGGTGAGGCTGGACAGAAGGGGCTGATTGTCTTCCACTTCCTTCCAGAGCTATCTCCTCCAACGTGGCCCAGAATGAGTGTGAGATGCATGTGGAGTCACCGGAGAAGCTCTGAGCACCTGCAATTCCTGCCACACGAATCGGCCAGGTGAGGAGCCTGGGCATCGGAATTTATTTAAATTTCCCCAGGTGACGCTAACATGCATCCAGAGTTCAGAGAAAGCTCTGCACCCTCTAAAGCGTGTGTTGCTGGAAGGAGATGAGCCTACTGCTTCTACTACAGTTATTTTCCCTGGAAACCAGAGAGCAGTGTTAGTACTTACTCTGGCCCTGGGGTATTGGGTATTAGTGATGCCCCATGGGGCATCCTGAATTATTCAGAGATCATCTTCGGGCTGTTGAAGGATTTCCAACCCCTCCTCCCACCATCACCACCAACTTTTCTTTCAAAAGAGACTAGTGAAAGCATCTGTAAATGCTTCAAAGGGGGCAGAGTCTACAGACAACACATGATGACATGACGGAACTCAAAAGGTCCTGGGAAGAGGCAAAACCACAGATTTGAAGGGGAATTTCTCATGAGGTGAAATCTTAGAGGCATGTGGTAAAATCGTCTGACGTGAACCCTTCAAAAGATTAAAGTGTTCAATCTCCCCTTGGCAGGGTGAGATGAGCTGCCAAAAACCCAGAGAGGGAAAAAAATGTTCTTTGTGATAGAGAAGCTGTTTGATAAATTACCAGATATAATGGGTTCAATTCTTCCATCCTTAGATCAGGAAAATAAAAACCCTAATGCTGTTAATGGAACAGCGGCCAAAAGAAGTAATGTAAAAATATGGAGGGAAAGAGATACAGAATGGGAAAAGGATGTTCACATGAAATATATTTCTTCTAAAAGCTTTGCAAGACCAATTTTTCCCTCATGGAGGTGGGGTGAGAGGTTAAATAGACAGCAACTGCGTACTTAGACTAAAAAGCTTTCCATTAACACTGTTCATAAATTTTAATGCTGCAAATGAGAACAAATTAAGGTTATCTAAAAAAAAAAGGTAACCGTCGTTATTTCTGGTGTAAGTTTTTTGCTATGAAAAGGAGTAATGTCTACTCACCAAGGCTGCCTTTGCTCCACTTTCTACGTTTGATTCTGGGGAAATAAGCAAGTGTGATTATAATTACTTCAAGCAATTCCAAGACATTGTTGCCCTGACACATAAAGCAATTTCTATCTTTCCTCCAGGACTCCACTACAGATTCAAATGCTTGTGCTAAGTCTGAATCTGCAGTCTGTCCCACCTACCTGGCCAGGAAATAATCTGCATAGAGACCACCCAATATTACAGTATGTTCTCTGAATCACTCCAGTCCACGTTCATCAAGCAATAGCTTCTGAGGAGTGAAGGGGACAGCACATGATGGGGAAAATACAAAGTGTCACACAGGGGCAGGGAGAGTGTGGACTTGAACTTCACATTCTGTTCTAGGCTCAAATTCTTCCTCCCCTAATCTAAACAGTAATAGTTATGCCTCCTATATTGGAAATATTTGGAAGTTGCCCATAAATTTTGATGATTAATATAACCCACTAACATCCATGATACTAACATTTTTGCAGTTCCTCTGTTGAATAAGGAGGGTGTGGAGGAGGTTCCAGATCTTTTTCTTCCTGTTTTGTGATATTGCACATATATTCATGACTTAAGTGGCCAAGAGTGTGGACTTTGGAGTAAAGTTTGGTCCTATCTCTGCCATTTACTTATTGTATGATCTCAGGTAAGTTATGTAACCTTGTCAAACATGAGTTTTCTCATCTATAAAGTGGGAATAATAATTAAAATGCTTCAGGAGATCAGAAACTCAGTGTTATCTGTTTCCTCTTACACTTCCTGTGCCTTTAAAAAAGGCTAGAACTATGTGTAGAATGAATGGATAAATTCTGATTAGGATTAATTTAAGGAAAGGCAGCTAAATTCCTTAGCACACTACTCATCCATAGTAATTACTCATTTAATGATGGTTATCAACGTTTAAGAATGAGAGACTAAAAACATCTTTATTCTTTATATGATAGGCATTTTAGTTTCCTGAAAGGAGCTAATTTTACTCAGGGAGCAAATTCAGCAACCTTACCCTGCCTGCCCACTACCAGTTCGGTGGAATTATTACTACATGGCGAGATAGAGCCACGAGTTAAATAAAACAATCCGTGTGTTAACACAGAGCCTCAGTAAGCACTGGCTGTCGTTTTCATCCACTCTCATCACCATCTTAATCTGAGTCTGGAGCTTGGAGGGTGCATAGAGATTGCTGGGCTTAATTTTCTTCCTTTCACAGATGAGGCAACTTGTCCAGGGTGGCCTAGAATTTCACAATCAGTGACTGAATTGCTCTGGGGCTTCTGGCGCTTTCTATTCTACTCAGGCAGGTGTGACTTATGTACTATGTATATATAAGTACATCTGAAGGGTGGCTGTGGGGCAGATCACAGAGTCATAAGATGTCACAGTAAGAAAGCATATTAAACATCACTAATCCGAAACGTTCAGTTTCCACAGATCATAGTGATGCTCAGGGGGCCAAATGATCATTCAAGGTTCCACAGGTACATAAATACCATCATGGTTACCATCTAGTAATCAGCTCTATTTATAAAATTTGCTGAACATAATCACTGCCGAAAGCTTGCAATCTAAACTGGACCAAAAGAGAGAGCACCAAAACGTTAGAAAATATATGAAGTGAGAGAGCGGTACATCTAAGTGGGAGGGTACAGCAAAAGCCGCTCCAGAATACATAACTAAATTTCTCTTGCAGTAATCCAGGTAAGAAATGATATGGCCTTAACTGAGGCCATTACACTTGGACTGTAAAGGGATCAATATGCAGAGAAATTAAAGAAGTAGAACCAAGGGGACTGTATTATTCTCCCAGGGCTGCTGTACCTCAGACTGGGTGGCTTAAAAGCATCATTATGCTCTCACAGTTCTGGAAGCCAGAAGTCCAAAATCAAGGTGTCAGCAGGTCTATGCTCCCTCTGAAGGCTCTAGGAGGGGAATCCTTCCTGCTTCTTCCAGTTCCAGTGGTGGCTGACAACATTTGGCGCTCCTTGGCTTATAGCTGCATCACTCCAATCTCTGCCTTTGTTGCCACATGATATTCTCCCCTCCGTGTGTCTCCGTGTCTGTGTTTCCTTAAAACTCTCTGAAAGTGCATCAGTCATTGGATTAGAGCCCACCCTGAACCAATATGACTGTATCTTAATTTAAGTAATTACACCTGCCAAGACCTTATTTCCAAATAAGACCACATTCTGAAGTTCCAGGTAGATGTGAATTTGGGGAGAGGGATATGATTCAATCCAGTACAAAGATTTATTGACTGACTAACTGGATGTGGAAAGTGGAAAAGACTCTGGATTGACTCCTACATTTTGGTTTGAGAAATTGGCTGGATGGCAGAAGACATGAAAATTGATGATAATTCTATCAAATTGGTTTATTTTGAGCTGGAAGTGACTATGGACCTCTGATAGTCAGTGAGACGCAAGGCTAGAGAAGGGCTCTGGGATTCAGATTACCTTGGACCAGTGAGAGCATATGTGTTCCCAAGATCTGGGGAAAGCAGGAAAGTGTGGCTCATATCAGGACCCCATTTCTATTCCAGAGATCTTGATTCACAATCATTTGAATGATTGAGAATCTTGTCCTTCTTCTAGCTTTAAACAAAACATATAAAAATGAAAAAAAAACAAACACATAAAAAGCTGCCTTGACATGGAGTTATCCCCAGCCTTCAGCTTTGATGAGCAGTCAGGTAGCCCCTTGTGATTCCTCATTTCTCTTCTCCTACCCAAAGCCCATTCTCACAGCAGAGCCTGGACCACACAATGCGTTCAAGTATGATAAGCACACCTACATCCACAGTGAAGTTTTAGCAAGAAGACAAGTTGTACAACCTAGACCCTAAGTAGTTCAAGCAGCTAAGGTGAAGGTTTGCACAGAGGAAACACTGAAAACACATGAAAGATTGAAAAGGCTATTTTGGAAGATGGAAAGCAGATAGAAGAGTGATAACCAATTTAGCAGAGTAGCTAAAACAGAGGGCTGAACACCTGGGGAGAGGGAAACCATCAGTAAACAAGCTATGAGTAAGGCAGTAATACAAGTTTCAGGAAATGCAAACCCCAGGAAAGGGAAAGAGGAAGTGAGGCACAAGGCTGGAAACAGTCTGCTTAACTGGTAACCTGTGTAAGGGTTGCCTATAGACCCCAGATCTTCTCTCCAACCCTGTTCTAGGCAACTTCTTCCCCCTTTCCCTCCCCCTCTCCAACAGGTGACAAAACATGTACTCTCTGGAGAATTTAGAGGTTTCCTAGACTCAAGATACTAGTAGATACAGTAGAATGTTGAGAAGTGAAACAAAGGGCTGAAAACAAGGGGAACTGAGTGAAAGTCATCGCACTGGATGGTGAGGCTCCCAAACCCATCCCTCCTCAGAATACCCAGCATCAGCATCCAGGTTCACACTAGTAGTCTGAAGAGCAGAGGCTTCTTCAGAGAAAGTGACTAGCTCTAGAGAAATTCCTAAGGATAATGGCATTTGGCCATCCATAGCCAAATACTATCTAATCACCCTATAGTGAGGCTCACTAGATAATAACCTCAACCCAGTACACATAGCTTCTAATACACTTCTTATAGGTTTGCTCCTGAATGTGATAGATAACTAAAGACCACCAGAGAATAGAGGAAATCTTCTATAAAAAACAAAGAAGAAAAACAACAACAACTAAATTTGGAGAAAGATTAGGCAGGAGTAGAAGAACCTTCTTTCATAATATAATATCCTCAGAGAGATAAAAGAATCTTCTACATGCCTGAAATAAAAACAGCCTGCTTTAGGAAAGGAACACTGTAGGAATAAGAAGAGCTCTTAGGAATTAAAACGATCATATTATGGATTTCAGAACTCAATTAAATGTTTGTAAGGTAAGTTGAAGCAGTTTCCTGCAAAGTAAAACTAAAAGAAAAAGTGATGGGAAATAGGATTAAAAAAGATGAGACAATTAGATGATCAAACAGAGAGGTCCAATACCCACATAATAGGAGATCCAAAAGAGAGACTGGAAAAAGTGTTGGGAAAGAAATTAGCAAAGAAATAATACAAGAAAATTTCTCAGAATGGAAGGATAAGGATTTTCAGATTTAAAAAATCTATCAAGTGCCTAGAGAAAATAATTTACAAATTAAAAAATAAACCTACATTAGGCCACCAAGGATTAAAAAGAATACCTCTAAAGGCTTCTGGAGATTATAATAACAACAATAAAAAAAGAAAAACAGAGAAATCATGAATCAAAATTACATTATACTTCCCAAGAGTAACAATGGAAGCATGTAGACAATGGAACAATTTCTTCAAATTCTGAAGAAAAAATATTTTAAAGTTGGAAATTTCAGTTTAGCAAAACTATCAATCAAGGACAGATAAAAAAAGAGTTTCAGACTTGCATGTCTCCAAAAGATTGTTTCCCACACAGATTTTCTCAGAAAGCCAAAGTTCAGTGTGTTAAGCAAATACAAGAGAGTAAACTAAGAACAAGATCCAAGAAGTGAAAGATTAAGTTTGGAAGAAAAGTAAGTATAATTCTCAAAATGCAGGTAAAGGGAAAGTCAAGTCAGGTAGCTGTGCCTGGAGGACCCAGGTGGTGCCAAGATCCAGGAGGATGGACTGCAGGACCAATGCATCCAAAAAGGTAAGTAACTCACATCTTTGATTATAGAAAGGAGTTTTACTGATTGATTGATTGGTTGATTGGAAACTTTCGAGAGGAATTGGTGATGGAAATATAGACAGCTAAGCAAGTCAATATTGAAAAGAAATGTTGTACACGAAAGAAATTGTAATCGACTGTGAAGAAAGCTCTATTAATATAAATATTAAATGTTCAAAATATTAAATAATCAAAAACTGTATTAGGAGGGTGAGGAAAAGGGGAAATGGAGAGGGGTAGGGAGAGGTCTAGGAGAGCTAAAAGTTTATCTTCCATTTAAAAATAGAAGTCAATATGTGGTATCTAAAATTTTGAGAATGAAAAAAATAGTTGTATATTATTTACAATGTGGAGGTAAATAACAGAAGTACCTAAAATAACAGAAGTGGGGGCTGTGACCCTGGGGAAGGAGGAGCTCAAGAGAATGCTTGCTTTTATATTTTAAACCTGTTAGTGATATTTGAAGTTTTAAACTATGTTCATGTGTTATTTGATAAAATTTAAATTAAAAAAGAAGAGAAAATTCTATTTTCAGGGCCAAGAAAGGAGGACAAGTTAGCTGCATACTCACGAGAGCAAACCCTCAAGGCCGATCCTGGGGCACACCTGCCTGCTACGTGGGCATTGAGACACAGCAGGGATTCCTCGTTCAGGCTTTGGCCAGAGAAGCTGGGGACTGACACCCAAGACAAGAGGTAAGTGATCCCTGGGTTCTGGGGAGAGCGTTACTTCTCTTGCCACGGTTCCTGAGGATGACTCATTAGTATCTGTGACTCATTTTGCTGTAACTTAAACACACCAATGCCTTGGGTTCATAACAAGTAGTTTTGGGGGAAAGACAGCATGTTTTTATCACTTCATAATAGCCCTCACACAGCATGCAGTTAACTTGGAGTGAATTAGGTTCATCCTAGCTTTGGGAGAAGGTTGTCCTCAAGAAATAAAAACTCAAGACAAAATTTTAGAAGGAACAAAGAAAGCATTTACCAACTACAATTTTTTTTTTTTTTAAAAGGCCTATTTCCATAAAGCCAAGGCCATGTTTTGAATACTAGGGTAGGTATCCACTATTGATTTCCTGCACTGTTAGGTGTACCAAGGTCTGCCCAGGTGCTTTATATCCACCATCTCACATGTCACAACAACCTTGTGAGATGTGTATTTTCATGTCTATTCTGTAGATGAGAAAAGTAAGGCTCAGAGATTAAGTGGGGGACTTAGAAACACACTCTCCTAGGCTCACTCCAGAGTTACCAAAATAAAATCTCCAGTCATGGGACTCACGAATCTGTGATCTTATGAGCTCCCCGGGTCAATCCGAGGGCAATCCAGGCTGGAAAGCACGGTTAGGTCACATTGTTAAACTAGGTGTAAACTAGTTATTGAGATCAGTCAGCTAATTAACCATTCTAAAATGTAATTCAGTCTTTTTCTCTGCTCTCTTCTTTTTAACTCTACATTTATGAGTAGTGTTTAAAAATAAAAATCTTATAAAGGAACATTTGGATAACAGGAAAGAGCTTTTGAGAATGAAAATTGTGATATTATGTATAAAGGAAACATACTTGTCTAAAAAAAGTCTAACTTTTCCTGAGACTAAAATGAGAAGTTGCCTGCAAAGGAGCTGGCACATAATAGAGGCCCATCTAGTGGTCGGGAGAGCGTAGGATGTCTTGGAAAGAGTGTGGGCTTTGAAATCCAACAGACCTAAGTTCAAATTCTGGTTCCACAACTTAGGCAATCGTGACAGTTGGTGATTATTACCTGCCTTGCAAGATTGTTCTGAAAATCAAAATGTAAAAATATACCCAAAACCCCTAGTACCGTCTTTGGAACATAACTGTGCTCAAAATAATGTGAATTTTCTCCCCCATAATCTCATCCATCTATTCTATTTTGTTTGCTTCTCTTTTCTCTTTACTTAGACTACCTTCCCATTGTGCAAAATGCCATGGTCCTTTCTACGATTGCCTCCTTTGCTAATCCAATAAATAATATAGTACTTTTCATTTTCTAATCTCACAACATTTTTATCCTGAGGGGGGGAAAAAGGGTATTTCTTAAAAAGTCTCCACGTTTCCTGTAGATTACTTACATATATTAAAATCAATCCTTTTGAGTTTTTTGCTCTAATGAAACTTTTATAGTTTGACTTTCCAAAATAAGGTATCCATGTGATGATTTGCTTTAGTTCTTTTTCTGATGGATTATCAAATTTAATCCTGTGATCCTTATCAGATAGTCCTTTATGCCTGACTATACACTACATTGATCACCTTCCATTACCAAACCCAACACTATGTATGGTGATCATGTGTCCTTAATTTGCCAAGACAGTTTCAATATTAGGTAATTTTATTCTTTTCAATAATTGAGGGGTATTAAATATATAACAATGTGAATTAGGTGTTACACCTTTATATGATTTTTATATAAATCATTCATCTACTTTTTGTGTTAAGACACTCTACAATTTTTATAATACATGAATTTGTTCATATTAGAGTCTTAAAGTGATGTAAAGTTAGATAATGCTTCTTGACATATAATGAATCTTCTTAAGTGAAATGAATAAAATTATCTAACATTGGAACTGTCTTGGATAATCTGGGACATACGGTCACAATAAATATAATTTCCTTCCTCTGCATACTTAGGAAGTAGTCATATTATGATCTCACATGAATTAGAGAAACTTACCAAGAGCAAAATTACAGAATAATTGTATTGTACAGAGAAACTCCCTCAGTTAGACAACAACCAGAAGATGTTAACAAAAATATTTAGCATTGATGGCATAAGGATTTAAACAGATTAATCCAATACAGACTACTCAGTGTTCATAAGATCAACAAGAAGTATAGGTATTATAACTGTTGCTCAGAGCTTTGGCTGTTTAAGCTGGTGCTGTGTGTACTGAAAATAATCCAAACTGCAAATATGAGGAGACCACAAACCAATAGAAATAAATTATGAAATAGAAAGGCGTCTTGTGTTAAAATGTTTGAAGGACCAGTTTTATGGACCAGCATCCAGGTCCACAAAGACTGTACAGAAACTTAACTTACATCATCAAATTCTTAATTGACTGGTCTCCCCTCTGCCGAGAGTTATTCTCTGGGACATTTAGCTCCTTCTCCTTTGTAGTTTAGTAGATGCTAAATACAATTTCATCAGCAAGTGCATTTTTTATCAACTCACTCAAACAAATGGTGCCCCTAGAGCTGTTTATCCAGGAAACCACCACTCCGTTGACATCTTGTGTGCTGAGTACCAATACCCAGCACTTACCGAATCCTGTGTGCCAGGCTTTACACTCAGTGGTGTACTGGTAAATCAGTTTCCTGGGGCAGAGAGGGATGTTTACCTGCCAATGGCTGTGGTGTAAGTTCTTCCACCGTAGCCAATTTCAACCTACTAACAGTTTAACAATTACCTTTCAAAATTAATGCAAGCTGACTTGAGCACACGACTATTAAATTATTGAATTAACAGTGAAACAACCAGGCAGGTAATTTTTATTAACCTCCTTTTATAGATGAAAAAACTGAGGCCTGGAGAAATCAACTACGTTGGCCAAGATCCCACGACTGATAAGTGGCCAACTTGGGATTTGAGTACATGTCTGCCTACATTCGGTCTATTATTCAACAAATATTTGTAAGACCAAAATACTATTTCTTCCAGCAAAAGACAAAACAAACAAAAATCCTTTAAAAACTTACAGGCTGGTGTAAATCAGTCCATGCCCTACATCATTCCAGTCTTTTCCCTGCGTTACACGTGTCAATCACCCCAGGGGATTGCAATGAGACAAAGTGGAAGACCCTCCGATAGACACTGACCCCACATTCTGTTGCCATCGGGCAAGGTTTGTTACATTTTTTTTCTTCTCTGTGGAACCGCTACTTGGCGGTGCCTCTTCAGCATAGCACAAAGTCAATTGGTTATAAGAAAACATAAGGAACCTCTGGACGGCTCACTATATACTGACTAGAAAGTTAGGGCTAAATGGTCATTTCTTAACAGGTGAAGCACTACAGTCTGGGTTCTTCATGGCTTCTACCTACTTGTCTCTCAGGCCAGTCAGACCACCCCTGACCCATGAGGTTTCCTTCTTGGTCCTCTGGGTGAGCATCACCTGCTGTCTCCACGGGCACCTGAGCTCTGATTGGGAGACTCAGCCCTTGCTTGGGTTCTTGGCATTGCTTATTTCAAGAACACCTTCCCAAACCCTAACTAAATCTGCTTAAACAAATTCCTCTGAGTGCCCCTTCCTGCTTTCAAGCCCTTTGTATGGGATTCTCTCTAGTCAGATAATGGTCCAGCCTCCATCAAGTTGTCTCAGGTTACCAGTTCCTCTAAGCATCCAGCAAACAGTCCTGTCAGATCAAGGGGCCACCTCTTGCCCAGCCTCGTTAAAAATACCAGCATGAGCAGAGCTGGCTTGTGGATTGTTGGAAGATGGATGGACTTCATGGAAAAAATATGAGGAGAGTGGCTTAAACTCACATTTAACTCAGTTTCTTCATCTGTGAAGTGGAAGCTTTTAAAACATATACCTTACAAGATTGTTAGGAGAATCACACGAAATGCTTATTTGAAAATAGTATAAAATGTCATTATTTACATTTTATAATACAGTCTAATGAGGGATAAGCTATATTACTATTCCCTAAGCATCTGGGAAGAATGTATTTCTAAACAAGATACGAAAAGTGGTTTTCTCTGTAATGACTGCCCTTAAATCACATGCTTTACAATTATTATGCCCCATGAAGTCACAGACTATCTGATTGAGCCCCACAGTACAGCAGGCACTGTGCGGGGTCTATGATACAGAGTTGACTGAGACTTACTCCTTGCTTCCATGGAGCTTGCAATCTAGTGGGGGGGGGGGGCGCTGCCCAGGAAACCCTCCTTACTCTAGTTAGAGAAAGGTCATGGCCTAAAGGAACCAGAGCATCTAAGCCAAACCAGGGGTTGGGGAGATACCCCTGCTCCGAGTTTTGAAGAAGGAGAATCAACCTCAGGATTTGGTGATCAGAGGCCAGAATCACCATGGAGCCTTGTCAAACCACACTTGCAAAGGTTCAATCCAGATATTTTGGCTTGATAGTTCTTGGGTAAGGCTGGATATTTGGATATTAATAATCTCCACAGGTGATTCTGCACAGGGGTAACTATGACCTACATGTCTCTGATTTTTTATCAGAATATTAGAAACTACACTTATTATACCTACTAAACATATTAGAGTTAATTCTTGGTATCTGGGGACTCTTGTGATATCCAGACAGTAGGAATGATGCTACATCGACTCACATCACATTTCTACTCAATTTCTTCATTTTTAATTTTAGAGCTCCTTGCAAAAGTAGTTGAGCTTGACTTTTTTTTTTTTTTTTTTTTTTGCAGTACGCGGGCCTCTCACTGTTGTGGCCTCTCCCGTTGCGGAGCACAGGCTCCGGACACGCAGGCTCAGCGGCCATGGCTCACGGGCCCAGCCGCTCCGCGGCATGTGGGATCTTCCCGGACCGGGGCACGAACCCGTGTCCCCTGCATCGGCAGGCGGACTCTCAACCACTGCGCCACCAGGGAAGCCCTGAGCTTGACTTTTTAATAACCTTAGAGCTGTTTAATCCTATCCCCTTTGTCCATTTCTCTTAAACTCAAGCTCATAATTTAGGCCAACTACATTTTCCCTGAGCTCTGAAGCTTTAGAAATAGTATAGTATAGGTTTCTCTCTTTATTACTGTAGGCAGTAGAAACTGTAGAAAATAGTCCCAGTCAAAATACCATCTAATACACAATTTGCCGGAGACTCTGATAGCTCCGTACAGAATTCCATCATAACAGTGGCCATAAAAACAACATTCTATCCCTAGATCATGCTATGTGTTTATTCAGCCAACAAAACATTGAATGAACATCAGAAATGGCAGCATCTGGCAACTCCTGTATATTGATGTATCTCCACTCATTTACTGTGTGACAGCTTGAGAAATGGAATAAAATACCAGATACTAGAGGTACCAGACAAGTGACATATCACCTTCACAGAACCTCAGAAACCTCCATCTGCTCATCCTACTGATGAGGAATTAAGAGGAAGGAAAGGTAATTGGCTTAATTGACATATTCAGTTTAGGGCAAAGCCAACACCAGAATTTTAGTCTCTCTCTGTCCAAAACCCAAGGTACCCTAGTACCTGATAATTTAGTCACAATTTTATGATGAAATACACTGTGATTTCTTTATGCATGATTACATTTCATGGCCAGCAATAAAACACTTTTGTTCAAAAATAAATTGTATGCAAAAAAATCATTCATATAAGCTATGCAAACAATTACATATGCAATGATATCTACATGAGCCATGATCTGACTGTAAATAGAAAATTATTTTAATTTAAATTCAGAGTCCAGAAGAAGTTTACAATCTAGTACAGACTATTGTCAGTACTTTGTACTTTCAGCCTAGAGTTCAGATGCAAAGAATCAGGAAAACTTGCCTCCCGATGAGCTTTAAATTAAAAATGTCAGTGTGGAATGAACCAAAACAGAGCTATGCAAAAAAATACTGGCCAAGAAGATGAGGGAGAAGGGAAGGAGGATGAGATGGGGAGGAAAGGAGATACAGTTAAATTATTTGGCAATACTTTGATCCTTTGGAAACTTGCTTTTAAGTCGCATAGGCAGGAATGGAGAAGTCTTCATCTAATCCCACTGAGGACTCTATTAAAGGGCCTGTGACTCCAGGGTGTCCAGTCAGCCTGGGTGAACAGCACTTCTCTTGATGTTGCCGGAGCTTTGAGGATTGTTCCTTCTTTGCCTTTCAGGTGGTTATTCCCTAAGCTTGGGGCAGTTTCCTCACAATATGTGCTGAGCAACACTTAGAATAAGATTGGAGAAGGAGCTTCTGTTGATCTCTGGAGGGTTTTTCTGCTTCCAGAGTTCTGCTCCCTTCGTCTACCTGGACTTTCAGCTGCGTCTCCTCAACACAGGGAGTCTTCCCTGCTCCACCTGGTAGAGGAACAAGCTGTCTGTATTCATCAATTGCTCGTTTGTTACCCCTCTCTCAGGGATCTCTGTCCTATGCTCCCTGATGTCCGATATCTAAAAACCATTGTTTCACATATTCTATCCAGTTTTTAGTTTCTTTCGAGAGAAAAAATTCTGCCCCTGTTACTTTATCTTGGCCAAATGTGGAAGTATCAGTGTTACCTTTAGACCACTTAGCTTTTTATTATAAGTAGGCCTTCAGATTTTACACCTAGTCTCACAGTTTGGTAAGCATGACTCTGCCCTCGTATACAGACTACTGTTTGTGTGCCAGCACACAGGTGTCTGGTCCCTCAGGCCTGGGGTCTGGACCCCAGACCCAACAGTCATCAGGGTGATGCTGTGAAGGCCTTAGGGAGATGGCAACCCCTATGAGAAACATGCTGACTGAACTCGAGCCTGATTCCTACCTTGAATTTCTTCACAGGATGAATTACTCATGTGCATGATTCAAAAAATAAAATAGCTCCATGAACATATGTAGCTTGCAGAATGTTGTATATAACCAAATCCTGTGATTACTCATTATAATTTTCAGATGGGAAGTGTATCTATCCATATCTTAGTAGTACCATTAGGAAAAATACTATATACTGAAAACAATACTATCTGCTATTATTTTAAAAAGTAAACTATTTTCCAGGAAGTGTGTACTTGTGTTCAAAATTACATTTTCATTATAATATGTTTGCCATATTCCAGTCTTCAAATGCCAGGCTTTTGAAAACGGACTATAACGGGAACTTTATTTCATGCCCAGACTTTCTGGTCTCCAGTTACTATAATACTAGTGAGGAACCTCTTGCTAGGTAACTACCTGTACAGGTCACCAAGATGGAAATTTCATCTGAGAGGAGACTGAGTACCCAATTACAGACCTATCTGACCTCAAGTAAACTTGCCAAAAGTTTTAATTTGTTTTGATCAGCCTGAGGCAGAGACTCAGGTTTGGGCTGACTTTAACTGGAATTTTCTGTTACAAAAACACAGAACTCAGTGAGTCTGTTTACTTCTTCTCTCCTTCACCCACTGTCCCCAGTTTGGCTGGAAGTAAGAGAAGTCGTGTCTGAGACATTACTTTCCAATTTTTTAAAAATTTGTCTTGTCGGGGCTTCCCTGGTGGCGCAGTGGTTGAGAGTCCGCCTGCTGGTGCAGGGGACGCGGGTTCGTGCCCCGGTCCGGGAGGATCCCGCGTGCCGCGGAGCGGCTGGGCCCCATGAGCCACGGCCGCTGGGCCTGCGCGTCCGGAGCCCGTGCTCCGCAGCGGGAGAGGCCACAAGAGTGAGAGGCCCAAGTACCACAAAAAAAAAAAAAAAAAAAATTTGTCTTGTCTTCTCAGAACAGGTCAACAGAATGGATCTGGAAATTTTATGATCTATTTGTCTCCCCCAGTCCTATTCAAATATACTCTGATATCTGAAAGATAAGGTTGTTTGTCCTTATAACATTTCTAAAGATTTATTTTTATCAAAGTTTTATATGTATGTATGTATGTATGGCATATGCACATAAAGAGTCAAAGTGCTCTCAAATCTGTTACGAAAAACAGCAATATCTCTCATTTCCATTTTCCCTCTCTCCCAGGAAATTACTTTCAATCTATTTACCAAGTCTTTTGTTATTTACTTCCATATCTCTAAATTATACATTTATATTGTGATGTCTTCATTATAAATATGTGTGTATATATATATATATATTTAGTTTTAGTGAATATTAGTGAATTTCTACCAGAATCATGGACATTTAGCTCTCTTCCCCACTCCCGCTGCAGCGTCAGCACAATGCCAGG
>NW_006781442.1:933773-945442 GCF_000442215.2 Lipotes vexillifer | reverse complement strand
CTGCTGAAAGGATCCTCTTGAATCAGTACTCTGGGGAGCTCCACCACCACATGAATTGTCCTCGCAGGACTTGTGTGACTCAGGGACCCTCTGCTCAATTCCCTCCACATTCCTCTACCCTTTCATCTCCATCCTCCTAATTCAGATATATTCATTTTGGTTACATCATCAATAAGTAAAGTATTTGCATCATTATATCTTTATAGTACTAGTTACATAGTATAACACGATTAATTTTATGTTCTGTACATTTTTTACTTGAACAAATAATTCCTTTGATTTTGTTGTTTGCCTAGTTTTCCATGCACTTACCAATATTTTCAACCCCAGAATTTCCACCCCTCATCAAAATCCCTTCTTAATAAACCCAGATATATCAGGAATTCTATCAATTTTATCTTCTTGAAACGTTCTCTCCCTTTCCTTCTCCAGTTTGGGCTTGTGACCTCGTGCCAGCTGCACAAATGTCGTATTGAGATCACCAAGCCTTCACCTGAGGATCCACCTTGCCTCTCTCCTGCACAGTATTCCCTGTCTCCTTTATCCCAAGTCTGCTCATTTCTTGGTTTCCTCCCTCATTTTGATGGAGTCTGTCCTGCAGTGGCTTTCTGAGATGGCTGTGTGGTAGGTAAATCTTTTGAGAAATTGCCTGTCTGAAGGCGTCTTTCTTCTACACCCACATTTGTTTAAGAGATGAGCCGAGAATAATATTCTGAGTTCAAGACAATTTTTCTCTAGAACTTTGAAGCCATGTTCTATTGTCTTCAAACCTCTGATGTAGCTATTAAGTCCAAAACCTTTCTGATTCCTGATCATATGGATGAAACCTTTATTTCTCTCTCAGAAGCCGAAAGAATCTTCTCTTTGTCCCAAATATTCCAAAATATCATGATGACACACTTTATCATACAGTGCATTTTAATTCACTGTGCAAAGTTCTTTTATTGGCCTTTCAGTATGGAAATCCCTCACTTTCATTTCCAGGATAGTTTACTTTCTTGGTTTGTTTAATGATGATTTCTCTGTTCTGTCTTTCCAGAACCTCTGTTATCAAGATGCTTGACTTCTTGGATTGGGCTTCTGATTCTCTTGTATTTTTTCCTCCTACTTTCCATCATCTTGTCTTTTTGTTTTACTTTCTGGGCTATTTCCTCCACCTTACCTTCCATCCTCTCAATATGTTTATTGTTCCTACCATATTTTATCTTCCAGGAGCACTTTTTAATCCTCTGAACTTACTTTTTTTTAATTCTTCTTCTTGGGTGGGTGCAATTTTTTTTTATCACACTGAAGATATTAATAAGGGTTATTTTTTTTAACATATTTTCTTTCTTCAGAATTTGTGTTTCCTTGTTCACTTATCTTGGTCCCTAGGTTTCATATTACAGGTTATCTTAAGACGTCTCGTAATCTTTGGTTGTCTGCTCAAGTTTAAGGCTGGGCTCTAAAAACTGGTGGGGGCCCTGGGTGTGTACACAGTCAGGCTTGTTCATTGAAGAACCTTTGATGCAAGCATCTTTCAGTCTTTCCCTGTGGGCTAATCACATTCTCCACTGAAGAATCTTCTGTACTAGAATTTACAAGACTGGTGTCTGCCATCATTCTGGAAGCCAAGTCGGGGGAAAGCCTGGGGATCTGCACTTTTACTTAATCCTACTGTTTTCATTAGCATCTGAGCCCTCTTCTGTGACACATGCCTGAAAGCCCAAAGCCCCTCTGTTTTAACCTTTCCAGAGATCACCTTTCCCTCCAATGTTCCCTGGGATACAGAGGGAATCTGGGAATCCTGCCCTTTCCCAAACAGACTTTCAAGCAATCCTCCAGATTTTTCTCCCACCTCGTCTGCATTTCCAGAGGCTCCTAGTTTCTCTAGTCCCTAAGAATTTGGTGATTCTGTGTTGTAAAGCACAGGGTTCCTGACTTTCCCTACTGCTGGTTTAGATTCAGTTTTTTTCCAATTCTGCTATCATTCATCTCTTTGTTTCCAGCTTCTAAAATACATTACTTTCTTTCCCTTTCTCTCTTTCTCTATTTGTCCTTGTGAGATTATGCTTTGCCATTTTAGTGGGGATTCAGGAGGGAGCAAAAGTAGATGTAGTAAGCATTCAACCTACCATCTGTACCTTGAAGCCTGTTTCATTTATCTCTGTGATAAATCACACAAATATCCAAATTCCTCACTCTTTGTACCTTTGCCCTTTTTAGTGTGGTTTTGCACCTTCCTGTCATCAGGAAGTGAAGTCTATTCCCTTTCTCTTAAACCAAGGCTGGTCCTGTGACTTGCTTTGGCCAATAAAATGCAGCAGAAATGGCAGCACAACAGTTCCAAACTTAAGCTTCTAGCTGCCTTCTATGATTCCACTCGCTGTCTACAGCCCGGTCCAGCCATGTTGTGGACCAGCCCAAGCTTGCCTGCTGGAAAGTGACACGCCCCCAGAGGAGATGAGCCATTTCAGCTGAAGCCTTCCTAGACCACCTGCCTTCTCGGATCCCAGAGCTGCAAGGGCAGGAGTGAACACACTTAAACTATTTAGAAAAAACAGCCTCGCCCTACTTAGCACAAATTTCCAACCCACTGAATGGTGAGCTAAAGAGTTGTTGTTTTAATCCACTCAGTTTTAGGGAGAGTTGTTATGCAGCTGAGGCTAACCGGCAGAGTTTCTAAAGAATGTGATTTCAAAGATTCACGCAGCTCAACTCTTTAAAGACATCGGAAAACGTCCTCACCGAGTCAGAAATGGAACCATCCATCTAGTTCATTTAAACTTGCTGTTGATTATGCATTTGAACAACACCTGAATAAATAATAATCTGCTGCTGTTGAACTTTATATTGTTCTTATTACAAAACTATACTCCCCAAAAGATAACAAATCAATTTCGTAGCCAGTGCTCATGTAGCAGTAGACGATTTAACCTGACACTTGCTACCTGCTGGCTACAGTTCCCAATCACACCAGATGCTGAAGAGCACGTCTCTGGATGGTGTGCAATGAGACTCGTTAAGATTCCAAGAGTGGGTGAGCCGTGTGTTTCACTGCACCATGGACTCCCTCCATGAGCAGGATAGTGACACCTCCAACTCTCACGTCTGAACTTCTTACCAGGACTGAAGTGACAAATTAATTCACTGGGAAGTTGCCCTTTTTGAGATGTTACTGGATTTGCCCACAGTCAAAAAGAAGATCAAAAAATTGGAGCAAGTGTGAATGAAAAAACACGATACAGCAAAGCAAACATAATAAGTGCTTATGATAACCCAGTCACACCAGGCCCAATGGGGAGGCAACCATGTGTCCTCCCTGCCTAGGCTTCTCCAGAGCTGTGGGGAATGACCAATGGGTGCAAAGAAGTCTCAGTCTCAGCCCTGTTCCAGAATTGACTCATGCTTCTGGGTAGGGCAGGGAGTGAAAAACATCCCTTGTGGATGCAGTACAGGGTTCAGAGGCAGGAGGGTAGATCATCTAATCTGGGAGACATATCAGCTTTAAGCAGAGGAGGAAAAGCAAGATGTGAAAAGAAATATTTAGCCATAAAAATTTAACATCCTCGTTTCCTGAAACCTAGAAAATTCTAGTTAGCTTAAGAGATAACTAAATTGAAGGAGTAGTACAAAAAGCTGATTATCTCTTTAGACACTGATTCTTTTAATTTTTAAGATACATGTAATTATATTCCCTCATGAAATTTGAAGTGGTGTATTATTTAGAATGTCATTAACAATTAACTTCACCAAGTCTCTAAAAATGCAGTGACAAAGGATTCTTCTATTTCATTTGCTTCTTTAGGTATGGCCCTTACCAAGTTTCTTCTTTAACGCATAAAACTGACTTGAAGCTTTTGATGGGATCCTCTAAGTGAATTATTGGTGTAGAGTGGAAGGAGATATCACTGAAACACAAAAAGTAAAGAAGAGATTAACTGCGTGCTAGAAATGAGCAGAACTGCCTCAAAAAATTACGATGCTCACAGCATCTGTGGCTTGCTGTATATGCTCCGTGACTTTGTTGCTTTCAAATGTCACAAGTTAAGAAGCACTCACAGCATATGTTCAACAGTAATGTCTTGCAAGGATCCATTCTTAAATACACATGCATTCAACAAACTTTCAAGAAACAGTTGTGAGCAACACCGTGTGCTGTGGATTCAAGTGTGGAAAGACAGACACAATCCTTGACATCATAGATTTACAAACTAGTGAGGGCTACAAATAATGTGATGTGACATGCAGAGGACAGAGAGCTCTGTGAGCACATGGGAAAGGCACTGAGCTTGGATGAGGGGCTGGAAGGCTTCCCCAGTGAAAGACCATCTAAGCCAAATGTGTGGAATGGGTGGGAGGAGCCTGGAAACAAATATGGGAGCAGCTGTGTGCTGGGCAGTGTGAGCCATCTGGGCAGATGCCCAGGGGTAAGAGATCACAAGGCTCCGGGGACAGTAAAGGTGGGTGTATCCATTTAAAACTGATGTTAAGTAGTATTAAAGGCTGTAGAAGTAATCACAAAACAAAGTGGACAAATATTTATAAGCAGTATTAAGGAGGTACCCTAACCCTCATTCTATATTTTAAAAATTGAGTTTAACCCTGATAACGACAAAGAAAACTAACTCTCTATGGATCTATCATCTATATCTATCATCTATCTATCTATTGGGTTGGCCAAAAAGTTCGTTCAGGTTTTTCCAGATGTTACGAAACAGAGTGAACGAACTTTTTGGCCAACCCAGTATCATCTATCTATCTATCACCTATCTATCTATCTATCTTTCTATCTATCTATCTATCTATCTGTCATCTGTCTGACTATCTACCAGGAAGTTCAGAGAGAGCTTGGACACTGTGCTTTTGCTCATGACTATATCCCCATGGCTTAGAGCAGTGACTGGCTGGGTACTCAGTAAACTTTTGCTGAATGGGGGGAGCTCTTGTGTATTTAGCTGTGGGGTGACCTGACTAGATTTGTGTTTCAGGAAGACATTGCAGCTGAATGTGGGGAACACGAGCAGAGGCAATGGATCAGTGTGGAGGCTCATCCACATGTAGATAAGGATGACAGTGGGAACAAATCCACAGGCATAGTAAGAGGTATTAATGTATACCTAACAGGAAAAGCCGACCAATAAAATCAGTACAATGTAGATTTGAACACTACAATTAGCAAAGTGACCTAATGGTTAAATAGAGATTTTTGGATTCAGCAACTGCAGGATGCACATTCCTTTCAAGCATAAATAAAATATTTTCAAAAATAGACCACATCCTATCTGGTAGAGCAGATCCTCAAAATCCATAGAATTAAAAATCATACAGTTGCTTATGGTCTCATAACAAGATAATTAAGTTAAAAATCAGAAGCAAAGGGCTTCCCTGGTGGCGCAGTGGTTGAGAGTCCGCCTGCCGATGCAGGGGACACGGGTTCGTGCCCCGGTCCGGGAGGATGCCACATGCCGCAGAGCGGCTGGGCCAGTGAGCCATGGCTGCTAGGCCTGCACGTCCGGAGCCTGTGCTCCGCAACGGGAGAGGCCACAACAGTGAGAGGCCCACATACAGCAAAAAAAAAAAAAAAAAAAAAAATCAGAAGCAAAAAGATAATAAGAAAATCCCCAATTTTTATAAATTAGAAAAGCCTCCAAATAACCCATTTGTTACAGTTAAAAATATATTCAACTGAAAGTGGAAAATCTATGTACCAAAACTTGCAAGATGCAAAGTTATGCTTAGAGGATAATTTGTAACTATAAGGTTCAAACCTTACGGAAAACACAGAAACACTGAAAAAAGTCAGGGGCTATGCATCCACCTCAAGGAAGTTAGATAGACATAGAATATGCACAAACTAGGTAGAAAGAAGAAAAAACATCAAGCAGAAAATAAAGGGTTTTGGTGACTGAGATGGCCCATGAGGGGGTCTCACACAAGGTTAAATTTCTGGGCCTGGATTATGCTTTACAAATACATTCACTTTGCGATCATTTATTCAGCTCTTCATTTTTGTTTTATGTGCTTTATTGTATGTAAGTTATGTTTTCACAATAAAAATGGTTTAAGCATCTGTATCTATAAGGAAGCAAATAGAGATGACAGTTATCTAAACTAGCGTCGGGAAAAGAGAAAAAGAGAATTAAGCAGAATCAATAAATATTAAAAATTAAACTGCATTGGACACGGACTCTGGTGTTCCTTTCCAGAAGGAAACTGGAGGAAAAGCAGTTTGGGACCCACTGATTTCAGAGATCTGTGGAGGATTCTCCAGTGCAGGCAGCCACTCTGCGGTCAGGTTTCTGTGTCTTGTTCTCAGACGAGGGGCCGAAACTGGAGACTGGGGATTTGTGAGTCAGCAGCATGGGGTAGAGGGTCTTTGAGGCATATGAGTTAAGTAAAGAAGTGAAGAGAAGGTCAGGTGGAATCCAGAGGCACAAGTGGATTCAAGAGAGAGGCGGAGGAAATAAAGACTCCACAGGCACTTCCAGATGCATAGAACCAGGAAGCAACCCGGAAGAGAACCAGAAGGAAGTGAGCCAGTGAAAGCCGAGCCAACAGGAGGGAGTGACTCAAGAATTTTAAATGGTCAACAGTGTTTAATGCTGCCAAGAGGAAAAAGGAGGTCAGGATGGAGAAGCATCCTTTGCATTCGCAACGATGGGGAAGGAGCCCTAGAGACACCTCCTCCGTTGTCAGGGAGGGAAGGAGAAAGCGGAAAATGTAGGCGCAGGTGAGTTTGTTCACCATGTGGTCAGAAGAGGGAGTAAGTCTGGTGGCCTCTCTCTTCTCCGTGAGGTAGGAGTGAGGATACCAAGTGAAGCGAGGGGAGGAATGAGGTGAGGGAGGTTTAAGGGCATGACGAAAATTTGAGAAAAGGATAAACGAGGCAGCTGGCAACAAAACATGGTATGACAAGGTCTCCGGTACCACAGGCTCCGGACCAACTGGTTCAGTGGTGTATTTCACTACAGAACTCTATTTCAGGTACTTTGTGTGAAATTACCACATTTGTTATATTTAATTTCCCTAGGATATTATGTCTGAATCCAAGCTCCTTCTTTCTGTGTGTCTGAATCACACACCTGTTTTCATACTTGGGCAGAGTCTGATTCTAGATGCAGTTGAGAACCGTGTGGGTAATGAAAAGGTACAGGACCTTACACTGCAACCTGAAGACGATTATTTGTGTGGTAGTGACCTCAACAGCAACGCAAGGGAAAGAAAGTATTTTATTACATTGCTGAAACGACATTCTTACATATACATTCTTATGTATTGACACACATAAAATGACTTTGCTGAAAAGAACTCAGGCTTTAAAGTCACTGATAGACCTGAGATCAAATCCAATACTGGTCATGTAACAGCAGCTTCTCATTCTCTATTAGGGAAATAATATCTATCCTTCAAATTGTGTGTAAAGAGTAAACGTAAAACAAATTCTTGAACAATGGTCACTGTATAGTAATAGCACACCCAGAAATTTATAGCTATTTATAAGTAAGTTACAGTAATTTGTAATTATAACATCATCACTATCATCACATCATCCCTGCTGACATTTCACTGTGCTAGAAATCTAAGTTTAAGTGTCAGTTGTATCAGTAACTAGCTGTGTGACCCTTGGGCAAATTATGTAACCTCTTTGGGTCTTTTTAATTTATTTAACATAAATAAGGCTGATTGCAGTAGAAGAACTCTAAGGATCATCAAAGATATAAAATTTGATAATTGATTTCCAACCAGAATTCTTTAATATTTGACCAGGTATTGCTAATTTTGACACTTCAGTATCTTTCTGAACATAGAATTTTGGCTACAGGCCAATATAAATTTCTCTTTATCACTATTTTCCAAATGTATAATATAGTCACTATGTAAATCTGTTCTTCTAGGTCAAGCCTCCCTTTGTTTTATTTTGTTTTGTTTTTAATATAATTTTCTTATGAAAGACTTGTGACTTATAAAAGGAGGAAAAGAACAAGTTAGTGTTCTCATCAACACAGGCCAAAACGTAAGAAAAAAAAATGTTTTTCCCAAATCTGAAGTACAAAATGTATGCTTCTCTAAATTACTTTTGGAAAGATGATCTCTCTTTAAACTGAAATACACACGCCTAACTACCAGGCGCTTGTGCATTTAAATCTGTTTATCTGGTCGTGAAAGTGGTCAAACTGCTCAGCGTCCAAAGGGATCCCAGTTCCCAGTACCATATATTAGCTGCTGGAAAAAACTGGAATCTTCCAGAAGCCATGACATCTTCACTGTACGTTTCAACAAAATAAAATTCCCAAATATTCCTCTATGCATTCTATTATTATGAATGCTTATAATAAATTATTTGGGGAGAAATGCAAGTTGCACATACACACTGTTTAATGTTCATTCAAGAATATCAAGAGGAATTCGCCCTAACTACTAACATTGCTCTGTCTGAAATATGGAAAGGGAAAAGGACAGGAGCTTGAAGGAACTGGCACTTTTTACTTCAAATGTTTTATATTGTATAAATTTATACATTAAAATGTATTGCTTTATCATTTTAAATAAGGAAAACTTAATTGACAAATAAATCTATATAAACACTTTTACACCAACAAAGTGATTTATTAGGAAGAAGATACAAGAATAATAAGCAGTTCATGAGACATTTTAAAACTTTAAAAGCCATTTCTATTAGTTAGGCTTCCAAGATTGGTCTACTTCTTATCAAAATTAGTCTGTAGTTTACATAATTGCTCTATGTGAGATGCTTTGCCAAGGATCCGCATGCATTAAAGCATTTAATACTCACATTAAATCTATACAATTGGAGTTCTCAGCCCCATTTTCACAGGAGGAAATTAAAACCCAGAGACATTAAGTGTCTTGCCACCTAACCATCAGAAGAGAGTGGACTCGGTATTTGAATCGTGTTCTTAACCTTTACACCTCACAACCTGCTTCCCTTCCCTCACACTTTGCATTTTAGAAAACAATTCAATGAACTGTCGAGAGCTCAAGAGTAAAATGATGTCGCTGTGATCAATTCTCCTACAGGAAGTTAAACACTGATTAGCCACTTACACTAACAAATGGTCACTTTACGCCAGCAAGCGGTTCATGCACCTACACTTTGCCAAAAGCAGTCACAGGAGATGGCAGGATGGATGTGCGAAATGGAAAGAACCATCCTGTCCTCACCGCAATGAAGCTCGCGGAGTAGCCAAAGTGGATGGACAGTTGGATGGACCGAAGTGTTTGTATCAGTCCCAATAGCTTAGATTGCAGCCTCTAAGGACCAGAAGCACAGGTGTCACCTTTATTGCATATGCTCTGCAAAACCCCAAAAACAGTGTCTCAAATCTTTCGTTAGTAAATGTTGAAGGTACGATCTGAATGAGTTAGTGCTCTCTGGATCCAAGTGGCAGAAAATCCAACTCAAAGCTGCTTAAGTATATACATATGCATTTATATTTACATTTATTATATATTAAAAAGATACGTAGAACATATTTCTCTCCATATAAACATACATACGTAATTTTTACATAAGTGACAAGCTCAGGGTAAGGTAAGTGGAGACTACAACTTCCCCCAGAAACTTGAACACACCAGGACTCACCTTCTCACCCTCTCTGGGAAACTTTCTCCATGACAACTGCTTTATGGAGACAGGAAGTTTCTGCAGCTTCTCTCGCCTCCCCAGGTTCACATCCAGGGAAAAAAGAGCTCCTTGTGTGATCACCAGCACCAAAGCCCTGAGACTCCCCGGGACTGAGTCAGTGTGGATTACATGCCTCCCCAGCCAGTTATCGGCATAGGACGTGTGGATGGCTCGACCCCCCAGGGAACCAGAGCTGCTGAGGGGTCGTAGGGACAGGGTGACCTTCACTTGGAAGTCTGGGCCTGTGGCTAAAGAACGGTGGGAGGGATGCCCTGAGGCCAAGCACGGACCCTCGCAGGACCCCAGCTCGGAGTGCCGTCCACTGGGGCTGTGATCGGCCTCAGGGGACAGCTGGGTACCCAGTCCATCCTCGCAGCAGCATTTACAAGGGGTGGCACCACGTGGTCACACTACTGAAGGCTTGTTCAGCACAGTGTCTCTGCATCTATCAGCCTGTCCCGTGTAGCTCTTGGATGGTAATATTGGGCTGTGTGATGGGGCTATGAGCAGGGACCAACAGTCCTCTCCAGAAATCACTTATTTCTGTAGTGGATGAGAAAAGAGCGCCATAACTATGTAAGCTCACCTCTCCAGGCAGAGTCCAGAAGGAGAAGAGGCAAGAAGGAGGGGAAGAAAGAAGCCTTAGGTTAACTCAACCTCTTTCCTGGCCAGGATCCCCCAAACTTTCCACTTCTGGGAAGAATAGAACCAACTTACAAACTGAATGTTCATTAGTAGATTATCAAAGCAGAAATTCTGTACAGAAGAAAAATAAACAACGGCAGCAAAAAGCTAATGAGTTTTTTTCAAACTTCCAAAGATGAACAAATTATAGATAATGATAAAAGGAGTCAGGAATGACAAATTGCCAACGCCTCGTTACCAGTTTTCAATCTGCCTAAAGATGAGAAACGTCAGTTTTCTTCTCCACCTACTATTTGCCGAAATTTTAAGGAGTTTGCAGTCTTCACACTTCAAGGTGCTCTGTCCCCCTAAAGAGGAATTTCTTCAGGAGGAAGGACATCTACTTCCACTCTACAAAATGCTACCCAGTAAACTGTATTGGAGAAAGTTTACTTTGTTTTATTATTAGTAACTTTTGTACAAATATAAACACGAGCTTGTCCTTTTTTTCCAAGTAGTTATCTTCACTGCAAGGAAATGGAAAGCAAACTCTTCAAACAAAATGTGGGATATGTTTTCTTAAAACAATAGGCAAAGAAGAAGCCCACAGAAACCCCTCCAGCCCTCTAGGTCTCCAAATTCAGTGGTTAAATGTGTCCAGTATCATATATAGAGACCTGAACTTTAAATAATAATTTATACAAGAAATGGTGTAAGGTCAAAAGATTAAAGACAAAATATCATTGCCAGAATCACTCATCGGTGGGTAGATTAAAAAGGACACCATATCATTTTGTTTTCTCGTAAAGGAAACCTCAAACAAGAAAGTGGAGAAGGCAGAGAATATGTGAAGAAACTAGACACTTTTTTTCTGAAACAGATGACAGAGACGCTTTCTTCAGTAATATTTATCCAAATTCGGTACTCTAAATGTGCAAGTATTCAGAGATGAGAATTAACCAGCTTTGCCAAACCTTAAATACAGTATTTCATTTCGAGGATCAGTTCCAGGTGAAGCTTTCGCGCATATCTCTTAAAAAACATTTCCTTTTCCATTTCATAAATCACACAAGTAGAGACCCTCATAATTTTTCTTTTTTTTTTTTCTTTTCTTTTTTTTTTTTGCGGTACGCAGGCCTCTCACTGTTGTGGCCTCTCCCATTGCGGAGCACGGGCTCCGGGCGCGCAGGCTCAGCGGCATGTGGGATCTTCCCGGACCAGGGCACGAACCCGCGTCCCCTGTATTGGCAGGCGGACTCCCGAACACTGCGCCACCAGGGAAGCCCAACCCACATAATTTTAACTGAATAAATCCTGCTCCCAGCCCCCGATGACTCCCAATACTCTGAGTATGAAGCCAAGATCCTTGCCTGGCCTCCCGGGCTCTGCAGGTCCCACCACACCATCCACAACTCTT
>NW_006781442.1:931021-933763 GCF_000442215.2 Lipotes vexillifer | reverse complement strand
CTCTTTCCCCTGGTCCCCATATTTATAAATGTAAGGCCAAGATTTACATATTTGTTACAGAGACACAGTTGAGTAAAGCAATATAACTGGCAAGAGTTCCTGACTGAGACATCTGTCACAGGGGCTCTTGGGAGTCTACAGATTAATATCAATATACGTTATGGATATTAATATCTCCAGGGTGTTTGAGAAGTTGTTGCCTCAGACTGCTGTCCTGATCCAGTCAGGAACCCTGCCTATTTATAGTTTGCTTGAAGAGAGTCCAGAGATGACACCACAGGTTAGCAAATCTAAACAGGCTCCAGTGTCCCACTGTTGAAGCAGTATGTCTGGCTTCAGTCATAACCTGCTCTGGTCCTTAGTGCCTTGTCCCTCCTGTGAGACCCTCCCTACCACTGCCTCACCCCATCACCTTCTCTCTGGCCAACTCCTTCTTGTCTTCTTCCCCCTCTCAAAGAACTGTCTCCAAGGGAAGAGCCTTCCTCAGACCTGTTCCTTGGGCACAAAGCCCTTCTTTGGCATCAGTTAGACCACTGGAGTTTTATTGTTTAGTCTGTAACTCTCTAGATATTCCTTTTTCCTTTCCTGTCCTGTGTGACCTCCTCATGCCCCAAACGTAAGCCTCATTAAACAACCTCAACATACAGAAAGACCCTACATCAGTAGAGCACTTGGCTGTTTATTCAACCAAGGCATGAGTGTCAAGGTGCCTGGAGTGGTACTGCAGTTCCCTACCAAACATGTCTTTATGTGTTCTCTTGTTTAAGCTTCAGAAGTGTGTAGTGAGTTTGGTGTAACCATTCCCCTATTATCATGTAATAATAAAATAATAGCTAAGATTTCTTGAGCGCCAGCTGCTGTTTAAGCACGTTACGAGTTAACTCATTTAGTCTTCATAACGCCATGGTGCTAAGTACATGATCATCTCCATTTTACAGATGAGGAAACTGAGGCATGGAGGTCTAAGTAACTTGCCCACATTTATACAGCTGATGGATGACAAAACCAGAATTTGAATCTGATGCAGTCTTATCCCCATGTGGGCTTACCCCCTGTGCACGAACTGCCAACAGAAGAAAATCTACCTATTTGGGGGGCTGGGAATGGAAAGGGCTTATCCAGGATGAGACAGGAAAAGCAGGCTGGCCTTCTCACTCAAGCATCTCTCTTTCTATAACCTGCTGCTCTCTGTCTGCTTCCTGGTCATATTTCCCTCAGGGAAGCTGCATACCCTGTTCATCCCTTAGCCTGATGGTCTCAGCTGTCAGTGGCACTTCACATGGCAGAGGCCATTCATAGCCACACCTCTGTGGGCTCAGCCAGATTCAGGTAAAAAAAATGGGGATGAACAAACAAGCATGACAACATCTCACCACCACAGGACATGAGGATTCACCGGTATTAGGCGGAGATGTGAAAATGTTGATCTTTGACAAGTTTTGACTCTCAAACACAGCATTTTGTACGGGCTCTGGCGCTCAGCTCAGAGAGTGGGTCTGAGTGAGTTGTTGTGAAGAGATGACCGGAATCCTCAAACCCAGAGCAGAAGCGTCGGTGCACATGGGAGGTGGCTAAGGGGGGTATAACTTTCCTGAAAATGTGCCATGACATGGTTTGCAGAAGCCACAAGAAGAAAAGAAAACCACCCAGCCTTCCATCAGAGGCACCAAGGAAGAGAGAGGGCAGCCTCTGGCAGCCACATCACAGGAGGGCAGGTGTGGCATCCCTGCCCTCTGGGCATAACGAGGACAAGGAACTCCCTCTGACATAGGCATCATGTCCTCCAAGTGCCTGCTTCTCTGCTCTGTGGTCCCTTGGCACGTAATGAGCACAGCATGTCACAGCTGATCGAGACACAATCATAGCAAGTTCCCCAGCACTGAAAGCTAAAATAGCATTGAGAAGCATCACCCTGTGGTCAAATCCAGGAGTGAAAAGAAAACCTCCCCCAGGAGTCTGATGGATTAATGGGTGACCCATGGGTGGCTCAGCTTTGGGACACTAGGTAGTTAACAAATGTCACCATTTATTGATGGGAATGAAATTATGGGGACAGGATGGAATCAGAAAGAAGAATTTAGTGTGAAACAGAAACTTAAACAGTTTCAATAAATCAAAGGAATAAACCAAGAAGAAACACCACAAAAAGTTCAAGCCACCCCATTAATAGGAAATAAAGTACTAGAAGCCAAAATAATTGAGTTATTATCCCAGAGAGGAAATCACACGTAAGGATGAATTCACAGCCCTGTCCTGCCTGATAGAGTGAAAGATACAGGGAAGCTTTTAAGCAGCCACAAACATAGAGAGACAACATATATCAGCAATGGGAGGGTGGAGATTTTCTTCAGGAAGCACATCTGCCTCAAGGTGATTCTTTCAGGTAAGAGGCAGTCAGACTACTGTAAGTTAACTAACAAAGTGGAAATCAATTAACCAAGAAACCACACTTTTAGGGGTATTGAATAATGTCCTATCAGTGACTTGTTTGGGGAGCAAAGATAAGACCATGTACAAACAGGAAAAGAAAGAGGCAGTCAGACTACTGTAAGTTAACTAACAAAGTGGAAATCAATTAACCAAGAAACCACACTTTTAGGGGTATTGAATAATGTCCTATCAGTGACTTGTTTGGGGAGCAAAGATAAGACCATGTACAAACAGGAAAAGAAGAAGATGAAAAAGAAGAAGAAGGAAGAGGGGGAGTAGGAGAAAAGGAGGAAGAGGGGGAGGGGGAGGGAG
>NW_006781442.1:917299-928775 GCF_000442215.2 Lipotes vexillifer | reverse complement strand
GGGGAGGAGGAGAAGAAGAAAGTGGTGATGAGGAAGGAGGAGGAGAAAAGGGTAGTGAGAAAACCAGCTCCTCAGCGGCCTCGTTGCATGATGAATGAGTAAATTTTCAGTCTATTGGCCGGGATGGTGATGTATCGATGGTCCAGGGCTCAGACTGTCCCGCAGAGAAACCGCTGTGCTCACGCCAGAGTCTCACTAAGGACAGGGCCCTAAAAGCATGCAGCATCAGACAGGAGGTCTGGAGGCATATTCTGATCTAGAAATAACGCTGTCTAATATGGTAGCCACTGGGTACCTGTGACTACCGGCTAGTTGAATCCAGATGTGCCATGAGATACACACCAGAATCTGAAGACCTGGTACAAACAAAAACAGGTAAAATATCTCAACCCTACTGTTTTATATTGATTAGGGTGTCAATGATAGTATTTTGGATATATGGGGTTAAGTGAAATATATTATTAAAATTAACTTCCCGTTTCTTTCTGCTCTTCTAATGGGAGTAGTAGAAAATATAAAATGCTAGGTGTGGCTCTGTCTTTGTCAGACAGTGGGAGTCTAGAAACAGAATGTAGCAAGTGAGCCAGGCCTTCCCCTTCCTCTGGCAACTCTCCCAAGTTGAGGACTAAGGGGCAGCTGCTAGGGCAGAAGCAGCCAGGTAGGGGCTCCTGGGTGGTCCCCTCCCAACATCTAGGCAAGAGAGGGCAAGAGCCCTGCATGTGCTACGGGCACCAGGGGACAGCAGGGGAGGGCTGGCTTCCCACCTGGAGGGCAGCAGAGGCAACACCTCCACCTGAGGGCCAGGAGGACTTGATCTGCAGCCCAGGTGACTCCAGGAATCTCCAAATCCAGGCAAGGACCTGAGCCAAGGAAACACTGTTCATTCCTGAGACTGTGCAACTCCCTTCTCCCACAGAGCGTGCATGGAGTGGGCAGGCGAGGGTCATTAACAAAATTATAAGTCGTCATGTAGTAACCTCTGCAGGAAAAAACACTGAGTACCAGTGAATTCAGAAAACAGGGCTGTGTTACTTTACTAGTACTGCCCTAACAGGATCGCAGAATAGGGGACGACAGAAATTCATTCTCTCACAGTTCTGGAGACCAGAAATCAAACGTCAGGGTGTCGGCAAGGTTGATTCCTTCTGAGGCTGGGAGAGGCGACCCATTTCACACCTCTTCCTGGCTCCCGGGGATTCGCTGACCATCTCTGCTTTCCTTGGCTTGTGGCACTGTCACCACATTTGTGCATTCCTCTGCACACGGCTTTCTCCCTGTGTGTCTGCACTTCATCTTCCCTCTCTGCAGGTCTGTTGCTGCATTTAAATTGTCTCCTTTTCTATGAGGACAAGTCATGTTGGCCCAGCGCTGCCCCTGACTTGATCACCTCTGTGAAGAGCCCATCTCTAAATGAGACCACACTCTGAAGTATGGGGTTTGAGACTCCCACACATCACTTCTGGGGACACAATTCAGCCCTAACAAGGGGGAGGTGGCCTGTGTGAAACGACTTAGCTGCAGGCAGTGCATTAAGAGTTCCGTATGCCAGTCCAGAAACTCAGGTGTGAGAAATAGAACTTTTCAAAATATATTCCCACCCCTAAACTTCTGTTAAAAGGTTTAAAGCTTGGCCAACTCAGTGAACCAACTACCTTTCCTAAGTTGTGTCTTGATCTCAAGGACTTGCCTAGTGCAGAGGAGTTTTAATTCTGTGTTGGGTCAGGAGCTAGAATGTGATTCTTCCTGTCTTCTATCCAAGTGGCCATCTTCTGAATTATCCGGTATCCCGTGTAGACATCTGTCATTGATTCACTAAAGCCCCACTGAGCCGGCCTCATTTCCATCTTCCTGCCCCTAAGTCCAGAGGCTCCCTCTGCCCACTTCTTAACACCTCAAGCACTGGAGACTCGGGCATGGTTTCTATGTGGTGCTACAAATAGGAATCCCTGCAATGCAGTCAACACAACAGCCCCCATCCGTCCGGACCTGCTACGCCACCATCTCCTCTCTGGGGTTCTGCTATTGCTGTAGAAGTCGAACGTGGGAGTGGATGTGGGTTCTGGTGCCCTTTGCTCCTCAAATTTCTCTGGTCCTTTCTCTTGGACCCCTCAATATCCCTGCAATTTTCACTTGTCCTGCTCTCTCAATTTTAGAAAATCTTTCCTAGCTGAAGAAGAGCTAGAAGCACAGTTCTGACCCAGGATTCTTCCTCCACATAATGATTCTACATTTGTAGGGTTTTCACCAAGGGGATGGTCTCTTGGAACACAAAAGCCAAGGGAAAGCAAGACTGAGTGTTGTGTGCCCTGTATCTCCCTGCTGAGACCAGGGGCATAGGATGACCATCCACGTGGCCGGGGAATGGAGGGGATGGGAGAGAAAGGAGTCACATAAACCACCAGGAGGAGAAAAGGCATTGGTCAAAATCTCAGCAAATACACTGTTGCTCCCCTGTGTGACCAACCTTGACAAGACATATGAATGGAGAGACTCTTCCTGTTAAAATAAGTCTTCATTATGGTATAGGAAATAATATTTAAATTTATAATGTGTGTACCTAAGGGTGGCAGAGGTTTGCTCATTTTTAACTCAGTGAAACCTCAGTAATTTGGACTTTTAAAAAATGCTATTTCGCAGTTCTAGATAATAAAATTATGATGATGGTTTAAAAAAGTATTCACCAGCAGAATTTCCAATGGGCTTTGCTACCTGAATGGATACTGCCTAAATACATTAAAACATTTTCTGCCCTTAGTGGTTTATACATTCCCCAGGTAACGTTGGTTCATCCACTGAGCGAACCCTTTTATTATAGATTGTAGAAAGGCCCTGGCCATTTCTGATTTCACACGTTTCAAATTATTGAAGTCTTATTCTGTCAAGCTGTATCTGTTTGTCTAAATGATTTATTGTTTATTCAATTACAGATTTCCAGCAGTGGTAGGAACATCACCAGTCTGCAGTCATCTTGGTGACGGCACACGTGGTGGATAAATTCTCACAAGGCAGAAATCTCTTTATATACCAGAAATGGGGATTTCACAGGGTAGTGAATCAGCTTCAGATCTTTCAGCACCAAGGGGTTTGTCTAATAAGAGTGCTTAGCAAACCAAAGGGAAGATGACTGTAGAGTTATGAAATATTCAAGACGACAAAAGAGCTACACACAGAAAGCAATAGCACTTGCCAGATAACTGGGTATTTTCTCCAGGCCTCTCAAGATAGTGAGATCTGGACGAAGCATCCGCCCACACTGGGTGCAGATAAACCTAGTCCAGACACCTCTCTGTGGGCCTCCCAGCTCTCTTTCACTGCCCCCAGGGAACGCAGGCTTCCCTTCAGATCGCTTGGCCCCGGGAGCGCTGCACAGTTAGGCTCCCAGTATAACCAAATGAGGCTTCAGCTCCCTGCTGCCCGGTCGTGCTCTGTGCAGAGCAGATACAGCCAGCTCATGGAGGAACATGGCCATAAATCATTAAGCGTCAGAGCCTTTTCAAGTTAAATCCCTCAGCTGTGGAGCCCATGGCTCACAGAAGGTTCATGGAGCATCAATTATGGAAATGCCTTCGAGTTAAGATTAGCGGTATATTTGGTTATTCATTTATTTTCCATTCCTGAATTGCAATAACTCTATTTCAGGAATCATTCTGCAGTCTACTGTCTACTGTTTGGTGCAATTTTCTAACGTGAAGGGACTTTCAAAAATAATTGTATGCCATATGTACATATATATATGTGTGTATGTATATATATTTTGTGTGTGTGTGTCTGAGTATCTGTGTGTGTCTGTGTGTGTGGAATTTCACCTAGGAATGAATCAGTTAAAAACATTTTTAATTAATACTGAATACAACACTGAAAAGTCACTTGGTGTCAAATAGAATTGCTTTTGGGTGGGCTAGAGAGGTATCCAAGGATGGAACCACTGCACAGGATTTTGTCAGCATCGTCAGAAGTAGATTTTAAATCCCTGCCTCCTAACCCTTGCCGCTTTGTGTGTGCCTCATAAACCCATTCTATAATGAGCATTTTATTTAAGCCATTCTTAGAGATTAGAACAGAGTTTATTTCCTTCTACTTTTCATTTACGTTCCTTTTAATCCCTTCATTCTATAAACTTAATTGCTATTTTGCTAGTCCCCAAGCAGCTAACCTAAGCCTTCTTTAAGCATTTCTTAGTAATTTTCCTTTTCGTTATTTAGCACATTTCTCTTAAGTCAGCTAAATGAAACTTTCAGGATATTTCTTGGGTGAATAAAACTTTCAGATGAGGCAGTTCCTTTTTGGTTACAACTAAACACATTTTATTTTGCATTCTTTCCCTCTTCTAGGGGGCTTCAAATAGATGACAGAATGATGGATACCTGCCATTAGTAATGTTCTTTTTTTTTTCTTTATCTCGGGCAAAACACTCAACATTACATTTGGTAGAAAAACAAATGAGCATTTGACACAATTGCCACCATCTCCCCCCATCCTGACAGATTTGGACGCTGCTCAAGATATCCCAGTACCCTCTTCTTTTGGTCTGACGCCCACACTCAGGCTGCTACCTGGTTTATCTTCCTGGATGACTGCAGTTTTACTCTCTCACATATACCTGTTAGGGCAGCAGCATAATAAAGTAAACAAGCAAATAAATGAGCTTGAAAGAACCCACTGAGGATACGTCCTGTCTGGGTAAAATGATTTCGTCCAAGGAAAAGACTTTGGAGAACAGTTTGATTATTTACCTACTTATTCTCTGTGGTTAAAAGTCGTAGCAAATATGGAAAGTGGACCAGAATTTGTTTTAAGAACTCTGCAATGGAAGCATATCAGTAAGTCATGACAGTCATGAATCAGTTGCCATGATGAACGGGTGTATATTTGTATATAATATATTTATCTAACTATACTTATTCAAAATATAAGTCCTTGCAATCAGTTCTTCAAAAAAAGGAAAAATAATGGATTTGGCCAGTAGTAGAGTGGCTGGCTTGATGATAAATAGCCATAGGTGTATGAGTCAAGTGTAAAATGAGGCAACAAGAGTCAAGTGTAAAGTGAGGCAACAAAAGCAATGTGTTTCTCGTATGAGACCACAGAGCCCTAAACTTGCTTTCATATTTGTGTCTCTGGATAAGGCATTTCTCACCTCAGCCCCCAGCCGGGCCATGTTCCTGCCATGGAAAATAGCCATTTACATTTCTTTCAAGTGTCACATTTCACAGGAGGATTCCTTGTTTACTTTCTCCTTTGATTCTGTCACCCACTACCACAAAGATTATCGATGACCAGGGTGGTCGTTATCATCCTATTGCACCAAGAAGGGAACAGTCTTACGGAGGTCACGTGGCGTGGCGTATCGGTGTCTCACTGCTAACGCTGGGATACAAAGACTTGATTAAATTGTATTCTGAATTTGATCTTCCTTTAGCAGCACTGTAGCCACCTCCAACAAGTTATTTCTTAGTCTTGACTTAAAAAAAAAAAAAAGTAGGAACTTTTGTCCATGCCAACTTGAGACTTGACTTGAGACACTAAGTCAACCAAGTTGATTTTCCCACTGTGCTTACCGTGCAATGGATCAAGGATCTGGACAAGTAACTAGGAATCTCTACCAAAGACTTGATAAGGACAGATAAAACACAGTCCACACAGTGTTGAAACCAGTCCAGTAAAATCTCATCCTGATTGCTCATCACTGATTAGTCCTTAAGGATATGAAGCTGGAAAAGGACACAGTTTGTACACAGGGGTCTTGCCATTCAAAATTGCAATATCATATATTAACGCATATATGTGGAATCTAGAGAAATGGTACAGATGAACCTATTTGCAGGGCAGGAATAGAGATGCGCATGTAACAAATGGACATGTGGACACGGGGGAGGGGAAGGGGGGTGGGACAAATTGGAAGATTAGGATTGACATATACACACTACCATATGTAAAATAGCTAGCTAGTGGAAACCTGCTGTATAGCACAGGGAGCTCAGCTCAGTGCTCTGTGATGGCCTAGCTGGGTGGGATGGGGGTGGGAGGGAGGTCAAAGAGGGAGGGGATATAGATATACATATAGCGGATTCACTTTGTTGTACAGAAGAAACTAACACATACTCCAATAAAAATTCAAAAATTAAAAAAAAAAAAGAAATTGCAGCTGTGTCATACTCCATAGGTGACTCACTTGAATACGGTTAATTCTCCAAGGTAATGAGTATTTGAAACCTCAATGAAATTGATCAATGCCTCTGTTACAAACTAAAATGGAAATTACTAACCCTGATAAAGCTACAAAATAACATGGGGTAAATACCAACTGTCTATTTGCTTACTTTTTTAACTGGAAATGGAAAGCTAGTCACTCAGGCTACAGGTCGTCTTCTGGAGAATACTTGTTTCAGCCACTTCACCAGATCTCATAAGTCTCCCAATCAAAAGAAGATAATAACGCCTGTGAATGTGCTTGGTGAAGAGTAAAGAGCCACAAAAATGCGCATGGAATTTTTACTCTCATCAGTATTATTATATTATGTTGTAGATAGACTAGCACAGCATAATTATGGTTTAATGTAACATATTTACTGCCAGCAACTGCTATAGTATTAGCCAAGCTTCCAGTGTAAAAACGTCTATGAAATCTAAACCATCAATCTATGGATTGATGGAGTGTCATCACTGCAGAGGTGGAAGTGGACATTACTTAGAAATCTTACTGTCAAGAAGCACCCCTCTCCTTGCAGCTCTGCACATCAGAGTCCAGCTGAAAGGAGAGGAAAACCGGGGGCAGTGTATGGAGAAAAGGAGCCCCGGACAAAGGGAATGGAAACCCCCATCTGCACATCCATTGCTCTTAAACCCTGTGTCTTAAACCCCATACAGCTACACTCATGTAGCATTATTTTCCTCCTTGAAATCTAAAACAGAAAACTGTACTGATTTACTGAAAGGCACAATCAAAACAACAACAGGAACAGCAACAACAAAAGGAAACATGCAATGTGTTTGGTTCTTCAAGACCACGTTTAAAACAAGCACTCCTCAGGCTTCCCTGGTGGCACAGGGGTTGAGCATCCGCCTGCCAATACAGGGGACATGGGTTCGTGCCCCGGTACGGGAAGATCCCACATGCTGTGGAGCGGCTGGGCCCGTGAGCCATGGCCACTGGGCTTGCGCGTCTGGAGCCTGTGCTCCGCAGTGGGAGGGGCCACAGCAGTGAGAGGCCCGCGTACCGCCAAAAAACAAAAACAAAAACAAAAAAAACAAAAATAAAACAAGCACTCCCCGTTTTGGGGGAATGTGAGGCCATGCTCTAGTACTTGGGGTCTTATTCCTACACGTACATGGTAATATTTAGTTCAACAAATACAAGTCTTAACAGTAACCATAATTGTATTGTTGCTCTTGTTAGTAATAATAAATAGAAAAAAGACTTAATACCAACTTCAGAGATGGGAAAATTAAGGCCCCAAAAGAGTATATGAACCACAGTGAATTATGGGGCAGATCCTGGAGTCCAGTCCTCTGAACATCCAGCGAGAAGAAATCCCAGGAAAATAGGCTATTTCTTCGAGGAAGTAAAGATGACCAGAGGGCTGTCAGTTCCAATTTAATAATTTTATGCACATCCTACCTTGCAAATTCTTTAAAAATATATGTATATTTAATGCAGACATAAAAAAATCAATGTTGTGGGCTTCCCTGGTGGCGCAGTGGTTGAGAGTCCACCTGCCGATGCAGGGGACACGGGTTCGTGCCCCGGTCCGGGAAGATCCCACATGCCATGGAGTGGCTGGGCCCGTGAGCCATGGCCGCTGAGCCTGCGCGTCTGGAGCCTATGCTCCGCAACGGGAGAGGCCACAACAGTGGCAGGCCCACATACCGCAAAAAAATAAAATAAAATAAAATAAAATAAAATAAATCAATGTTGCAGCCTCAGCCCCATTCACACCTTGATGTAGTTTATAATGGAAAAAACAGCAGTAAAATTAAAAATGTTGATAACTTCCTTAGAGTGCTTTTTGTTGTTTTATGTTTGACATAACTGACCAAATGGGACATGCTCACTTTTAATGTGGTTTTATTTATTTTTCTTACACTATTTCTTTAGCACTTTTTCTTCTCACATGACATATTAATATATAATTTAGAGATTTTATGCCTCCCTGCACTACTGGCATGATTTCTTGTGCTTTCGAGCTGCTCTATTTATAAGCCAATGGCCAAAATGTCTTTGATTATTCATTTTGCGGAGGGGAAGGGCAATTTTTTAAAGCTGCTGGGAATTTTAACCCCCTAAATCCCAAGTTGCTTTTCTGTGTTTTAGAGATTTGTTTAAGCTCTGACCCTGGCCAGTAACAGTCTACCTCCTGCTGGGCCGCCCAGTAATCTGTCTGAATGCTGACACTAGGAAGCTGATGTGGGTGAGGACCCCCATGACGGGGGGACAGACACCTCATGGGCATCAGCCCAGATTCTCGGGCTTTCACCCCCAAGTCTTCACAGCCATTTTCTTAGTTTCTTTACACGTGTTTGTTCCCCTGATTTTGTTGTTAACTTCTATCATTTTGGGCAGCAGCTCATTGGCTGGGCTCTTGGGAAACTCCTGAGAAATCCCAGGAAATCTGCAGCCGAGCCCTCACCCCAGAGCTCAGCATCCCACATCCGCTCTGCATCTCTCTAAGGCAACACTGGTGCCTCCCTCCGAGCTTCTGGGATGAGAAAGTCCTGTCAGAGGAAGAGTAAGATTATGCAGCGTAATTATAAGATTTAGAGGCCGGAAGGGGCTTTAGAGATCATCAATCTTTTTGTTTTACATGAGGAAGTGGAGAAATCACACTTTGTGAAAAGGTCACAGAAACAGCAAGTGGTAAGTGCTTGCCTTGAACCAGAGTCCTAGCCCTCCAGAATGTTGTGGTCCTTCCACTCCCATCCCCGTGAACTTTCTCAGTTACACGTGGGTCTGTGTATGCGTGTGTGTGCGTGTATGCGTGCGCGTGTGTGTGCGTCTGTGCCTTAAGCCCATCTGCCCAATTGGTCCCAGGACCTGGTCTCAGCTCACTGAGTGCCTTAATGTTGCCCCGAACCCAGGCAGACGGGTGCGTACATCACTGTCCCACCTCACGCCCAGCCGGACTCCTCTGGGCTTCTTCTGAATGATTTTTCCCTCCACACCAGACTTTCCACAAGTAGAAGAAGTCCAAGAGAAGCACAAGAAAGAGGAATGACAAGGATGATGATGGAAACTGCCAAGAAGCTTTCCCTTCTCCACTTATTTCTTTGCTGCCTTGGCTAATTACTTCCCGGCGTTGTGTGTTCTCACACCTGTGGATTGCAGACACCCTGTCTTCCATGTCAAGAGGACCTGGGTGGAGCCAGTCTCAGCACAGCCCCGGGGGCACACAAGAGTGGGTGTCAGAGCAGAGAGGAATTAATGTGGTGACATACATGATAAGAGAGGTAGGTGAAGCCCATGACAGCCAGGTCTGTCCTCCAAGACGGCCGTGCACATCCTCTTAACTCCCTTCCTTCCTCTCTCTCCTTCCCTTCTTTTCTCCCTCTTCCCTCCTTCCATCCCTCCTTCCTTCCTTACATCCTTCTGTTTCTGTCTTCTTTTCTGTATTTTTCTTTTCCTTTCTTTCTGCCTTCCTCCTTCCCTCCCTTCTTTCCTTCCTTCCTTCCTTCCTTCTTTCCTTTTTCTTTTTTGCCAGAAAAGCAGCAGCCAACAATCCTTAGCCTCTCACAGAATCTTTAACTAAAAGAAAGATGCCATTCGCCCATAATTTATAGACTTTTCCATTCATCCAACACTTACTATGTTTCCATAGTCACCAGGCTGGATCCCAAGGCTACAAAGGATGATGAAACCCAGCTTCCACCCCCAGCTGAGCTTGAATGTTTACACTCGGCCGTCTTAGGCCAGCCCTGCCTGGCAAACCTGAAGTGTGCAGATCGGACTGGGACAGCCATCGTTCAAGCTGCCTTCTAAGTGGACCAGCTTGCTCAGGACCGTGAGGGCTGATAACCAGAGAACTGCACACTCAGTTGCCAAGGCATCGAGTGGCTCCATTGCTTCCCACGCCCGGAGGGCCCCAGGGGAACCACGGCTCAAGCTGCAGGCGACAGAGGATCGATTCCGACCTCTGTCTGCCAAGACAGCACTCAGTGAAAACACACACGTGTTCTGCCACTTCCCAAAGTGCAGCCACTCTCTTAATAAGAAGAGCGTGGTTTTTATGAGGCCATGATTTTTTCCGGTAATAAACACAGCTAACAAATTATGCAGCACTTACTCTGTGCCAGGCACTGTTCTAAGTCCCCCTTATGAATCAATCCACTTAAACCTCACACCAATCCTGAGTTAAGTGCTTGATTTTCCCTGTTATGGACTGACTTGTGTTCCCCAAATCCATACGTTGAAGCTCCAGTCCCCGAAGTGACTGTATTTGGAGATGGAGTCTTTAGGGAGGTGATTAGGGTTTGATGAGGTCATGAGGGTAGGGCCCTGATCCAATAAGACTGGTGTCCTTACAAGAAGAGAAAGAGACCCCAAGGCTCTCTCTCTCTCACACACAGAGGAAAGGCCATGTGAGGACACAGTGAGAAGATGGTCATCCATGAGCCAGGAAGAGAGGTCTTTCCAGAAACTAGCCCTATGGCACATTGATCTCAGACTTCTGGTCTCCAGAAGAGAAAATAAATTACTATTGTTTGTTCCACCCAGTCTGGGTATTTTGTTACAGCAACCCTAGCAGACTAATACAACATCATTTTACAAATTAGGAAAGTGAGACTCGTAATCAGGGACCAGTGTTCAAACAGAACCTGTGTTCTTATATACTATACTGCAGTCTCTCTATCAGCAGGAGGGTTTATCAAAAAGTCCACATTCTTATCCAGAGGACTCTTCCAAACACCTTCAAGAGAAGCTTAAATATATTTGGATAAAGTTTTGTTTAATGGTTTTCAAACTTTTAGAAACACCACCAAGTTTCCCAATGGTGCTTTTAGATATTCTGCAAATATTTTAAGTATTTGAAATATTTCTAACAATTGAAATATATACATAAAAACAATGCAAAGACTCCAATATGATATAAATCAATTTTAACACATCAGGCAACACCAAATTAACTAATATTACATTAGTTGATTTTATCATGTGTTATAAAATTTGCTTACAAAGCATTTACACATAATTTATGTAATATATAACAATACATAATATACTCTATGTAATGATATATAATATAAAATTATACATAATAAGTGTCATTTTAAACTGCTTTATGTATGGGTATTTGTATTAGTCTGCTCAGGCTGCTGTAACAAAATAGCATAGACTGGGTGGTTTAAACAACAGGCGTTTATTTCTCACAGTGCTGGACACTGAAAAGTCCAAGATCAAAGGACCAGCGTGGTCAGTTTCTCTTCCTAGCTTGCAGATGACCATCTTTCTCACATCTCATGAGAGAGAGAGACAGACAGAGGG
>NW_006781442.1:898211-917228 GCF_000442215.2 Lipotes vexillifer | reverse complement strand
AGAGAGAGAGAAAGCAAGTTGTCTCTTGTCCCTTTTTATAAGGGCACTGATATCATCATGGGGCCCCCACCCTCATGACCTCCTCTGAACCTAATCACCTCCTAAAGGCCCCATCTCCAAAAACTATCTCACTGGGTATTAGGGCTTCAACCTATGAAATTTGTGGGATGTGGGGGACACAATTTAGTCCTTAGCAGGGTTCCATCTAGATCATATTTTAAAACAGAATTTTGTTACTCAAAAATTTTGAAAATCTGCTCTGATTCATATTCCTTTAGTAAATGAAAACTTTATTTTCCTTTAATGTTAAGGCAGAACTTACAGATTGCTTGCCAATCTCTATTTACATTTTGGTAAACAGTAATATTACAATGGGGGGAAAATATTAATTTCTACTTATCTTCTGGTAGACGAAGTTCACTGTAGTAATGCATACAAAAGTTTTTCATTAGTGTGCCTTTAAACATCACTAACTTTTGAACAGCATAAAATACAGACACAGGGAACTGTGGACATCTCACAGCCCTGGATCTAAATGGTGGAGCTCTTGGTCTGAATGCACAGACATGTCCGCTGCTAGTGCACGTGTGACCACATACACGGACATCAGGAGTGAACAAGTACCGAATCACGGAGAAAAAAACAAGTTCTATCATGGTATGTGGTAAGCACACAAAAATCCCCTACAGCCTCCCGATACACACACGGAAACCTTTAGTGAACAAGCTTTAAGATTTTATTTACAATTTTTTTTTTCTGAACTTAAGCAAATTCCTTTTCAGTTCAAAACTAGGTAAATACGACCAAAACAGGAAGGCTTTGCAGGTGGGTCCAGGGACCATGTCTCCCAGCACAAGACGCCTCCAGCGCCCACCTCTACAGATGGCGGATCTGGTTAGTAAGGCCTCCTGCCCTTATCACCTCCAAATTCCAATAGAAAAGGATCAGTCTCCAGCAAAAGGATGGAACCTGAGGTCTCAGGCAGCAAAACATAAAACAAAGCAAAAATCCCATCCATGAGTGAATGTTTGCCCAATAATGCTTCTCTGACAGCACCGTAGAAGCATGTTTATTTTTTATGGTAGGTGACCCCAAAAAGGAAGAGCTCGGGTATCTGCCTAAGAACTTGAAAACTCTGAGCATTTATAAAATTGCAGCACCGCAGCTTGGCTTTACAACCACTCAGAGACCCCTTTTTCCATCTCTATCGGGGAATAAAGCAATCTTTATTTAATTTTAGTTCTGCCAACCAACAACGGCTTCTCTACATTTTGTCTTGTTCAGCACTAGGTGTATAGCTTTGCTGAGAATGAGGTGCAGCCCATGGAGCTCAAATCAGGAGATTAATTCAGTTATGCTTTTCAGGGTTTCAAAAATACAATTTCCACTTATTATATAATTTATATTGCATGTCCTCTGTACCTGGATTTCAGCTATCTGACTATTTCTAATATGGTCCTAGATTATCTGCCGTCAGCTGCAACATAATTTTCTCCTCTTATTTCACTCTCACCTTACAATCTTCTTTAAGAACCCCTTATACTGTGATAATTAAAATTTAGGCAACATCTCCATTAAAAGTGCACACTTGCAAGGGTTTATAACCATGTCGTAAAACCTTACCCATAACTAAAGGAAGTGAAAACTCTTTCCTACACAGCATCATAGACTGAGAACATTCTAAGAGAGTGCATTCATTGCTTCAAATGACGTGTATCAACTGGTTAGCCCAACGCCACTCTGTAGCTTGGAGGTCAGGATCCAGGGTAACAGCAATCTTCTTGAGATTTACTCTGAGGGATGATCTACCTAATGGACCTCAGTGTGGACAGATGTGTGCTTTCCTGTGCCCTACAGAAAAGGGGAGCCACTTACATGGAAATTCCAAAACAAGACAGAACTGCAGAAAACTTTCCTAACAGAGATTATGGAAAAGAATCTCAATATCCGAAACAAACCTTCAGATAACCTACATTGCAACTTAAACTCTGATTTTCTTGCGCTGTGTGACATAGACAACTTGCTAGATAACATAGTTTTCAAGCAAAATCCTGAAATGTGTAGATATGTATGAGGGGAGAGATACAGAGAAAACAGAAGGGTGATTACAACGGAAACACAACCTCCTCGTTAAGGCAGCATCATGAAGGAAAAGTCCTCACAATCAATTAAAATATACACTTTTCTTCCCAAATTACTCAGTTCCTGGCTTAGAGGAAGTCCTGAATTTTCTATTTGATATTCAAAGCAAGGCCAGAGAAGAGAAGGATGGGCTCAAACCCAAAAGATCCTGTGAAAACTTGGTGCCCACCCACCGGGTGGTTGAAGAAAAGCACACACACAAGCCTTCTTCCTGTTCATGAATTTTATCAGTTGCTGTAGTCCTTTGACACACATAAAAAGTCAGGGATATTCTTCTATCTAGAGAACCTTAGCTTCCCAACCGTCTAATAAAGTTAAATCAGTTTCATAATGGTATGGAGGCTCTCAACTCAAAGAGTTGATATTATTTAAGTGTACGGTACTTTCTACTTAAGCACGTGGAGAAAATGATATGAGAAAAAAGGCCATTAAGACTTTCTATGAAGCATAGTAATTAAGACAGTGCGGTACTGGTGAGAGAACACACAAGTATATCAATGGAACAAAAGAGAAAGTCCAGAAATAGAACCACATAAATATAAAATACTGTCAACTGATCTTCCATTAAGGAGCAAAGGCTATATAAGGGAGCAAAGATAGTCTCTTCAGCAAATGATGCTGGAACAACTGGACATCCACATGAAAAAAATAAATCTAGACACAGAACTTACACTCTTCCCAGAAATTAAATTTGGGATCTTCTGTGGATCATAGCCCTAAATGTAAACCACAAAACTATAAAACTCCTAGAAGATAATATAGGAGAAAACTTAGGTGACCTTAGGTATGATGATGAATTTCAAATTCAACACCAAAGGAATTGTCCATGAAAGAAAGAATTAATAAGCTGGACTTCATTAAAATTAAAAACTTCTGCTCTGTGAAAGACACTGTCAAGAAACTGAGAAGACAAGTCATAGATGGGGAGAAAATATTTGCAAAAGACACATCTCATAAAGAACGAATTCAAAATATACAAAGAACTCCTAAAATTCAACAATAAGAAAACAATCCAATTGAAAAATGGGCCCAAGACCTTACTAGACAACTCACCGAAAAAGATACACAGATTGCAAACATGCCTATGAACAAATGTTCCACATCATATGTCATCAGAGAACTGCAAATTAAAACAAGGAGATACCACTACACACCTATTGGAATGACCCAAATCTGAAACGCTGACAACAGTAAACTCTGGCAAGGATGTGGAGCAACAGGAACTCCCATTCATTGCTGATGGGAATGCAAAATGGTGCAGTCACTTTGGAAGATAGTTTAGTTGCCTATTACAAAACTAAATGTAGTTTTACCCTATGACCTAGCAATTGCACTCCTTGGTATTTACTGAAAGGAGTTTAAGGCTTGTGTACGCACAGAAAACTGTACACAGATGTTTACAGAAGCTTTACTCATAATTGCCAAAACTTGGAAGATGTCCTTTAGTAAGTGAGTGGATAAATAAACTGTTGTATATCCAGACAATGGAATATTACTCAGCACTAAAAAGAAATGAGCCATCAAACCATGAAAAAAACATGGAGGAAACTTAAATGCATATTACTAAGTGAAAGAAGCCAGTCCGAAAGTGGTATGTACTATATGATTCCAACCATGAGACATTCTGAAAAAGTCAAAACTGTGGGGTCAGTAAAAAGATCAGTAGTTGCCAGGAGCTGGAGGAGAGGGAGAAGGAGTGGGTGGAGCACAGAGGATCTTGGGGGCAGTGAGAATACGCAGTAGGGTTCTGTAACGATCGGTACATGTCATTATACATTTTTCCGTAGAATGTACAACACCAAGAGTGAACTATGGACTTCGGGTGATTATGACGTGTCAGTGTAGATTCATTTATGGTAACAAATGAACCCTCTGGTGAATGATGCTGACTATGGTGGAGGCTGTGCATGTGTGGGGCAGGGAGCATATGGGAAATCTCTGTATTTTCCTCTCAATTTTGCTATGACTCTAAAACTGCTCTAAAAAAAATAAAGTCTTAAAATAATTTTTCTTTACAGTTATTCAGTTAGTAAACATTGAAAATCCACATTGCACACAACACCACTCCAGGTTCTAGGAAAGGGTAGGGTGGGAGAGGGGAAGAAAGTGAAGAGAGGGGAAGAGGGAGAGAAAGGAGGAAAAAGATAATGTACAAATAATAAGGAAGAAAAACACAATGACAGAAACCATGATAAAGCCTCAATAAATGGAATTTACAAGACAAATAGAAGAGACGTGGTGATACATAGATAACCTTAGCCATTTCAGTAAAAACTTATTTTGTGAAGAATAGAAATACTGCAAACAAGTTTCGAGATAACCAAGGAAATCGGTCACACTGAGTGTATATCATTATTCAAGTGGTCCAGGGCTGATGAAAATGGCCAACTCCCAATTATCAGCACTTAACTCTCTTTGGCTTGAAGACCCTTTCCTCAGTGTATACCACACTTTGCTGAGAACCTTCCAGTCATTCACAAAGCCTGGTTTCCTCCAGGATCAGGTGGGCAGTAGCAAGAGAAAGAAACCCATTTACCATCTTGCTGGCCAATATCCTCACTTGGTGTTTGGTTAGAAACAGGTGGAAGGGCTAAACTAACACTGACTTGGAGGTGATGTTTGTTGACTGCAGCCAAAGAGCTTTTATTTATTGAGCACCTACTATGTGCTGAGCATGAAGGGAGCAGGGCAGCCCCTTGGCCTGCTGTCCACACACAGGCAGGTGTAGGCGAGTATACAGGAAGGACGGCGAGGGGTGATCCTGGCTCAGCTCAGAGACCAGGGCTGTTCACCTGACCGTCGTGAACCAAGGGGCTGAGCAGTCCAGTTGGGGGAAGCGGCCTGAGCAAAGCCACAGAGAGGGGGCGGGGTGGGGAGTATCCAGGCTGGTGGAGGCGGCATGGGGAGGAAAGAAAATAAAAAGAAACTGATAAGCAAGAGCTGGGGCACCCATCCCCTCTGTGACAGGCATGGTTCTGGGACTTTGTTCACACCCATCCCAGGTGGGGTGTACAGAACCTAACGTAACAGACGAGGAAACTGAGGCCTTAAGAGCTGAAGTGTTTGTTCAGAGCCCTATAGGGGGACTTGAACCCAGACACCTCTAACCTCGCCCCCTCAGAGCTGGGGGAACACGTGATTAAGACGGGGAGGGCTGAATTGTACTGTGAAGTCCTAGTTCACGGGATGGACCCCCTCAGAGGTCTGAATGGGGCCCCGAGAAACAGCACGATCTTGCACAGTCCTCTGTGGGCAGGGTGGTTGGAGGATTTGGACACAAGGTGTAAATGTCAGGCAAATCATAGGAAATGCTTTTGTTTTCAAATAAATTAAAGTTGAGCGGGAAGAAGACAGATCTAGCATCTCGTCAGTGATCCCCGCATCCGTCCTCTCTGGGGGGTGGGTTCTGCGGGCTGAGGGACCGAGGCTGCCCCTCAGGAGCTGGACGGGGACAGAGGTCCTGGCCCCCAGGTCCTGGCCTTTGCCTCCAAATAAGCCTTCAGATGGGAAATCTTTCCAAATGAGACTTAATGCTCCAAAGGCAGGGCAACTTCTCTGATGACTCAGGAACAGAGGTGCTTTCTAGGCCAAAGTACTGCAGAACAGGTTAAGAGAATGAAAATTTCAGCTGAAAAACTTTAACTAAAACTTGGGAAGCACTGATCAAGCCATTTGGTTAAACAGAAGTAATTGCGGCCATCCTTCCTATCAGAGACCTTGAAATGGTGGAACATTTAAAAATTAAGGGAACTCTTCTCAATACTCTGTAATGACCTATATGGGAAAAGAATCTAAAAAAGAGTGGATATATGTATATGTATAGCTGATACACTTTGCTGTACCGCATAAACTAACCCAACATTGTAAATCAACTATACTCTAATAAAAATTTAAAAATAAATAAATAAAATGGAAAAAAATAAAAGCATTGAAATCACTAAAAAAACAAACAAACAAACAAAAAAAACCCTTGTTATGAAGCCTGAAAATGCAGTTCAGAGTTGACAGGAGCACATTTCAGTTACCTGTTTAATTTTAATAACACAGGTAAGTAAACAGTATAACTCAGACTCAAATGTCCACTCTACCACATTGGACACGTCATTTTTTTATCTAGGTGGTGGCACAGGATATATGCTGCTTTGGGCTGTCTGGTACTTCTCTCTATAGGAAGCCACTGGCTTCCATTCTATCTGGTTGGGGACACTGTCACAGCTTAAGCGAAGCCACAGGAATCGGTGTGTAGCCCAAGCCAGGCCATCCTGCCTCTCCATCCCACTGCCCAACAAAGTGCCATCAAAAGGTAGACATTTGAGAGCTGGAGACTTTGACTAGGCTTCATATGTAAATATGCAAGTTATATGCATTCCTCTTGCCATTGAGTTTGCTAAACTTGGGGAATGTGACTCTGGGGTCCTGATGGACAAATGGTTTCTGCAGAATGGAGCTGCAAGGAGCTCATCAGAGCTGGACCAAGGTGGACGCTTCTGCATCAGGACCTGGATCTGGGGTTTTTCCTCCGTTCCTGTGAGGGCCTCGGCTTCCTTCCCTGCCCAGAAAAATCAATATGCTCCCTTTAGTGTTCAAGCTAACTATCTGTCTAAGTTAGCTTGGAACTGGGGAACTCTGGTCACCGCTGTGCTCTCACTCCCTTTCAGAGGCCACTTAACTGAACTAAGGGCTCAGAACTTAAATGCATAAGGAAGCAGAGAACATTTTTGGTCACTGGTAGAATATGATCAAGGTGATCATTTACGAAGCTAAATGTCAAAAGACTCTACAGGATAAACTTGAAAGGAGTGTGTTTGTTAGTGAGACAACCTGGGGACTTAATTCCATTGAGGAATGAACGGACACACATCGTACAGAAAGGGTTGTCAGAACTTGATGCCACCGGGTTTGAGGGGTTTACTTCCTTGTTGTTTGACTTTCTTTGCTGGAGGGAAAGATTTTGTGTAGTAAGAATTGCGGAGAAGAATTTTCTTGGAACCAACCTCTGACCGAATTTTAAAAATTGCAGACAGATCTACTCCAGCCAGCAGGAAAGAAGTTCCTGATCATATCATACTCTCCCATCGTGTTCCTCACTTAACACGACACCCTGACAAGCAAAGTTCCTATCAGTGTAAATAAGCTGAAAACTAGGCCCTGGCACAGAAGCGATCAGACTAGGATTGGGCCACCATGGATTAGCCTGTGATTATGGACACATCTAGATCATGGATTGCCAATCCACTGTATGAGCCAACAACAGCACATGGACCGATTTTCAGGATTAGTCCTCACAAGTGAGCATACTCTTCCCCAATCCCGTGCCCAGCTGGCTTATTTACAACCATCCCCTTTCCCCTGGCAAGCGATGAGCATCTGGACGCTTTGAAAGGCAGTCCACTGTGGCTCAAGAACGAGTCAGGGATGAGTTCAGCTAATACACTGTTTGCCACTTAAAGGGGTCATCTTGGAACCATATCACTATAATGTTGATTAAGTTAGTAAAACATGGCGAGCGCCACCAGCTCTCCTGAATATGATCTTTGCTGTAAGTGACATCAGTGGACACAGGTATTTTAGGATCAACCATCCCGGTTGGTCCAAGACTGAGAGGTTTCCTAGATGTGAGACTTTTAGTACAAACACTGGGACAGTTCTGTACAAACCAGAAGAGCTGGTCACCTTATTTGCAATAGGAAAGCTGGGAAAAAGGATGTACCCTTAAATTTTTCACTTTTGCTTGAGGTTTTCAACACACTTGAATTGATTAAACTTAAACATTAACGTGGTCCAGCTTTCTGGAGACTTTTACTTAGGTCTAGACTTAATTCTCCTGACTACGGGGAGGGGGGGCCTGGTTTGTCAGAAGACCTACTGAAATAGCAGAACACTTGGACAGGGCTCAGCTTTGGATACAAAGTAAACAACCCTGAAGGAAACAGACCTCTGAACAGACTAATTAAACACAGCTACTCTGAATTAGTGGAGAAATCTGCATTTTTCTATTCTGAGGTATGCACATGTGTTATTTTCGGGTACATACCTTTCCAGGATGCTAATGTTGACTACTCACATTTTTGGAGTGAATTGCTTCAATGAATAAAATAACATGTTTTTGGCAATCCAATTGTTTTTTAGGAAATGGATCCTTCTAGAGCTCGAAAACTGTTTGACTGAGTATTTAGTCACAGAGGATAGAAGTCATGCAATGGGGGTCTGTAGACTGTACAAAGACTGTGGTCGATGTCCAGGCAGTGCGCAGGGAAGGAATCTATTATCCCAGGCAGCCTAGTGCCTTCAGCCCTTTCCCTGTGAGCCGGCCTGAGAGTGGCTCCAAAGGACGTGAAGCTGCCCAGGTTATCCTGAGTCTTAAAAGCAGCTCACAGTGGATGCTGTGGACACGAAATTGCAATTACCCCAAAGATGTGTGGAATGCTGATGGCTTGGAGGAGAATATGGGGCTGCTCAGAGGCGAAGCAATTTTTCTAACAAAAATTCAACCACCGAGCAGTGTTGCAAGTCTGACTGGCTCCCAAGCTGTCAGACTAGAATCATAACTGGCCCTTTGGAAGGTCCAGCCTCTCCAAGGGAAGTTCCAGTTTTAGATTGAGCCCCTCGAGTGCCTCTAAAATTGAGCCTCCGCCCTGCCCAGCCTGTCACATAACTCAGCTACTCGCTAGGGCTGTGGAGAAGCAGCTCTGTGTATCTCACATCAGAAACTGAGTCCTGCTCTACCTTAGAGTGCTATCAAATCCATCAGAGAGAAGGAATTTCCTTCTGTGAAACCTAAGAGGAGATGGGGAGAATAAATACGATCTTACTTCATTAAAGGTTTAGGAAAGCAGAACCGATAGGGGTATGTTGAATAATGTGTGCTCACATTGATTTATCATTTGGAGCTGTGACCCGCCCCCCCTGGCCCACACCAGCCACGTGCACCTCTACTCGCCTGCTGGTCGGGACCCAGACTGCAGCTGGAGGCTGGATGGAAAAGAGTCTCTGAGAAAAGGTCTTGTGAAACGAAGCCTACCAGGTGACTGCCAATGTCAAGCGCTTATTGTCCTTGGGCCAGCAGCAATGGCATCTCCTGAGAGCTTGGTAGAGATGCAGACCCTCAGGCTCCCTCCCAGACCTGCTGAATCCCAGCTTCTCTGCTGACGGTTCGTATGGGTGTCAATGTCTGAGAAGCACCGACCAGGAAAGTAGATTGATCGTCCCAGACCCAAATCCACTATCAGGGATGTCACCCAGCAACATGCCAGCCCATGTCACGGGCTCAGCCAATGGTGGCTACAGCAATGAGCTATTTGCCAAGAGGTAACTTAGATTAATGTGCTAAGAAGACTTGCTTTCCCAAATGCTCCACCAGCACCTGATTGTAAAGACTAGGACTCATGATTTACTTAGCGGTACACTTGGTCAATTCAAGTCTTAAGGGCAGGAAGGAATTCTATTTGAACCAGGATGTCAGAGGTGACAGAAAGAGGCAGGGCCAATTCTTATTTAGGCCACAGAAACCCAAGCAAAGTAATCACCTCTTCATTCTGAGAGAAACAATAAAACACAACATTTGTATAGTGTTTTTCTCTTGGAAAAGCACTCAATGTACATTACCTTTATTGACTGGTAACCGGGGAAATTATTCGAAAACGACACATAGTTACTGTTTTAGTCTTTATCAGGAACTGGATTTCCTGTCCTCCTCCAATCATCATTGTTTCTCGTTCCCCAAACCCGATGACACAGCCTTGGATTTGCTCCTTAGCTGTGACTGTGCTGCTGAAATCAGAAAGCCTCACCAGTCCTCCGTTACCTGGTCGGGTCCTATGCATTCCACGTCCCTGGTCATCCCTAGACAAGGGAGCTCAACAAAGCTGGAGGAGAGGAGAAACGACACATTCTTTGGAACATATTTACATTTGCTCTCATTTAGACTGTGCAAATTCAAACATCTATCTGCCTTCCTGCAGTTTAACCTTGAGAAGAAAATGACTTCTATAAAGTAAAAATATCCATTGTTCATAGCTGTGATGAATTTTTTCTCCCATTAAGAAGAGTTACTTTGAGGGGCTTCCCTGGTGGCGCAGTGGTTGAGAATCCGCCTGCCGATGCAGGGGACACGGGTTCGGGCCCTGGTCTGGGAAGATCCCACATGCCGCGGAGCAACTGGGCCCGTGAGCCACAAGTACTGAGCCTGTGCGTCTGGAGCCTGTGCTCCACAACAAGAGAGGCCGCGACAGTAAGAGGCCTGCGCACCGCGATGAAGAGTGGCCCCTGCTCGCTGCAGCTGGGGAAAGCCCTCGCACAGAAATGAAGACCCAACACAGCCCAAATAAATAAATAAATAAATTAAATAAATAAATAAATAAATAAATAAATAAAATAAAATTAAAAAAAAAAAAAAGAAGAGTTACTTTGAGTTCATCCTAACTCCATCTTCTGACTGTTAGGGGACCATTAATGCCTTTGCGTTTTCTGTAAATCGAAGAACTCAGTGGGCAATTTTCCTGAATGAAAACAAGCAAAATTTCTCTGGGATTTATATCTTTCTCTCCTATCTATTTATATATCCACATACATCATTTAGTGTTTTCCTTTAAAAAAAAAACAATGAAGAAGAATAAGAAAAGGAAGAGCCGGAGAGAGCACAGGAGCCGGCTGTAAATATCTGTTTCAGCTGAAGTGAAAGGCTGGGACATTATGTCATTTTCTCCACTATATGGAGCCCACATTAGTCTTTCTAAAAAAGGGGGGAGCTCCGCGTATTTGAGACAAATTTTGCCGCACTCTGAATGAGATGTGTGCTTTTTATGTTTATGAAACTACCATCCGGCGAAAAATGGCAGCCTAATATTTTGACATGAAGGTCATTTGAAAGTTTTACTGCCTGCAAGCGGCATCCATTTTTGTTGACAAAAAGCTCTCTCAGGGTCCTTTAAGATGCCCCAGCCCGCTTGACTTTCTCTGAGTCTGGCATTTCAGCTCCCTCCCTCTTTACCTCCACCCACCAGACTAATTATCAGCTCATTAAGGCTGTCCTAATGAATCATGTTACAGCATTAAGAAAGGGTTCGGGACAAGTGTTAGTGTCAGTGAAGTAGGGAGGGTGGGGAGGGACCGGGGACAGAAGGGGGGCGGGTCATCAACGCTGTCCACTGCCACCGAAGCTAGTGTGATCCCACCGGGCACACACAGACACCTCATGAATATTTCAGCTGCCATGAAGTTCAGACTGATGTAAACATGCTCTTGGGAGTTGCTGGCTCGCTAAGGCTCCTTGGCTTTGCAGAAACAGAAATTCTCCCGAAGGTGATGTTGCACACGCGTGTGTGGATGGATGCCCACACGTGGTCGGAGAGGGTGGCGGGAGGAAAGGGGACTTGTAGGGCATCCTGCAGGGACTCAGGCAGGGCAGAGCAGGGAGCATGTGAATCTTCTGCTGAGATGACCTACCGGGGGGCAAAAGAGACAGCACAGTGTCTCTCTTTAAAAAATACATACCTGCAATTTCAGTTTTACTACTTGCTTATTTCATTCTTTGGGGTGTTCCAAAGAACAAAATAAGATACCCTGTTTTCCTTCAACCTTCAGGACACAGAAGTCATTGCTACCCTGAGAACAAAGAAGGCCTTTTACGCTTCAGTTCTTTCCAGCATAGCATTAAGGATAACAGAATGATGCAGACAGCCGCTCCAAACTAAATCAGATCCTACAACCAAGTCGAAACCGAATTACAGAAGAGCAAAGTGCAGCAATACATTGTAAAATGCCAAATGTATTTTAAAGGGCTTGGCTTTTCATTTTCTCCTGCATTCAGAATTGTCGGTGATACTGATCATAAGGGTACTGTTTCCTTATTTCAATAATAGCCCACATCTCAATCTCAAGTCTTCTACTTACTACATCTGTCAAGAAAAGAAACACCAAGCTTATAAATCACATCCTAAGCATCTGACTTTTTTGCCTATAATTATACTGACGTTGTTTCTCTTTATACAGCTTCCCCAAGCACCATCGGCTGAGCAGCTCAGCTAGCCGAGCGGCCACACACAGGGGCCACTTCAGTCCCTAATGAGAGACAGTCACCTGGGAATTGAAGTATGGAGCTAATTAATTATCATATTTTGCAAAGAATCTTTTGTAGCTAAGCAGATAATAGAGATGATGAATATCACTCTATCTATGGATTTTAAAACTTTTTTTTGGCATTAAGTGATATTTTTCTCAGACAACACAATAGCAGAAATTCACATTAGGGGGAAAAACGGTTAATTTCACCAGTAACACCCATCCTATTGGATTCATTAGCTCTAAGCAAGTGTAAATCTACGTCCAGCTCTGAGATGACATTTCCATACAGATCCTCAAACCTTTTAAGCAGCAGTGGTAACTTTAATCAGGTCTTAAAAAAAAAAAAAAAAAAAAAAAGAGAGAATCCATGAACAGCTTGGAAAAGCAGCCTTTGCAGACCTGCAGATCAGTGGTCAACAGCAGGACACCTCACCCACCAACAAGCCTTCCCCATTCAGCTGGTACCCTTTGCACAGGGGTTCCCTAAACACGTTACTTCTTTATTCCTATTTATTTTTCCTTTATAACAGCATATGCATAATGCAAGAACTTATAGAATGATGATAGGAGAAACATACTTTAAATGTAGGGAGGGAATATCTAAATGTTGGGCTGAGAGAGGGGACATAAAAATAGACCAATGTGAGAACTCATTAGTTTAGCCATACATTAATTCATCCATATGGGCCTGGGAAGAACTTCTTTTCCTGGAAATATCCAAATGATAAGGAGACCTCCAACCGCATGCTTAAAATAATTTTAGTGTAACCTTTCCTAAGAAAATGGTAAATTAAACACACTGAGAAACTACTATGCTCCCGGAAACAGGCAGTGATGATTCATTTGATTCTCACAATGGCCTTAAAAGGTGGGTATTGTTGTCACTTTACAGATGGGGAAATTGAAGGCTAAGTCACTGCCTGAGGTTACAGTGCTACGTGGAAGCCTGCCTGGTGCTAGAGACCTCAGTATTTTTTTTTTAACTTTAAGTTATTGTGGTAAGAACACTTAAGATGAGATTTCTCCCCAATAAATTTCTAAGTGGACATGACGTCAGTATTGACTGCAGGCACAGTGTGGAAGATATTTAGAAACCTATTCATCTTGCACAACTGAAATGTTATGCCCATTGATAAGCACTCTCCATTTCCCCCTCTCCCCAGGCCCTGGCAACCACCATGCCACCCTTTGGTTCTCCGAAATGCCACCCTTTGATTCTCTGAATTTACTTATTTTAAAGACCTCCTGTTAAGTGGAATCAGGCATAATTTATTATTCTGTGACTGGCTTAAATCACTCAGCATAATGTCCTCAAGTTCATCCATGTTGTTGCATATCATAGAACTGACTTCTTTTTTACAGCTGAATAATATTCCATTGTATGTGTATATCACATCTTCTTTATCCATTTATCCATTGACAGACACTTGAGTTGCTTCCTTGTCTTGGCTATTGTAAATGATGCTGCAATGAACACAGGACTGCAGGTATCTCTTCAAGATCCTGATTTCAATTATTTGAGATAAAAATCCAGTAATGGGATTGCTGGATTATATGGTATCTCTATTTTTAATCTTTTGAGGAACTTCCACTTTTCCCTAGTGGGTGCACCATTATGCATTCTCACCAACAACATGCAAGGGTTCCCTTTTCTCCATATCCTCAACAGTGCTTGCCTTTGTTTTTTTGTTTTTGGATAGAAGTCATCCTAACCGTCATGAGATGGCCTCTCAGTGTCCCTGGTACTGACCGCCTCAGATCACACCAGGTGCCCAGCCAATTCTCCAATACCAGTGAGTGATTTGGTCAAGAATGATGTGTGCTGGGCATTGGGTCAGGGAGACAAGCTTGCAGGTGTGGGCCTGGACAAAAGTTAGTCTTTATGAAGGAAAATCAAAACCGCAAAGGGTGGCTTTGTCCTCCTCAGAGCCTCACGTCAGGGTCCAAAGAGCAGAGAGAAGAGCTGGGTGCCAGACAGCCCGGGACAGAAGGACAGAGCCGGAGAACAGCAACTGGTCCGAACGGAGAAGTGATGCACGCTTCCCTTCTCGTGTCTGTCCCTCCGCGGACCTGGGCTGCCTGCCGCATAGGCTTGGTTGGTTTGGGACTGGATGGTGGTGGTGTTTGGGGTCGGGTTTTTCTGTTTCGTTGTTTGTTCAAGTCAACAGAAGGAACAAAGAGAGAAAGGACACGTATCATCTTGCCTTTGAGAGCGAAGCTGGAGAGTGACAACGCCCGCCCGCCAGAGGCACGGCATCTCTGTATGTCTGGGCCATGGGGCGCGCCCCCGCCCATCAGCGCCTGGCAGCTGGGGAGATACATTTAGATAAAGCAGCCGCAGTCGCCGATAACAAGCCCCTCAAATGTCAGGCGGCACAAAGGCCGGCATTGATTGCCCCGCGCAGCCCGCCCCCCGCCCCCCCTCTTCAGCGCTCCACGGCTTCTTCCTTTCCTTTTTTACACAGCGGAGCCTCTGGCGGGGATGATCTGCCTGTGGAAAAGGCCATTGTGCCTGAACACGTATTGTGTCATTTGCTAAATGGAATTTATCAACATCTCTCCAATCCCTGCTCCTTTGCTCTGCTTCCTCTGAGGCTGGTTTCTCTCCCAGCCAGGCCCAGGGTTCGCTCTGCTCCCTCCTCCCTCTTGGAGCCCATCAGCCAGCTTCCAGGTACAGGCCTGGGGCTGGACAGGAGCATCCCCTGCAGCAAACCTCGGAGAGGGGGTAGGTAGAGGCTGGAGAGCCCAGCCCAGCGTGAGAAAACTGGACGGAAGCCTAGAGACAGCTGCTGCGGGCAAGCGGCTATCAGGTGTCAGAGAGATGCTCAAGGCTAATAAACAGGTCCTCCCTTCCCACTGAGCAGAGTATCTTTTCCGTACAAGGAACTATCTTTCAAGTCCCTTTGAAGCCCTATGAGAGGATACAGAGAAGGGAAAGACTGGGTGCGGAGAGTGGGTGCGGATACCAACAGCAGGACCAGTGCTGGTATATGACCTGGTCCAATCCTCAATTCTCAGACCCTGAGAAGGGGCTGTGTGTCAGAGAACAGCAAGTTCAACAACAATGGATTTTTTTTATTTTAATTTTTGTTTTTGTCCTTTTGAGTATCCTACACAGTGCACTGAGTTAATGTGCAGTCATTCCAGAACTGTTTAGTGGGAACCAATGCCTTGCATAGCGAATGTTTGCACATCCACTGCTGGTTTGTGTTGGCTCCCGAACTTGACGTATATTCCAGTGACATGAGAGCATCCGAGGGAGATAAATTATAATATGCATTATTAGTTTGCTTTTAGTAGCTACTGGTAAATAATAGATCCCTATCTCTATTCTGTTCCACTGTACTTAAAATAGTTGCTTTGGAGCAAAAACAGGAATTAGACATCAAAAACGACTTCAGAAGATTCCAACAGTAAGAGAAGCTCACTCGAAAAACAAAAAAGAGCAATGCGCCAAGTAAATCAGCACTTAAAGGGTTCAAACAGTTTAATGACAACAAAGAGAAGGTATGGTAGGCAGAAAAATTGCCCCCAGAGCTGAACACATCCTCATGCCCAAAACCTGTGAATATGTTAGGCTACTTGGCCAAGAGGGATTAAAGTGGCAGATGAAGTTAAGGTAGCTAATCAGTTGACTTTAAAGTGGAGAGTTAATTCTGGATGATCCAGTCTTGTCAAAGCAATCAAAGGGTCCTTATACATGGAAAACAGAGGCAAAAGGGTGGGCTAGAGCCATAGGATTCGATGGGGGAGGACTCTCCCTGCTGTTGCTGGCTTTGAAGATGCAGAAAGACTCCACAGACCAAGGAACTGAAGAAGCTGAAAAAGGTAAGGGACCAGATTCTCCCAGAGTCTCCGGAAGGAATCATCCCTGCCCACATCTTGATTTTAGCCCTGTGAAACCCATGTTGGATTTCTAACTCAGGGGACTGTAGGATAATACATTTGCTTGCAGTAATTTGTTGCAGCAGCAATAGGAAACTAACCCAAAAGGAAAAGGAAGAGAAGAGCTACTGCTTATTGAGCACTTACTATGTTCCAAACCCTGGGCTAAGTATTTTACTTGAATAACCTCCCTCAGTCCTCACGGCCCTCCCACGACATGACCACTATTTTTGTTCCCATCGGTTAAGTAAACTGAAGTTTATAAAGTTACAAGGTCTGATTTTAAAGCTCCAGCTCCTATCCACTACTGCTTATCCACAAAGATCCCTCCATATTTCTGCTATATGAAAGAATAAAATACTTATTGCACTTGTAGAATTATGGCACACATTGAACCAGAGCCATCTATCATAGTTTAGAGGTTCACATTGTACAAATGAAATCAAGAAATCAAGATGTGTGAGCACATCTCTGAGTCATTGGAAAGCTATGTCAGTTGTCTCAACCGTGCAATATTGGAGATTTCCTAGACGAGTTTGTGGAATTACCTTGCATGCAGCATTCACAGTGAATTGCTCCAAAAGTACCTTCTGACTGAACCAAATTTGACGTTTATAATGGCCCAGGAAAAACATCTCCCTAATGACACCACATCACTGCATGTCACAGAAATCAAAGGTGTCATTTCTAATAGAAATGCCGGCTCCAACAAGAAGGAAGGCGACTCCTTCCCAGAGTCAATGGAGTACAAGTCAAGGAGGCAAGACCCTGCAGAAGCTATGGACAGTCACACCCAGGCAATTTGTCCATTCAAGGAGAAGGCAGATTCTGCAAGAAGAAGCAACTTTTCAAGACTGTATACTCTTCAAAATCCTTTGGAAAAAAATCCCAAGCATATGTCATTAGGATATCTTGATTCTTTAACAATAACAAAGCAAAAGAATGGTACTCTACTGTGTCACAGAGTCAGCTGTCCAACAAAGATGTGTGTTCCCCTTCCAAAGCATAGAGCTGCAAGGAAGAGAACTTTCCAGGTCCTCTTGCATTTAGATGGGGCCATGATACTAGCTCTTATTAATGGAGACTGTAAACAGAAGTCTAGTTGTCTTTTAATTAGGAGGCTAATGTGCTTTCACTACTCCTTTGTCCCCTTTCCACAGTGAACGTGGAAGCCACGTGTCAAAAACAATGGAGCAAAAGAGGGAAGGGGCTTGGATCCCTGAATCACTGTGTGGAAGACCATCTGTTGAACACGATGTTGGATGATTATATAAGCAGTAAATTCAATTGCATTAAGTCACTGTAATTTCAGGTTTTATCCTGTTAAACCCGTTACAGCTAGCTGGTAGCATTATTATCATTAAAACATACATTCAAAAGGTCAAGAGGAGCATGTTTTATGGCTTTGGACAGCAATACTGATAAGTACCTGGGAGGGCAAGTTGGAGTCATTTCCGTGTATGGTGTGTAGCAATAACGAATCCTTCACAGTGATTTCTCACAAGGTCTTTTGCCAAAGTTATTAAGGTCACCAATCTTTAAAGCTCAAAGTTGTGTGTGTTGTTCTGGAATTGATTCCGACATATGAAAGACACTGAAGGTGCATTATTGTATATCTCACCCTAAGAATCAGTTGATTTTGCAGGACCTTTTCAGGGAAAGATGTTGTTTATAGAAAATACTTTCTAAAAATGGCTCAAAATGCTCTGAAGTCCAAATCAGAAATATGCCACAAGAAAACATAGAGTATTTTTGGTAAGAAAACACAGTTTTGCATTTATTATTTGCAACATATAGATTGAGAAAAAATAATAATTCTTCAGTGGAACTTCATAGACATTAGCTGAGCTTTAGAATATTGTTGGGGGGTGGAGAGGTTGTTTGGCGAGTTACCGTTGCACCAAAATATCTTCAAGCGAGTAATGAGGCTTAAAAGATAAGGGAGTTAATTAAGACGCCTGAAGCAGCTTGTTGAAGGACTTGGAACACTGGCCTGTAAAAGTCTACCATGAACCAGGATGAGGGAGGGAGCCTCCGCCCTCCCTCACCTGGAAGCTTGTTTACAATCACTCACCCTCATCTTGCACATGCGCATGCCCATGTGAGACCCCTGCGATGGAGAAAGGAGCCAGCCAAGCCTACTTCAGTCTTACTCCTGAGGTTCCCAAGTCCTCCCTTGGACCATTCCCAATGGGCAAGGGAGAGGGAGAGCTGGGAAGCCTTCCCATAAAGAACTCCAGCGACAATTCCAGCTCCCCGAGCCCAGCTCCTTGCTGTCCATGGGTACAGATTTCCCTGCTCCCACCTTGATTCCTTGGACCCAGCAACCACAGATAACTCTTTATTTGGAGGTTACTATTACTGTGCTTACCTATTACTATTACCATAACCTATTATTATGAGGTTGATTCGTATGAGATGGCCATTTCTGTAGATCACAAATAGGCAAATATGACCAAGTTCATATGATTCGACTTACTGTAATGCAGGGTATTTAGAAACTAAGAAGGCAAATAAAATAGCAACAGTGTCACAGTTCTGATTCCTGAAGTCCCTGCCGCATCCCAGCTCTGTGCTGCGTGCTATACACGTGGCCTTCACCTCCTTCAATAAGTCTGGCTTCCCTCCTTAAGAGTAAACATCCATATGCCAAGTTGCATCACATTTTGAAAAGGATGCAAAATATGCATCCGTTATATTTTATAAAACAAATTATTCTCTTTAAAACTAATAAATTATCACTATAAAAATAGAAAATACAAATCAATAAAATGTAGTCTTGATGTGTCCAAAACATGGCACAATTTCAAATCAGGCCACATTTGAGGCATTGACCCCGCCAGACACTCAACCATTCTCCTGTTTCCTCTTATGCAGAACCAGAGGCCAATTTCTTACTACCACAAAGAACTGCTCTTCCCAGCACCC
>NW_006781442.1:865493-898201 GCF_000442215.2 Lipotes vexillifer | reverse complement strand
CTACACGATTCCTAACAGGTTTCCAATCCTGATGAACAAAAATGAATTACGATTCTTTTCCTTGACTCTTAAAATATTAAACCTTATAACTTTTGGACGTATGCTCCACCTAAAATGTAACTGTTAAGATATATATTGTACACTCATCCCCACCTCAGTAAACAACGTATTTTTTGCTCACCAAGCTCAATTTGTCTTTTTATCCTTTAAATTCTAGTGGTGGACATCATCAGTAGAGAATCTTAGGAAATCAGACAAGAGCACAGGGAGCATCTGCTGTAGGCGGTGTGAATTAGGGACAAGCCCACTGGTTCATGTCTAGAATCCTAAATCCTACCAGTACCTCCACATCAATCTCTTACAACAAGTCTCATGCAGGTTTGAATTCTTAAATGTGTAAAATTAAGAGGGAAAGCCCACGATCTTCCTCACCAGCAATTTCTAGGTTTTAGAAGTGAATGATCCATCATGCTCTGAAAAGAACTTTGCTCTTTGAGGAAAATCATTTTGATTATTCTTTTTAATAACAATAGCCTATCGATCAGTCTGCATTTAAAGTTGGCAGATCAGGAGAGAGAGGGAGGTGGCACTTGTATTCCCATCAGTGGATTCTTTAAACACACCCAGCCCCCCAAGAACTGCTTAATGAGTTCCGTTGGCTGTCAAGTCCTACCGTAGCCCTCCCCGTACACCTGCAAAGACCACGAAGTCTGAGCAATCTGCCCACAACCCTCCTTCATCCTTCTGTCTAAACACCCTCCCCAGGGAACTGTGTCAGGTGGTTTAAGGAAAAGAGCATAATTCTTCTTCCCATGTGTGGACAGTGACCAGATATCTCCACATTCCAGGATGAGTGACAGACACTGACTGAGGACCCGGATGTTCAAAGCTGGGCCCTGGGAAAGGTGTCGGCTTAGCACCAGGTAGACCCACAAGTTCACTGGGCTGGATGCTTCTGCCCTTGCTGTGGGAGAGAGCCAGAGGAAGGACAAGTAAGCACTTGCCAGCTAGTCACAATCAGTATTTATCACTAAGTGAGACAGACAAAAAGCCAAGGATCTGTTAGTCTCCTTTCTCAAAGAAAACTAGGAACTAGCATTTGGTGAGTGGGTTTTTATAAAGAGGCTGCCATAGTCTGACAAACCGCTCCAGCCCACAGCTACCCGATCCCCACCGTCAATCCCAGCCTCAAGAAGCCTGCGTCAGGGACATCATTTGGACCAAGCTTAGCCTCTGAAGGTAACTGAGGGAGGTCCTGCCAAGAGGGTATATGCCTCTTTTCAAAGAAAACAGCAGAAGCTAACACAGCATTGTAAACCAACTATACTCCAATAAAAATTTTAAAAAAACCAAAACTTCCTGTCTTTTGTTCAATCATTGCTGAGGAATGTCTTCATTTCAGACAGGAAATCCCCTGCTTGGTGGGGATTTCTCTGTCTCAGGAAGACCAGAAGCCCAGCACTGTGGGCAGTGGCACAGAGGGGCCCACAGAGGCTGCAGACTTCAGCTCCGCTCATACACGTGCTGGCTGCAGGGCAGGTGTCTTTGCAGCCAATCACAATTTTGCATCCAAGGATTATCTCAGGTTAAATGGAGCATCGTGTAGGCTGCGTGAAACCACTTAGAAGAAGATGAACCTGTCATGTAATGAAGAAACACTTTGCAGTCCAACCTGCCACGTACTAGCCTGGTGATCTTGAAAAAGGTATTGAAAATTGTTGAACTTTGTTCAACCTAGGAAAAAATAGCACCTCAAAATCCAGCTCTACTACTTAGAAACTAAGCAATTTGGACAAATTATTTACCTTCACTGAACACATACTTTCTTATCTAGAAGATAAGGCTAATGACAATTACAGTTCTTACCTTGTAGAGTTGTTACGTGAATTGAGGAAATTTGGGTTAAATACTTAGCATAATACTTAGAAGGTAGTAGGTATCCATTAAATGTTAGACAAGATTTATGTGTTCAATATTCATCTGCTCATTTATTCAGTTCAAAAGGTATGGGAATTAAATAAGAAAAGATATGCCGAATGCCTATCTAAATGTCCCACACACAGTAGGTACTGAACACAATTTATTTCTCCTCTCCTTTTCACAATTAGAAAACTAGGATCCAGAGGCACCAGGTCCATTCTACCTAATTTAATGTTGCTACTAAGCTGTCTCTGTATCAGGCAAGTCCCCTGCAGGAAGAAACTGAAAGTGAGAAAGGGACAGAGAGAAACCTGAGAGTCTTGTATTTGCTTTAATTGATTTACTTCAGGTCAAACTCAAGGAGCAGGGACATAAGTGGAAGTCCATTTAGCTGACTTGAAAGCTCTGTTCTTGACCTCGGTGGGCTGGGAGGTCTTTGAACTCATCTGAGTTTCTAAGTCTTTGGCCAGAAAGAAAAATTTCTCAGCTGCTTTTTCATGCCTTCGAAATGAATTAATTTCCTAAATGGAAAATTGAAGTAATTAGGTTATAGACTGAATGACATTTACTAAGGTGAAAAGCAGGGAAATTTTTATATCCTTTATTAAACAGTTATTAGATGTATTAAGCCATATGGAATAATTAGTTTTATCCCCCAAAACGTGATTATTCTTTTCATGCTAAGGCAAGCTCAGACTCATAAGGATCCAACAGACCGTGACTATTCACAAAAGCACCAAGTCTCATTTTCAGCCTTGTTCCCAGGACCAGTGGCTCACTGGGCAGGTGGGCAGAAGGGCTCAAGGAGACAGACAGAACTAGGTTCTCATGATGGCGCTCAGCCTTCTTCACGTACTTGGATGTGCCTTTCTCAGGAATGTTTCATTTTATCCTACCAACCTGCCCAACAAGGAAATTTACTCATTGGTTCAAAACTATTTTTAATAGCACCTACTATGTGCCAGACGCTGTTCCAAGGTCTACAGCAGTGCAAATAACAGACAAGACTTCTCATCTCTGTGGAATTTGCATTCTAGAAGGGGAAGCTGGACAGGAAATTAAATAAGTAGAATCCATAGTAAGTTAGAAGATCATTTGGGTAGAGAAAAGGGAAAGTCCTACAGAGAGGTGCTGTTTTAATAGACAGTTGAGGGAGGTGAGAACGCTAGCCACACAGCTGACCAGGGAAGAACATTCTAGGGGAAGGAATCACCATGGGCAAATGTCTGACATGGCCAGGGTTCCAGGAGCCCCCAGCAGCAGTGGTCCCAGTGACTGGTTAGGGGGTGGGTAAGAAAGGGGTCTGAAAGGTGGGGGAGGACATTCACTGGGAAGATTTTGACTCATTCTGAGTGAGACAGTAAGTCTCTGAGAGATTATGAACAGGGGCGCTCCCATTAAGAAAGCACACAGATATCCTTAAATGAGTTATCCTTAAATGAGGTTCTCCAAGGAACCTTGCTCCATTTCCTAAATGACAAATGACCCCTTTGTCTTAAAGGGATAGTTTCCCACTGCCTGATCTTCATTGTTTCGGGGTCTTGACAAAGCAAGGAGGCAATGGGAATAGCACCTGGCACAGGATTAGATCTATTTTTAGAATATTGATTGATTCAGAGCCCAGAGAGAAATGCCTGTGTCTTCTGATCCAAAGCTGTTACTTGAACATGTCTCTGCATCTTCCTTGGCCTCAGTCTTCATATTTGATGAGTAATTGTGAAGATTACATGAGGCAATGCATTTAAAACGTTTGACATAAAACTAGTGCTCAGTAAACACTAGCTATTTTTTCTTAAGGAATGACTTCTTATTTCTAAGTACAGCTCCGCCTCTAACTCCATGTTCTTGAGCTTTCTTCCTACTTGGAGAAGGCTCCTTGGCTCCCACCTTGGAAGCCACATGCCCGATCCTGCTTCCTTGCCAGGTTCTGTTTAGTGCCACCATCTTCCCCAAGGTGTTCCTTCAACTCCCTTTCAGTCGGGACTTCTCACTGGGTAGTGCTACTAGATTTTACATGTGTAGAGGCTAGGGATACTGCTAAGCATCCTACCTTGCACAGGACAGCCCACAACAAAGAATTATCTGGACTCAGATGGCAATAGTGCTGCCATTGAGAAACCTTGCAGCTGACAATACATCATGTGTGGTATCACACTTTCTTTCATGTGTATATGTATGTATATAATATATACATCTGCTTCTTCCTAATGGGCTCTGTCTGGTTCACCACATCCCCAGCCACTCTGGCACAGTTCCGGACACGTAGTAGGTACAGTTATTGAGTGAGTGAGAGTTTGCCGAAATAGAACTTTATGGAAACAATTTTACCATACAACCCCTACTGATATATTTACCAAAGTGCCAGAGATTTGGACTCCAAGTAAAAATTTCCATATTATGGTCCTCAGATTTCCATACATAGTTCAAGAGGCCCTTGCATCCTAAGTGGATAAAATAAAATAATAAAATAAAACAAAACAAAATAAAACAAATCAAAATAAAATAAAATAAAACAATCTCTTACAATTATTCTCAAACATACTATTAAGGATTTAATGGAGAAGAAAAATATAATATGCTTAATCTGATTAACATCCTGAGTGAGGGGACACAGAATGCTGTCAATGATGGTGGCCTTGTTGAAAGGGAGGTGGGGTCATCTGGCTGGAGGAACCCCTGGCAGGCAATTCAGGGGCCGGATCTGCAATACTTTCTGCAACCTCTGCTCCCCTGAGCGGCCACACAGTCAAGGCTGCTTGTACCACTCACCGTCTCTTCTCAAGAATTATGCTGGATCAGCTCGGTGCTTTGTGACCGCCTGGAGGGGTGGGAGGGAGGGAGACGCAAGAGGGAAGAGATATGGGAACATATGTATACGTATAACTGATTCACTTTGTTATAAAGCAGAAACTAACACACCATTGTAAAGCAGTTATACTCCAATAAAGATGTTAAAAAATAAATAAATAAATAAATAAAAAGAATTATGCTGGCCCATGCAGCTTCTTTGTCCATGTGGGCAGGTGCAGGAGCCAGAGAGTGGAGGTAATGTCAACCACCACTTGCCCCCATGGCTGCAGCCTGGCCTCTTTGCATGAAAGTCACAACCACTTGTGGTGACCCTGCTCTTTTCTTTCAGCTTACCTCATCTTATCAATATTCCCGTTCTCTAGAGAAATGTATCGTTACTACACGGGGCAGAAATAAAGTATCCAAAATAAGTTGGAAACCAAAGACCTTCCTGAGACTGAAATTCCCAAGAATCACATGTAATGGATAAAGCCAACCATCTGAAGAGAAACCAGTCCGAGGAGATGGTCTGTAAGTGGGTGGAGAGGAGACATTGGAACATCCCAGTCCAACAAATGCAGCTGGGGTTGAATGTCTAGGAAACATGTCTGAATAAAAAAGAAGGTGTCAACCTAGGCTACTGGAATTTGACCGAAAAAAGACTGTTAGCAGAAAGGGGTGTTTGCATGGTTGCCCACCTCTGCACCCCCTTCTAGAAGTTTCCATAACATGGCTTTGTCCTAATAAGCTCCCTCTTGGCCTCCTCTGCTCACCTTTCTTCTTCTCTGAGTCTGTTTCCTCCTTTATCAAGTGGAAGGAATAGAGTCCACGTTGCCTTACAGAATTGGGCACATTGTAGGCACTTGGTCAATGTTCATTTGCCTTCTACACGTTTGAAAGTCTCCTTTCATCTCTGCCCAAATAAAACTGCCCTTTCCTTGGTGCAGTTAATCTTAACTAAGTGTTAGGAAGAAAGCCCTTTAAATAAATGTATATTAATGTGTTCCTGACTAATAATTCATTAGCCCTTCAAAAGGCATCTGGTATTTTTAGGGTCCGATGACAACCCAAAAGGTTCATCACTTTGTAGGCATGTTGATTTCAAACAGTGTGATACAATAAAATGGAAAAACTCAGGCTACTATTGACCAGGAATCAGCCTCCGGGTATCAGCTCCCTCAAAAGCTTAGCATTTCCCAACATCGCCTTCCACTCCTGAAACCAGAGATCCTCTGAGGGTTTTGAGTGTAACTTCCATGCCTTGTTGGCCAGTGTTGTCCATGTTAAGCTGGTTCTATGCAAGCTCCTCCTCCCCTTCAGGCACGTAGCACAGACACAGAGCTAAGAACGCTGTCTTTACCCCTCCTGTACTTTGTTACTTGCCTTGCAGTGACCTGGGGGGAAGGAGGACACAGCTGTGCATGCCAGGTCAGTAGGATATAGCAGTAACGGTGCCTGAAGTGTAGAAAGTCTCCTTGTGCTGGATGGAGTTACTCTGATTTCTACCAAATAGCCAAAAAATCCATGTTTGTCCTCACTGTGCCAAACACAAAAGGCTAGAATTGTCCCTGGATTCCTCAGCATGAGACACTGTGATCATGAATTTGGAGGGACTCAATCAGACTGACCTGGGTATGACTCTCAGATCCATCATTTGATACTTTGCCATTTTGGACCTCTTATCTAATGCTTCAAAGTTCAAGTATCCTGTTCTCTAAAATGGGCTAGGAATGGTAGCTGCCTCCCTGGAAGGGTAAACTGAGATCAGACGGGTACCGGCTGAAGCCGACCCCTGCACTCACAAAGGGGCTCAACACACATGAACTGAGTTGGAGTCACTATGGTCGGTGCTGTTGCTACCACCTCCAGGGGAAGCAAGACTTCCGAGTCCTTTTCAAGCTCCAGGAGTGCCCTTGGGCATCCCATGCTAGAACTGGGTGAACTGCCTTCTCCTCCTACACCAGCCATCCTCACAGTCAGATGCCTTCCAGTCAGTCCATCAACAAAGGATGCATTTCTTTAATGCTGTCATGCACCAGCCTGCCCATTCCCTCCAGTCTGATGGTTTTCCTAAGAGGGAAACAGTCGTTTCTAAAAGGTGAACATTCAAGTGCATGGATGACAGTGAAGCAAAATTTTCATCTCCTTGCAATACTTTTGTGAGATTTGCCCGTCACTGTCCACCAACATCTTAGAATAACAGAAGCCTCACCACCCCCCAACCACCACCCGCCGGCCATCTCTGTCCCCTGCACTTGCACCTGCCCCTCTCCACAGCCAGCTCCCACCGCAAAGCCAAGATCCGCTGTCTCGTCTCTGCTCCTTTAAAAGATGTGCTGTAAGTGAAAAGCTCGAGGCATTAAGAAATGCAAAAATCAATCCTACAATGTGTTTAAGCAGAGCAAATTCCATACGAAGCCCTAAAATAATGACTGTGTCAAGGCAAATGGTTTATCGCCGGCGTCTTGGTAGCAGATAAAATTATAGTATTGGAAACTTGACAGTGGAATAATACAAAGGAAATTAAGAGAGAGAAAAAAACAACAACCCTGTTTCTAATTTGTGCTGCTTTTGTCAAAAATGTACTTAGGATCGGCTGTCCTGCAGAGCATCTGAGACCGGTGAGGCAAAAGATGACTTTTGGCAGCAAGGCTAAAGTTCTAGCAAAGTCACGTGCCAGTTGACTGTGCTAAAGCCTGTTTTCTGGAGGGCGTTGCCCCCGGTGTGTTGTTTCATAGAAAGGTTTCAGGGAGGCACCGGAAAATGTCAGAGCACGTCCTCTCCCTCTACTAGCTCCTCAGCTGTCTATGCCATCCTTCCTGAGAGCCCCAAGATGCATCCTTCCCTGTGGGTTTGCCTTCCATGTTCCCGCCTGCAGGCATTCCCTTCCTGGTCCCTTCAGGCCAGAGGGGGAAGCTGAGCCGTTGTCAGGCCATGTCATTTAGACAGAGCGCAGACACCCTACGGTGATGTCACCAGCCACGGCACTTCAGAGATGTCAGCTACCAGCAGCCCAATTCATCAGGAAACTAGAAATATTGACAGACAGCCCTTGGAGATACGTGGAGAGACTGGCAGAGCCAACTTGGGTTTGTCACATTAAGAAAAATAGAGGCGGGAGGACTGTTTCCATAGATAGTCTAATGAGTTTTGAGTAGGGAAGAAAGAGTAGCAGCGATTTTAGATAGAATTGCCACCTAAGGCTCTCAGATCTAACCGGTAGCAGACTCTGACGACCTCACGCGCCATCTCCTGCCTAGCTCCAGTTCAGAATCTATAAAGCTCTAACTAGGACCAAGGTCAGAATATTTTTCTTAAAACTGGGAACTAGATCACAGCATATTTCATGAAGTAATTTTATCAGCCCTAAAATACTATGCCATCCTATGACAGCAAGAATGGGCTCAGTTAAGCAAATATTCCTAGAGCACTCCCTCTGTGTGTGAGGACCTGCTGGGGGCTGTGAGAGAAGCAGGTTAAGAAACACATCATTTGTGTCATTAAGACTCACATCATTTGTGCCATTAAGATTCTCAAATTCTATTGGAGCAATTAGACACAGACATAAATGACCATGAAATATGGAGCAAAGGGTAAGTGTCGTTGAGAAGCATAAGATGCTGCAGGGATTCAGAGAAGGGGGAGATCACATCAGGTTAAGGACTGAGAAAGGCCTCAAAGGACAGAAGATTAGAAATTATCTCAAAAACAGAACAAACAGATTAGTGAACTCCAGCCTGAGGGAACCACATAAATAAGGCATGGTCATAAGAAAATGCAGGTATAATGGGCATTTATCCACCTAGTCATTAGTTAAGTCAACATTTATCATGGACCTGTTATATGCCAGGCCCTGCTCCAGGCATCAGAAGCAGAGAAATGAATAAAGCAGACGCTCCCGGAGCTTGGAGACAAGTCACACATCCATCGATTAAAAAATATCACAATGAGTGACAATCAGAATAGGGCAACAGGAGACAGCATGACATTCAGACGAGATCTGCATATTATGGACCCAGCCATGGGAAGGAAGGATTCCTGGTGGAAGAAAGAGGTGGCAACAGGCTTCAAGGCGGAAATGACCTTGACTGTTTGCAGAAGGCCAGCGTGGCTGGAGCAGAGACGGGGACGGGAGAGGGGGTCCAGGGAGGACAGAGACAAGGCCGCATAGTGCATTATGAAAGCCAGGGTTCAAAGTTGGGATTTTGCTTTAGGTGAGTTGGGAGTTCTGTGGAGTGCTCTAAGCAGGAGGTGACGTGATCTGATTCACGTTTTGGAACAAAAACACTTCGTGCTATGTGGTCATGACTAGGATGGCAGCGGAGACTCCTGAAAAGAAGGGAGAGTCGTTCAGAGCACGTTGAGGTGAATCTGGGTTGAGATCAAAGAGAAGAGCAGCAAATTGTTAAGGAAATTTGCTGAGTTCCAATTGGTAGCATTTGCTGAAGGCACTGGTCTGAGCCCTGAAGGAAAGAGAAGAATGAAAGAAAACTCCGAGACTTTTACCATAAGGGACTGGCTAGCTAGTCTAGTTTATGAGATGGGGATGCCTGTGTGAGGGTAACTTTAGGGGGAACATTCTATTTTGTCCCAACTAAATTTGAGATTACCGTAAGTATTCATGGTGAGATGCCAAGAAGAAATATATACATACACAATTCATTTTGAAAGAGAAAAATAAGGTAGTAACTGGAAGAAGATGTAGACGTTTTTGTCTTAAGACAAGAAGTATTGGAATATTTTCATATAATTTTCTCCACCCAAATACAGTGGATAAACCAAAAATGTACGTCACAATTCATAGCCATCTCTGATACAAAAAGGACACAGAACAATTAACTGTAATAAACCCAAGAAATGCGAATTAGAAGAAGAATGAGGTAATACTTTTCCCCGTAACAGAGTGGAAAAATACAAAAAATATAAATAACACCCAATGTTGATGTGGGGTGGAAATTAGTACACAATTTTTTGGGAGTCAGTGTGGAAACAGCTATCAAAAGCAGTTAGTTCAAACAATTCCACCTGAAATTTATCCTGTAGAATTGAAAATGATTGTATAGGGAGTTCCTTGGCAGTCCAGTGGTTAGGACTTAGCCCTTTCACCACCAGGGTCCACGTTCAATCCCTGATCAGGGAACTAAGATCCTGCAAGCTTCCCGGCATGGCAAAAAAAAAAAAAAAAGAATGTATAAGGATGCTCATTGCCTCATTTCTGATAAGGGAGTAATGAAGATCATTTTACATCTACAATACATAAAGAAATACTGTCTCAACACACTGACGTGGAAAGATGTCTGTAGTTTAAGTGAAAAAAAAGGCAAGTTGTATTATAGTGTATAGCATGTGATTCTAATTTTATCATAAATATTTGCCTATGCATATGCAAAATGTGATAAATGTGAGCTAGAATCAGAAAGGCGCCAATCGGACGACTCACTAAAGCTGTCGCTGGGAATTGACAAGGGGAAGGGGCGGCTTCCTTCTCACTTTGTATATTTCAGTATGATCGAATTTATATAATAAGGGATATCACTTTTCAAGTTTAACATTAGAAATTAAAGATAAATATTAAAAATTTAGACAAGACGGAACACAAAGAGTAGAGCTCAGAGCACTAAACAGGCACCTTCTTAGTGCTAGTGAGGAGAAACAGTCATGCTCACACCCTGATGGTGGAGCGTTAACCTGGCATATTTCTGGGGTCACCCTTGGCAATATGTATGGATGTCTTTGAAGTATTTATATACTTAGATACACTAAATACACTTCTAGGAATCTATCCAAAGGGACAATTCAGATACACAAAGATTTATAGAAAGGGATGCTCGTTGCCACGTTAGTTATAACAGTGAAAAATTTAAAGAAACTTATTATTTGATATTAGATTAATCATTTTGTAAATTACATTCAACGGACCAGAAGACAGCATCCAAAATCACATTTTTGAAGATTATTGACTTGTATGGGGAAATGTTTACAATATGTGCTAAGGATAAAAACACAAGACACACATTGCTTCACGCAGCATAATCCTCGTTTTACACACACTTAAATGTATATACATCCATTAACCTGAGGAAAAACTCATCCAAAAAGTCAACAGTGTTGATTTCTTGGTAAGAAAATTAGAATTTGTTTAATTTATTCTTTTTATAATTCTAGTTTTTCCTAAATGTTCTTCAATGAGCACTCATTCCTTTATAATCGGAATGACTGATTTTTTTTTTGTTTCTTTCTGGGTTTTTAAAATTTTTATTGGAGTATAGTTGATTTACAATGTTGTAAATTATACACACCTGTTAGTTTCAGGTGTACAGCAGAGTGAATCAGTTATACATATACATATATTCACTCTTTTTCAGATTCTTTTCCCGTATAGGTCATTACAGAGTATTGAGCAGAGTTCCCTGTACTATACAGTAGGTCCTTATTAGTTATCTATTTTATGTACTGTAGTGTGTAAATGTCAATCCCAATCTCCCAATTTATACTTACCCCCCTTTCTTCCCTGGTAACCATAAGATTGTTTCCTATATCTGTAATTCTATTTCTATTTTGTAAATAAGTTCATTTGTACCAATTTTTTTAGATTCCACATGTAAGCTATATCATATATTTGTCCTTCCCTGTCTGACTTACTTCACTCAGTATGAAAAACTCTAGGTCCATCCATGTTGCTGTAAATGGCATTAATAAGAGAAGAAATAATAAATTAGTACACTTGTTTGTCCCAAAACTCATTGGATTTTTTTTTTTGTCTTTTTGCTCAACTTGAAAAGTCTCTGAAAATGACTCAACTAAAGGGAAAATTACCTCAATAAAGCAGCTGTATTTCACACATTCCTCACTGCCCACTTTCTACATGTTCCCACTCATCTTCTTGATGTTGAGATGCATTAATGTTCGGGGTCCCCTGTCCCTGGGAGATATATGAGCCCAAGCCCGGCAGCAGCTGTTAGTACAACAGAAGGGCATTCCTCAGCAGGGATTGAAATGAATGTTATTGACTCAAACGTCGATTGCATTACAGGCATGTAAATCACGTGCACACGTGTGGAACCAAAGGGTCCAAGTGGCAGCGAGCCGAAGTCTGTGTAAATGACACCTTGTCAATCTTCATCCTTCCTCCCTAAAGCAAGTCTATTTCCAGCAAAAGTTGGGTCATTCTGCACATAACCCAAACCGATTTCCACCCAATGCATCCTACACCACAGGGACTTCGTGTGGCCCGAGTGTAACGTAGATGCTGCGGGTGTTTCCAACAGCCTAAGCCTCAGCTGGAACCCAGAGCAACAAATTTAATACGCTCAGGTCTCCTAACAGACCCTCCTTGAAAAGCCTCTGGCTGGGCTGACAGTGACAGAACTGCACAAGCTCCTCCTCTGAATTCATATCCTTAAGCTCGGCAAGAGTCGTGTTATTAGTTCATGTTAAAAAGTTACCAAAGTAGCTTAGCACTTGACACATATTGTAATTTCATCATTACAACAGCCCTATGAGTCAGAGAGCCTCTAGTATCCCCATTTTAGAGATGAGGAACTGGAACTCAGAGAGGTTAGGAAAAGTGCCCAAAGTCACACAGCTCGTAGATGGTGGAGCTGGGATTGGAATTCAGGCAATCTGGCTCTGAATCCCCATGCATATCTGCCGTGTGTGATATCCACCACGTGGGTTTTAACAGTACCGATGTCATGGGACTATTGTGATACAATATACAGAGTGCTTATCTTTTACTCGGTACAATGTAAGCTTTCAACGAATATTAGCCACTGTGATTAAACCTCCAATAAAAGGCTTCAGGAAGAGAGAAGGAAGAACCAAGCTTTCCAGGGACTTCCGTTACCATCCAACCCTCTGTCCTACAGTCATGTCCCCCTTAGTACAAGGTGACGTTTAAGCCACTTAGCCAAGTGGAAGCTGCACATCTTCATGCGTCTTCAAGCTCTGATGGCCCCAGAGAAGGAAGAATCCAGAGAGAATCTGGGCAAGTGTTCAAGCTGAGCCTGTGTGATGTAACCTGGGTGGGCAGCCTTCCGTGCCGGTGGAGTGAGATAATGAGTCCTGCCCTCACTGTGTTTACATGCTAATCAGAATTAATCGGCAAAAATCATTTTAAACTCTGGGTCCTCTACATCTTGGTGCTTAATTACGATACATCATTTGCTTGAACAAGTACTTGGACCCTGGAAATGAATCCTCTCTCCTTATCCCTTTAATGAGGATTCAGTCCTGGACTTGTGCTCAATCGCCACTTCTTGAAATTCAAGGAAAATAACAAATGGTGATTTTTCTCTCTCATTTCTTAACCAAATGGTTTAAATAGGATAAAGAGCCTTTCTTAAACCACAGACATTATTTTTTCTTTTACAAGCCCTGTAAGATTGTTCATTTAGTGGGACAAATATTGCTATATGGTCCAGTCACGTACCTTGAAGTTACAGTACATTCTAGTCTCTTCCATCAGGGTCATTTGATGCTTTAGTTGTAACCTTGCTACTTGTCACAGAAGCCACTTGCTGCTAAGCCATCTTCAACCATGTTCCACAGGACAAACGCCCATTTGCATGACTTCCAATTACACACGGTGTTCCCAAAACATCAGATGTTCCCTGTCATCCCTGCCTCTGCATCCTCTCAGCATCTTCATTCTCAGTACTGAACAGAACCACAGTTACAACGACTGCAAAATGATATGCCTAGAAAACAACTAGGACTCTGCATAAAGAAATCCAGTCATGCCCCACTCAGCTGATCTTGAACACCTGAGTACACTTACTTGGATTTTATGACAATCTAGAAAGGGCCTGGGTGGCCCTCCCACTGCTCACCCCTCCCCCACCTCACCCAAGTTTCTTTTTTTTTTTTTGCAGAAACTATGACTGTATTATATGGATGCAGGCAGGTCTTATACATCTAAGCTTTTTATTTATTTGCTATTTGTTCCTTCACCTTGTCTTTTTTTAATCAATATATTTTATTGAAATATACTGATTTACAATGCTGTGTTAATTTCTGCTGTACAGCAAAGTGATTCAATTATACATATATACACACTTTTTTATATTCTTTTCCCTTATGGTTTATCATAGGTTGGTGAATATGGTTCCCTGTGCTATACAGTAGGACCTTGTTGTTTATCCATCCTGTATATGAAAGCTTACATCTGCTGACCCCAACCTCCCACTCCAAGTTTCTTTTAAGTCAAAGGAAACTATTACCCTATAAAGGCTTTAAAATGCACCTGTCTTCAGCATCTCTAAGCCATTATAAAAACCACACAACTAATCCCTTGGCATATGCCCAGACCCTAAATGCGGGAGGCGATTCAGGCCTTCCTGTCCTGCAAAACCCTTTGGGGTGTAATGTGATGAACATCTCCTGACCTCCGCGGTTACCCCAGGCTCTGCTGTCAAGATCCCAATCCCCCGCATCCCTCGTGCCTGAGCCCGGCTGGCCCACCCACCCTTCCACCAGCACTTCCAGGAAGTTGCTGAAGGACGGATCCCAGCAGACAACCCCAGATTCAAGGGTGCCTGAAGGGTAGAGCCTTAACACGCATTCGCATTTTACAGATGGAAGAGTAATGCAGAAATAATAAGGATCGTTCCCCAGATAACGGGATGAGTCAGGAGGTTCCAGGAATAGCCTGCAGATTTCCATATCCTATTACCATTCAGCATCACCACCAGAAGACTTCTGTGAGGGCATGGTGACCTCACACATGTTCTCAGCCCAAAAATATTTGTCTGGAATCCTTTTCCAAATCTTCTCAAGCTGTAATAAACTCAGCTTGAAATCTTTTTTTTCTTCCATTTGACAACCAAAAATTAGTGCTAAAATCCTACTTTAAATGTGTATTTATAAATTTGAAACTTTCTTCGGAATTACCAGTCATAAATCCAGGGTACAAAAGGCCTTTCTTTCTGGCCAGATTTATGAGAACACTGAAAGCAGTCTGGAAAGTTGTGCATTACGTTGTCAGATAGGCAAGTGCTACTGAAGGGGCATCAGCTATTATATTTGACACAGAAGATGAGAAAATTCTCCAAGGCCTGGAAATGGACAAACGTGGACTCATATGAATAAAGAGGGAGGACAGGAGGGAGGGGGGAGGGAAGAAGACCTACCTCAGTGGTAATTACAGACCGGTCCATGAAAGTTTGATGTTTGATTAAATATTAGAATTTATTCCAGATAAAGGAATATGTGTGTATTTTGCAAATACGCACTAAGAATCATGATTGTAAAAGTGGGAGAAAATCCTATCTAACTCATTCCAGTTCCTCCTCTGACAATGACGGGCCTCAGAGCTACGGGTTAACTGAAGGGCACAGTCTATCAGGGCTCAGTAAGAATTTTAATTTTGAAAACAACAGAGAAAGGCAATAGTCTAGGAGATTCAGACAGACTCTCACGAGCCTGTGGGGATGCTGCAAAATAACAATGCCCAATGGAGTGAAGGGAGGAAGGCAACCCATGGTTCTCACCGTGCTTTCCTTTTTTTTAAAAAATAATTTTTATTGGAGTACAGTTAATTTACAATGTTGTGTTAGTTTCTGCTGTACAGCAAAGTGAATCAGCTATACATATACATACATCCACTCTTTTTTAGATTCTTTTCCCATATAGGTCATTACAGAGTATTGAGTAGAGTTCCCTGTGCTATAAACTAAGTCCTTACTAGTTATCTATTTTATGTATAGTAGTGTGTATATGTCAATCCCAATCTCCCAATTTATCCTTCCCCTTCCTTTCTCTCTTGGTAACCATGTTTGTTTTCTACACCTGTGACTCTATTTCTGTTTTGTAAATAAGTTCATTTGGACCATTTTTTAGATTCCACATATAAGCGATATCATATGATATTTGTCTTTGCCTGACCTACTTCACTCAGTATGACAATCTCTAGGCCCATCCATGTTGCTGCAAATGGCATTATTTCATTCTTTTCTTGGCTGAGTAATATTCCATTGTATATATGTACCACATCTTCTTTATCCATCCCTCTGTCGATGGACATTTAGGTAGCTTCCATATCCTGGCTACTGTAATTAGTGCCGCAGTGAACATTGGGGTGCACATCTCTTTTCAAATTATGTTTTTCTCCAGATACATGCCCAAGAGTGGGATTGCAGGATCATGGTTTCCTATTTGAGTGGACGGTCAGGATAAGAATTGCAGGCGTGTTTATAAACAATGGCAAGTTCACCTGTTAGCACACAAGAAAGTTTTCAAAGCAACCCTGATGAATATGATGTATCAGGCCTAAAACCATGATGAAATTTAATGACACAACTTAGTGAAAAAAGAAACGTTTAAGCACGTTGCATCACTAGTTCTACCAAGAGAAGACTACAAATGCAGTGTCCTTATCTTAAAACACATAAAGTAAATTAAAATAACAAACTGTTGCCAGGAAGGAGTCCAAGGTAGTCTTCCTAGGTCATTGGCCCACAAACACTTCTAAGTAAATGAATGGGAGCTTCCAAAGTGCCAAAGTGGGTATTTTGAACCCTTCATTTGCTAAAAATTAAGCATTCCTTCCAAAGTTTGTTCTGCCATGTTGATTTCCTAACAAAATACATTGTTATAGATAGTGCAAAGACAAATGTCTCACTAGCCCCAGTGAATTACTTCAAATTCCTAATTGATGTAATATGAACCAATGAGTTCCCTTAGTACAAAGAGAGGGTATATCAGCCTTTTCCGAAAGCATGTTCTAGTGGAACTCTAGTCCTAAGAAATTCTATGAAAAACGTCTCCAAAGACAAATGTAATAATAATAAATAATAACCTTAGCAACAATTAACACACACACACATATACAAACACACACACACACATATACACACGCATGCACACACTACTTTATACCAGGCACTCTTCTAAGAACCAATACACCTGGGAAGCCCAGCACACCCCATCTCCTCTTATCCACACACAATGTATACTGACTGTTTACACTATGACGGGTCCTATAGCAAAGGAACCTATTTAACTTTCTTTAATCTGATACATCCTAGATTAATTCAACGATGGAACCCTATTTCTGCCTAACGTCTATTAACAACAGTTGTGAGCTGTTGAGACGTATTTATTAATCCATTCTGCAAATATTCATGGAGTGCTATTTTGCCAAGCATTGAACCAAGCAAATATTAGATAGAAAACAGTAGGGAACTGAAGATTCAGGGAAGAAACACAGTAAAAGACTAAACCAATAAAGCTTATAATGCAGTCTTATTTTTATAAGAAACCGGAGGCTATGGCAGATAGATGCTTTGCAAAGATCGTAAAGTTGGGCCCTGCGATGACCAGGCTGGGTCTGTGCCATCTGCAGTCTATTAAGCTTATCTGCAGACAAGCTGAAGCGTTTTGAGAACCCCTATCCCTCAAAATCAAGTTTATTTTAATTATCTTTAAATCAAGACCCTAAATAATGTAAATCTGCATCAAATACAAAGGACATTTGTTCAGTTATTAGGCAAACTTCTTGGCTAAATGATCAAGTGGTAAAGCAAGGGCCACCAAGAGGAGTTATAGCCCTTGAAATCTCCACTAATAGGATGTGTTGCCATATTTACTGTGTGGCCGCCTAGCGTGGCTTGAGGCAAGGACTTGAACTAGTATACCTCTGGAACTTTATCCCAGACCTTGAACCATGACTGCGGGCGACTACAGAATAACGGTAAAAAGTGTATGTGCGTATGTGCAAGCGTATCTGTGTGTGTGTGCATACGTACGTAGATGGAAGGGAAGAAAATGACCTGCGAAGATCAGCTCAATATTAAATGTCAAAGCCAAGATCAACTCTCTGCCTTTATTTAGGGGATGCAGAGCATAGGAAAAAGGGAATGTAGACTATAATCGCCATAGCCTGTGTCTATACATTGGGTAAAATTTGCACACTTTACCGCATCTATTACCCCATCTACAGCAATTTCCATTTTCCCAAAGCAAACATTGAGAAAGTAAATTTATAGTAAGAATCAAAATGTCAGGATCCCCATTCTCTTAAATGGTGTCAAAGCTCTTAGGTTGTTCATTGAAAATCCTTTCTTTGGTTAAATCCCCACAACTAAGGACAATCATTCAGGCCGCCCCTCTGGTTTAAATACCATACTCTGGAGTCCGCTGTACTCTTTTTTTTTTTTTCTTTCTTTGGCGGTACGCGGGCCTCTCACCGCTGTGGTCTCTCCCGTTGCAGAGCACAGGCTCCGGACGCGCAGGCTCAGCGGCCATGGCTCACGGGCCCGGCTGCTCCGCGGCATGTGGGACCTTCCTGGACCGGGGCACGAACCCGCGCCCCCTGCATCGGCAGGCGGACTCTCAACCACTGCGCCACCAGGGAAGCCCCCGCTGTACTCTTGAGATTTAACTCAATGAGGACCTCAAGAAGATGGCAAGGTAAGTACTTGTGCAAAAGCCATCAAAACAAACATGGCGCTCCACACCCTTATAAATGCCAACCCTGCTGCAAAGCCTGTGAGATCAATTGTTCTGGATGTTGAACTTGGGAGGGGACCACACTGCTGAGGGTAAAGTTAGCATGACAGCAAGCAAACCAACAAACCCCTAGGGCTTCGTGTGTGTGTGTGTGTGTGTTACACACAGACACATACATACACACATGCATATACATACAATCGTCATATAAATTCCTCTTCTGTCTTTAAACACTGAGACTTGCTAGTGGTTTGGTCCCAAAGCCTCCTTACCTGCCACCAAAACTCTACTATACACACACTCATACATACTCCCAGAGCCCACTGGGTGTCTGTTGCCATCTGATTTTAGCTATGTGCCATTTGCATCAATATATTCAAGGGAGCACCCATGCAATATGCCTAGATCCTACAGTGTCTGTACACAAATAATTCCTTTTAACACCAATGTAGGGGAACAGATCTTCATATACCATAGATATTATTTGCTGTTTTTCTACACCCACTTAGGGCTCAGAAGAACATGATTTGACTGAATAAATGTCAACTTGTGTAGTTGTTAACTATTTTATATGATGTATACGTCCAAAAAGATGTTTGACTAGTTGGTAGCTCTAATGAAAACTGCACTTTAAAACATTTCTAGCCATGATATACCGTCCCCAGAATGATTCAGAAAATTTCAGACTTAGCTGCCAACATGACCAAAGTTGGCCTTGGAAAGTCAGTCCTCTGTTTAAAAGAAGTGCTTTTAAGTCTCCTGCAGAGTCTGGGGAACAAGTTCTCATTCTGCTGCTTCCTTTTTCTGGTGTCTGCTCTCTTCAGAGGCTGAATGAAGGAAAACTGTATTCCCCGCAGGCCCTCCCCCTTCGTCTGGGAGCACACGTTCCTGATCAGACTGTGTTTTGTTTGGTACTCTGAGGCAGAGAAAGAGAGAAAATAGTCTGTAAAAAAACCAATTTCCAGAATGTTCGTCTTTAGGGAATATTTTCTCCCCACTCCATTGCCAATCTCCTCCTGTATCTGACCCTCCGCAGCTCTCGCCTTTAAATCCGGATGGTCAGAAGATTCTAATTCACTGTCCTTTCTTGCCAACTGAATGCACATTTTACAATCCACCAAACTTTAAAAGCCACTAAATGGCTGATAGTGAGGTTTGCAGAATTCTTTCTTCTTACCACTGTAAATCTGAATAGGTCTTTAAAAAGTCTCTAATTTTTAGTACCATCTTTCTAACTATTGATGACACTTCCATCATCTCCTCATCTTTTATCTTCACAAGGTGTCTGTTCCTTTTTCAAAATCTGAGCCTCCCAGCATAAGGAAAAAAATCCCACATGAAGTGCCTTTTAACATGAAAATATAATTTTTATAACAGGTAAACTTGATGTACAAAATCTGATTCACTCACTCTTTGCAGAAGCTTTGATGCCCGGAAATCAGTTCGGAGAAATTGGAAAATCTTAACAAATATCCAAGGAAATCCAATGACTTCTAACCAGGATATGAACTGAAGCCAAAGATGTTTGGGGCGGGGAGACACAAAGCTGGAAACTGAATTGTCGTAAGAAGGGGTTCATGAGTTACCAAAGATACATGAACATCATGCTAATTATTAATATTAGTATTTTTATTAGTGCCCTACCCTTCCTTGTTTTTTTTTTTTTTTTGCGTTATGCGGGCCTCTCACTGTTGTGGCCTCTCCCATTTGCGGAGCACAGGCTCCGGACGCGCAGGCTCAGCGGCCATGGCTCACGGGCCCAGCCGCTCCGCGGCATGTGGGATCTTCCCGAAACGGGGCACGAACCCGCGTCTCCTGCATCGGCAGGCGGACTCTCAAGCACTGCGCCACCAGGGAAGCCCCCCTTCCTTGTTTTTAAGCAGAATTTTGTGTTTCACCAGGCACGGTCTTGTCAAGTCAATGAGAAGCAGGAGTCTGGACTTTCCTTATGTCATATAGAGTGAATTTCATTTCTAAATGCCCCTGGGTTGTTTTAGAGAGCTCACAATGCTTTTCCTCTTAGTGGCTTGAATCTCCTGGATAATTTATTTAAAAGATTTAACCGGCCCCTTATGGCTGGAATCCATTTTAATCTCTAAATTGACCACTCTTCTCAATTGGATTTAAAAATGAAGAGACTGGATGTTCTGGACTGGAGTAGTGACTTCATCCACTCACCTTGGCCTGGGGGTCTTAGCAAAGCAGCTCTAGGCAGCGTCCTTGACCCTGCTCCTCAGTCAGTCCCACAGAGAGTGTCTACCAGGCATCTGAGTCCAGGAGTCTAGTCATGACGCTGCTGAGACCTCAGACAAGTACTCCACTTATCCAGAATGGCATCGTAGAAACTTCAACACAATGAGACATCTACTACATGAGGAACAATGTGCTAGCAATTCCAGAGGTCATAGGAAAAAAATCAAAATGTCCTCGCCTACAAATTGTTTACAGTGTGATAAGGGAATAAGACATCGCCAAGTTAATGTTAATAAATCAAGCTATGATAAATTCTGAGGTGTAAGAATAAACAAACTTGAGGCACAGCTGGGGAAAAAAGTCAATTCCAACAGACAGGATTGAAGAGATGTGTTTGGGGTGAGACCTTATAACCCAGAACGTCGGGTCCTCTCTCCCTTTCACCACGGGGCCCAGACTGCAGACAGTGGGAGACACCCGGCTTGGAGACACCACAGGTTCTCCATCCTGGCCCAGAATGAGTTTGGACTGCATGGGTTTGGGTGATTTCTCACATTCACCCAAGGAGGGGTGCAAAAGCTTGCCAAAAAGTGTAAAAGGTAAAATCAGCTCTTTATGACAGGGAGACTGTTGTCCACCCCCAGAGGCTGATACTTCACCTCTTTATCACCAGAGGCTTGCAAATAATTGTTCATCTAGTTCCCATACCTCAGGGATGGGTAAGACAAGCTGAGCAAAGTATAGCAATCTCTTCGTATTAAATTATGAAAGACCTATTACACGGATAATGTCTTCTCGTAGTGTAATTTTATTTTCTTTGTCTTTAAGTGATTTTTATTAATCTATTCTTTTGGTTATAAATGTAGTGCATGCTAATGTATAATGTTAATAAAATACATTGAAAGTATGACAAATTAAATCACCTGCAATCCCTCTACTCAGAAATGATCACCCTTTTACACGACGGTGTGTTTTCTTTTAGCTTTTACTTATGAAATATTAATTGATGTTAATGTCACATAAATGAGTCTCATAAGCACCCTTAGAGGTTTCCCTTAAGCAACTCTACATCTCGTGGTTTTAAACTTGAAAATGTAACAGGATGTACGTGTCCATCGAGAAAAAGATTATATGGTAGATAAAATGAAACACAAAACATTAAATTTGTGACATGACCATCTTATGGGCAAATATGTGATAACAATAAAATTCCTAAGATGTTGAAAATAAAGTGGCTCTTAAGTGACAACTAGGATCTATAACTAAAAAGTGGATGGGATGTGGCCGTGAATTTCTTTGTTTTAAAGATAACTGAGGGGCTTCCCTGGTGGCGCAGTGGTTAAGCATCCGCCTGCCGGTGCAGGTGACACGGTTTCAAGCCCTGGTCCAGGAAAGTCCCACATGTCGCAGAGCAGCTGAGCCCGTGCGCCACAACTACTGAGCCTGTGCTCTAGAGCCCGCGAGCCACAGCTCCTGAAACCTGGGCACCTGGAGCCCGCGCTCTGCAACAAGAGAAGCCACCGCAAAGAAGAGTAGCCCCCCATCGCCGCAACCAGAGAAAGCCCGCGCGCGGCAACGAAGACCCAACGCAGCCAAAAATAAATAAATAAAATTAAAATAAAGATAACTGAAACATTTCCTGCTAAGCAGACACAGGGGTTCCCCACTAAAGGATGCATCGCCCCCCACAAAGTGCTGGAGGAGAACCGGGGACCCTCCCGAGGACAGAGTCTCAGGCGGGCCCTCCTCTGCCAGAGCTGACCTCCCCTCTTCTCATTAAAGAAACTGAGTTCAGGGTGAGCGATCAAGGGAATTCTCAGAGGGACCTGGTGCACAGACCAAGCACAGTCACCTCCTATTTCTCAGTTTGATGAGCAAACCACCTCCAAGAATGCTCCTCCCTGCCTGGTGAGCTGGGGCTCGCTCTGGACATTCCTGGGTTCTTTCCCTGACTGCCATTCAGGCTATACCTCCCGCAAGCCCAGAGAGGCGAGTACAGGTGGTGTGCTGAGTCAGGCTTCCACCGGATATCTGCTAACACATTGTCAGCAGAGTGGTGGGGATAAGTAGCCCTTCTGTTCCCAAGAACCATCTCCCATATCTGACTTTCCAACTCACCCATCAAGGCAGAGCTGCTTCCAGGCCAGCCAATCAGAGCACGGGTTTCTCCCACTCAGTCCTCACTGGGTGGATGGTTAACTTTATGTGTCCACTTGACTAGGCCGTGGTTCCCAGATGTTGGATCAGACATGGTCTGGATGGTGCTGTGAAGACATTTTGAGATGAGAGTGACATTTAAATCAGCAGACTTTGAGTAAAGCGGATCACTCTCCCTAGTGTCAGGGGGCCTCATTCAAGCAGTTGAAGGCCTTCGAAGAAAGACTACCTCCCAGAAGAGGGACTTCTGCCTCTAGATGGCCTTTGAACTCCAGCTGCAAATCAGCACTTCCATGGTTTTCAGTCTGCTGGCCTGCCCTGTAGATTTCAGCTCGACAGAGTCCACAATGTCAGGAGCCAGTTCCCTACTTCCTCCTTTTTCTTCCTCTTCTGTCCCTCCTCTGCTTTCTTCTTTATCTTTCTCTCTCAATATGTGTGCGTGTGTGCACGTGGGTGTGTGTATGTTTCAAGTTTAAAACCACGAGATGTAAAATTGCTAAATGTAAACTTAAAATAGGACTTGTACAGAACGACTCATGTGACACCAAAATTAATTTTTCATAAGCAAATCCCAGAAGAAAATACACCATAATATAAAAGGATGGTAATTTCTGAGTGGAGAGATCACAGGTGATTTTGTTCAGTTTGTTATACTTTTACTGGAGTTAACCAACATTGTTAACTACATTAGCACAAATTACATTTGTAACCAGAAGACTGTATTAACAAAAATAATTTTTAAAGACAAAGAATGCATCCTCTTGGTTCTGTTTCTCTGGGAAACCTGGACTCCTAAACTTCACCAGAACCAGCATTTCCTGCCACTCAGTTGTCCTCCAACCACCCTGGCACAATTCCCACTGTTCCCAGCAGAACCTGCAGAGTGGGTCAGACCTGATTGGGATAAAAGGCACACATTCTATCATTTCCATGTCACTGGTAATAAAAACCAGGTTCATGAAGTTCGAATGACTCCTTCCAGGTCCCAGATTCATGGCTGGGGAGAGTGACCTCCCCCAGGCCAGGGCTCCCCACATCACAGGACCTTGACCGTGGCAGCCTCTACATCCACCATAGCCAGGAACAGAAGGCACGTGGCCTCTGCTCCCGCGTCCAGCGTGGGCTGCACATTCCTGAACCCACTCTGCTCTCCTTCCCAGCAGCGTGAGAGCCTAGGGACCCCCAAGGGAAGAAATGCTGTTCTCGAAAATGCCTTCAATAGTATTACTTGAAATCGTTTCCAAAGGCCGGGCACCTAGAGACGTTTGGTTCCTGTGCTACAGGAAATAATAGTCAGAGTTCTTAAGTACTACACCCCAACCCCTGCCTCTGCCCTGAGGGCATACTACCTCAGTCTAATATCCAGAGTGGAAATAAAAGTTGTAAAGAAATTCTGAGCAAAGTCAGTTGCGAAGACAAAAACCATGAACATCCTTGTTCCCCTAAATTCAATCACTAGTGCAAAACCCACAAGGAGCTTCAGAAATTTAAATCAGACTATGTACCATTAATGACCAGAGACTACAATTTCACGTTAATTAGTTTTAATTAAAATTTTTTTCTTTGCTTATCTACAAGGGCCTACTGCCAGGGTCCCAGCAATCTAATCTTTGAATTCCCTGCACCATAGGCTTTACCTTTGCAGCTGAACGATAAAACAATTCTCTGAACGATACCTGAGTGGTCCATAGGGCAGGAAGGGGGACAAAAAGGCAGACACTGTAAGTTACACACAAAGGTGATACCCAAGAGGCAGGAGGTTCATTTTGGATTATCAAGGCATTAGTCAGATTTCTCATCCTAACACAGCATAAAACATTTCCCCCAACCTCCCAAGGTGACCGCCATCATGTGGTTGGGGCACCAGAAATCAAGAAATTGGAGGGTTATAAATGGAACTGCTCCCCCATCTATCAAGTTCTATAACGTCCCACCCTTCAAGGAAATAAGGAAGGGAAGCATCTGTTTCTTGGTGTCTGGGTAGCAGAGAGCTGCTTGGTAATGTGAAAGGATGAGGGGAATCTGTTCGTTTGGGGGTAAGGGGCAATTCTGCCAACAGCATGAAAAGGAATCAGTCAGGAAACACACCATCCCTTCCCACTGCATTCATGAGCATTGACAAGAGACCGCAAATAGATAAAAGATGCTAATTCACTTCTCCAAACAACATAATATACTCTCAGCCACAATTCTATTTTATAAACATCATTGTGAAATTTTCTCTCATATCCGTCTTGAGGAAGGGCAGTGAGAAGGATCCATTTTAAGCCTCTCCCGTAATTGAGAATATGTTAACAGCCAATGTTCTCAAAAACGACACAATTGTGCCTATCTTCAGGAACACAAATACTCATCTTTGCTTCTAGTCAAAGCTCCCATTCAGGGTTTACATGCATCCGTTTTATTGTATTGTATTGTTGAGTGTTCTGTCAACTTACCAGTGGAACTGGTTTTCCCCTGAGCACCTGAGAAATGAGTCTTATAAGGTAACAGCTGTGGGCCGATAGAGCCTATAAATTTCTGTGGGAGCTACAGTTGTTTGGAAGGTCAGTCATCAAATGGGACTCATTTTTCACTGGAGACAAAGGCAGTGCCAAGGTCTTTTCAACCTGTATGGAATTAGGCTCGTTTTGTAGAAGTGATAACATGGTCACTGGGGCAGTTTTCTTTTTAAAAAAATATGGTAGAAGATTTATATCTTTAAAAAGTTCATGAAACACTGATCTAGTGGCAAAGTTTTAATGAGATTTTTGTAAAACAAATGATAATGCAAAAGTTATGGCTGTAGAAAAAAAAAGATCCTTATTAAGGAAATCTTGTTATTTCAAAATTTACTATTTACACTAGAATTATTATAAATAATGAGACATTAGGCCTATCAGGTTAGAGAGAGAGGTAACAGAGAAGGTAATAAAATAACACTTTTTACTGTGCTTTTGTCTGCTAATTCAGGAAAATTCAAGGAAACTTGATGTTATCACTATTAACAGTTTGAAGCCATCGATTAAGCATAGAAATGAGTTTATAATATAAATGCTGCTTTGATTATAGACACTTTTCTTTTTCTTTAGACAGGTGATTCTGTTGTCTGTTTGCTGATTTTTTGCTTATTCCTCCCTCTTCTTCTATCTTTCTTCAGATAACCAATGTTTACTGACTGGCATAATTCTATTCATAACTTGCTCTGTGGGTCATATAACCATGGCATACATATATATACACACACACACACACACACACACACACACATATGTTCATCTAAAATGTTTTATTTAGTTAGTGCTTTTTGAAAATTTAAAACTTCTTTTCTCTTCTGCATCCTGGATTTCCTGTGTTCACTGAGATGGAATGAACTTCCTCCCTTTAAGAGCTACATAATGTCCCACGGCATGGAAGTGCCATCAAATACTGACTCCCCAAAACATCACCAAGCCGATCTGTTGATCAGCCAAAGCTGATTTTATTGCCTAGTGGAGTCAAGGAGAGCACAAGCTCAGCAGGACCACAGCAGCATCTCAGAGAGGGAAGGGCATGTCGGGATATTAGTTGAGATTTTGAAGTTTGGCTTAAGGTGCCTCTTTCAATTTGGAGGTGTGGTGAGGTTGGGCAAGTAAGGAACATGAAATAATAATATTCTATTTCTACTTCTTGTAAAAAACCTTATCTTTTGCAGCTTTATTGGAGTATAATTGACGTACAATAAACTGCACATCTTTAAATTGGACAATTTATGTTTTGATATATGTGTATACCCAGGAAACCAACACTGCAGTCAAGTAATAAATGTAACAATCACCCTCAGAAGTCTCTCTATGCTCCTTTATAATCCTCCCCCGCCCCCCTGCATGACTCCACCCCAGGCAACCACTAATCTGCTTGCTGACACTATAGATTCAAGAGTTTTACATAAATGGAATTATTCAGTCCATACTCTTTTTGTATGTTTTTTTTCACTTTGCATAATTAAGATTCGTTGATGTTGCATGTATCAATACTTCATTCCCTTTATTGTTTAAAAGTATCCCTTTGTACGGATATATCACAATGTGTCTATCCATCCATCTGTTGAAGGACATTTGGGTTGTTTCCAGTTTGGGGCCTTTACAAGTAAAGCTGCTATTAAATATTTGGGTGTAAGTTTCTGTAGAAACGTATGTCTTCATTTCTGTTGGATAAATACTTAACTGTGGAATGGCTGGACAATTTAGTTGATGTTTACTTTTTTAAGAAACTGCCCAAGTATTTTCCAAAATTGTATCATTTTTTTATTCCCACCAGCAGTGTATGAAATTTCCAGTTTCTCTGCATCATCACCAACACTTCGTAGTGTCAGTCTTTTTAACTTTAGCCCTTCTAATAGGTGATGACATCTCATTGTGGTACTAATTTTCCTTCCTTAATGACTAATAGCATTGAACATGGTGCTGTCATAGGGCAGAGTGTTCTGTAAATGCTAATCAGGTCATCCTGATTGATAGTGCTGTTCATGTCTAGTATTTCTTTGCTGATTTTCTATCCACTTGCTCTATTAGCTTTGAGAAATGGCTATTGGAATGTTCAACTATAATTGTGTGTTTGCTATTTCTTCTTGCAGTTCTTTCAATTTCCAGTTCATATATTCTAAAGCTTTGTTACTAGGGGCATAAACATTTACAATTTTTAGGGTCTTTTGACTGATAATCCCCTTTACCATAAGGGGAAGAAGAAATGACCTTCTTTATCCTTGGTCATATTCTTTGATATTCTTGATATTAATATAGAAACTGCAGCATTATTTTGACTGATCTTAGCATGGAATATTTTTTCCATACTTGTATGTTTAATCTATTTGTGCCTTTAAATTTAGTCTGTTTCTTGTGAACAACACACCATTGGGCCTTCTTTTTAATTCAATTTGACAATCTCTGCCTTTTCACTGGGGTGTTTAAATCATTTACATTTAATGTGATTGTTGATATGATTAGGGTTTAATCTATCATTTTGCTCACATCTGTTCTTTATTGTCTTTTCCCTCTTTTTGTGCCATCTTTTGAATTAACTAAAATTTTTTTTTATGATTCCTTTTTATCTCCTTTGTTGGTTCACTAGCTATTATTCTTTGTCATGTCATTTTACTGGTTGTTTTAGGGTTTGCAGTATACATCTTTAATTTATTACAGTCTATCTCCAAGTGATATTATACCATTTCATGTATAACATAAGAAACTTACAAACTTCCATTTTTCTCCTCCCTGACTTTATGCTATAGTTTTAATATATTTTACTTTTTCATATTATAAACCCCATAATATATTATTATTTTTAAACTGTTAAGTATATTTTAAAGAGATATTAATAATAAAAATCCTGGTGTATATTTATCCATGTAGCCGCCATTTCCTGTGTTCCTCATTCATTTGTGTAAATCCAGATTCCTAACTGGTATCGTTTTCCTTCTGTCTTGAAGGGCCTCCTTTAAATTTCTTATAGCGTTACTCTGCTGGTGGTGAATCCCAACTGGTTCTATATGTCAGAAAACATTTTTATTTCACCTTTGTTTTTGAAATATATTTTTGCTGAGTATATATAGATTTCTAAGTTAACAATGTTTTTCTTTCAGGAGTTTAAAGACATTGCTCCAATGTTTTATGATGTACATTGTTTCCAGTGAGAAGTGCACTGTTTTCCTATTTTTGTTTTTCTGTACAGATCAGGTTACTTACTTTTGCTACTTCTAAGGTTTTCTTTTTAGCATTGCCTTTAGGTAATTTCAATATGATGTGCCTTGGTGTTTTCTTCATGTTGTGATTCTTGTGTGTTTATAGTTTTTTATCATAAGTTACCATTATTGCTTCAAATATTTTTTCTCTTGCTTAAACTCCATTGGAGATTGCAACTAAGGTCTATTATATCATTTGAAGTTTACTCACAGTTCACTGATGCTCTTTTCATTTAAATATTTTCCTCTGTGTTTTGTTTTGCATAGTTTCTATTACTAGGTCTTTAAGTGCACTAATCTTCCCTTCTGCCATGTCTAATCTTTTGTTAATTTGAACCACTGTGTTTTATTGCAGACATCGTAGTTTCTCTCTATATAAGTTCAGTTTAGGTCAGTTCTATATCTCCATGTCTCTACTTAAATTTTTGAAACTGTAAGATACAATTATAATAACTTTTTAATGTATTTTTTCTGATAATTCTAACACCTTGGTCAATTCTGGGTCAGTTTTAATTTCATATTTTTTTTCCATTATGGATCATGCTTTCCTGCTTCTTTGTATGCCTGACATTGCAAATTTTATCTTAAGTGTAGAATATTTTTTTATTCCTGTAAATATTCTTGAGTTTTGTTCTGTGGTGCAGTTAAATTCCTTACAATTTGATCCTTTCAGATCTTGCATATAAATGATTTGTTACGCATGTCTGGAAAAGTGCACTGTCTAGGGCTAATCACTCCCTGCCACAGAGGTACAACATTTCTGAATAGTCAACCCAGTGCCCAGTGAGTTGAGCTTTCCAGTGTGGCTGGTGTTCAAGTAGTTTCCCCAATTATCTGTGTTGATCTGTACTTTGCTGAATAATTAAGGGGGGGGACTCCCTGGAACCTTCAGGGGTTTCTCACTTCATAGCTTTCTACCCTCTAGTGCTCTGTCCTCTAGCTGCTTTTAATAGCCCAGACTCTATTCCATCTCCTTGACTCAGAGACTCTGCTGGGCTTCTCTTCTTTGTGCCACAATCTGGAAATTATCTCAAGGCAATAAGCTGAGCTGTTTTAGTATCTTGTTTTACCCCCATTTCTCCAGGATTAGTGTACTCGTTGCCTGATATCCAGAGTCTGAAAAAAAACACTGTGTCATATGTTTTGTTTTGCTTTGTTTTGTTGGTTATTTCAGGCAGAGGATCAATCTGGTTCCTGTCATTCTTGAAGAGGAGTGCTCTGTATAATAATTTACAACTGATGGTCACAGGAAGGCAATGATATTGAAGCAAGAGGTTCAATGAGTAACTGTGGTTTGATTCTATTAAATATTTGTTTATGTCTTTCAGAAAATTATTTACAACTCTCTGGACAAAAGGTTCCTGAAATAAAACTATGTTAATAAAGACAGTGTAATAGTAAAGTCATGTTAAGTTAGACAGTAAGCTACGTGGGTAGAGAGATGCTTTTGTTTTTCAGTGTCCCCCTTGTTGTAATTCTTCAGCCTGAGCTAAAGGAGGGACCATTAAGGATCATACCCGGGGGTATGATTGATCCGTATGTTTACCACTATTTGAGGTGTATGACTGCATAACAAGCTTCTGGCAAGATTGGGTCAACTTCCATAAAATGTCAGGTTTTCCTGTTCTTTTTGCTGGATGGCCATTTGCTGGGTCTTTTGAGGTACAGCATCTGCACAGCAGCGTTTAAGATGCTGGAGATCACACATTTGCACACTACAACATGTACAAATACCAAGAGAAGGATTGTTACCAGATTTGCAGTCTCTTTCCCAGCAAGGAGCTGAGAGTGACCAGATTAAACCAAGAGGCCACATTCTCCATCTGAAGAGCATGCAGGACCAAATATACAGATATTAGCAAAAGTATGTAATGTTATGATTGATTTGTTTGTATTCCAGGTCATTTTATTAATATTAAAGATTCCAGAGAAGTCTTTAGTTACAAAAATAGCATTCATGTCCTATGCCCTCTTTCATGAATCTCTCAGGGTAAGATTTATATGGCTTTGGTGGGATTATCTATTCTGTCTTCTGGTCCTTAAATCATGACATGCAAGATTCTCCTTAATTTCTTGGCCTTTTGTAAAACATAAAACTTGAAATGAAGCCACATAGAGGGAGAAAACAATCCATAATTTTCTGAGTGATTAGTTTGGGTTCTTAAATCAAAGTCCAGTTTTTCTCCTTCTTGAGTTAAATTATCAAATGACCTATTTTCTTAGAAGAGAAACTGCTGGATCGAAATGAATGCTGGGTACTATTATGAAGGCTGGTATCAGTTTACCAAAGTAGCAAGTTTCAGTCCAGTTTTCAGGTAATAGCCAGTGTGCTTTTGTGTCACAAATCCCATATCAGTCACTGGGGAACACTCAGTGATCTGGTTTTGGCCAAAATAGGATTGTCAGATGATGTCATAATGTTTTGATGCCACTCACCCAAGAATAGTTCAGTGCCAGGCAACAAAATTTTTAGTATAAAAATGATTATTAGGTAGATCTATAGTAGACTAAAAGTAATGTGCCTTACTTGTAAAATCTGTGGAGATACAGCCTCCAAATACAAACCCTATTCCTCTTCCAAGTTCCATTTCTTTGAAAATTCAGTTACTAAAGCTAGTTCCCACAAAAGGCCCCCAAGTATTGTTTTTTGTTTTTTTTTTTGCGGTACACGGGCCTCTCACTGTTGTGGCCTCTCCCGTTGCAGAGCACAGGCTCCGGACGCGCAGGCTCAGCGGCCATGGCTCATGGGCCCAGCCGCTCCGCGGAATGTGGGATCTTCCCGGACCGGGGCACGAACCCGTGTCCCCTGCATCGGCAGGCGGACTCTCAACCACTGCGCCACCAGGGAAGCCCCCAAGTATTGTTTTGATGGAGAAATGAACTTCCTTTTCTATATATAAGGATTTTTGATTTCTTGCTATCGTGGTAGTTGCCAAATAAAAAGTCACCTAAAGGTGAGTTCAGGTACCCAGGAAACCAACTGATTAATTACAAGAAGTTAGAACCAAGGGAAGTTAAATGGCTCCAAAGGTAAATGTGTACAAATCCAACAACCAGTTTCATTGTACGTTTTAGCAAGTAAAGTATAGCCAGATACTAGGTCCATACCAAAGAGTAACTAAAAATGCAAAGGGCAACATTAAGAATTAAGCCTTATAAGTAACATAGGTCAAAGCAGCTTTAAGCCAGCTAAAGAAGAAGGAAGATAGCTGGGAAAATACATAACAAGAGAATTCGGATTAGAGAATGACACTCTGTAGTCTTCTCCTGTGGAATTTAGGTGAAAGATGTCTATGTCACGTGCAATCATCAACTTGGCCCGAAGTTCTGGGTAGAAGCTATCTCCTTCTGAAGATCCTCTTCTTCTTGGGGGTTTCAAAGAACCCTCAGCTTGAGGTCTCCAATAGAGAAAGTCTTCCAGTGAGTTGAGAATAGTTTTTGCCTCTTTAATTAAGACACATGAATCCAAGAATCAATGCCTTGGAAATTTACTGTTGTTCTAGTTGTTAGTAGTACTTGATAACATCCTTTCCATTGGGGTTTGGGGGCTGTCTTCACCTAATGTCTCTTTCAGAAGACTGGGTATCTGGGTATTAGTAATATAAAGGTTGTTTAGGAGGATGTTGAGGAAAGGCTGCTTGTACCTGTTGATACAGCTGCGTGTATTGCATGAGTTCTTGCACTATTTGACTGTGTCTGCTTTCAATAGTGTAGAGCCTAGAATTGGAAGTGTTATTCACAAATAACTGGGCCAGCCTGTTACTAACTCATGGGCACAGAGTCCGTGAGTCCTGGAGGCAGCTGACCTTCTTGCTATGAAAGCCAATGGCAATCCCTTAGGTCATGGAAGTTCTAGAATCCCTGAGAGCTCTACTAATTTGAATTCTAGAGTTCTTTTTGTTCTCTCTTCATTTCTTGGAGATTCTTTTGCTTCTTTCTTCCTTCCTTTCTTCATTATCTGAAGATTGGAGATGATGTACACAGTAGTAAAGTGGCAGGGCTTTGTAAAGCTCTTGAACAGTAGTCCCAATAAAGTGGAATATCCTGTCTATTGACACATAAGTTCCCACTTGGGAACACAAAATCAATTTAAAAGAATTACTACTATAAGAATTATAGAATTTTGGAAAGGAAAAGCTTCAGTCCATCCTAAAAATAATCAAAAAGACATATTCAAAACTCATTGCAGAGGGCAGTTGTGTGAAATCCATTTGGAGATGAGCAAAGGGGCCCTGAGGTTTGGATTCTTGCCTGTGTCCCACCATTACCCACATTTACAGTTTTACCAAACTTCTGCTGGTGACAAAGGAGACATGCCTGAGAGACTCCCACCAACCTTAACAATTTTAGTAATGTTTCCCCATCAATGTTGACTGAGTACATTAGCCATTTTTCCATCCTGGGGTGGGTAATTTTAAGCAAAAAAATTTTTAAAGCTTCCATTTGAGGTCTTCTTACTTTGGAGCTGATTGATGTCTTGCTTTCTGTTATAGCCTCTTTC
>NW_006781442.1:848366-865378 GCF_000442215.2 Lipotes vexillifer | reverse complement strand
CCCTCTCCAAAGACTTGGTTTCTTGGTATATTATGAGGGTTGGAATCTCAGTGGGGGGGTTGCCTGTCTGACATAATAACCAGCAAAGGCACTGACTTCAGCCTCATGGTATCCCTTTTGAAAAGAGCATCTACTTTCTAACAGCTTGAGAGCACTCAAACACTCTTTGATTTGCTGACCACTCTTAACTGGGGTTCGCACTAAGCTCAAGAACTCTTTTTGTTTACAAAGCAGTCAAAAATCACAGATTATCCCACAAGGGTAGCTACTTTCATTGTATATATCAAACTTCTTATCTCCATTCTGCCCTTCTGGGTGAAGTGAGATTTGTTTCAGCTTAACTCATCTGATATTTTACAGTTTCAGTCTTAATAAACAAACCATCTACAACCAAGAGTAAGTCTGCAGTTTCTCTTCATAAATTCTGCAGGGGACTCTTCATAAATATATTCAGAGTAGAGCTAGTTCACAAACGGAGATGAGGGAGTCATGGGTTTCTCCTTCTTCAAGGTATGACAGAAAAGTAGTAGGATTCAAAGGATTAATGAATGGAAATATGTGAAGCATTGGAAAAAATAATACAATTTTATAAGATGTAAGCCTGCTGAGAAACATCATATAGTGTATTCTTAGTGAACAACAAAGGATGTACACCATGAAAGACCAACAAAATCAGAGAAGACCCCAAAGCCAAGTCCACAAAGCTTCCACTAGACCAGCTCCCACAGCTCAGATACTGTGTGGTAGGGCTTGGCCAATGAGTCAAGGGAAACGCTGTAGAAAGTTCTTTGTCACTGATGATTCCCATGAAGCTGAGTCAAAACAGGAAGGGCTTTGTCTCTTATGTAATAATATGTAAAAAATGATTTTGCAGGCACCGAGTCGGAAGTTGACAAAGGCTAATTTTGACTCACAGAAAGCCTATTAATGTTTAGGATTCAGGGAGAGGTAACCAGTTAACCAGGCCTTGGTTAAGTCATATCACAGCATGACAGTTTCAGAAAAGTTTGGAAGCCTCTGTCTGCAGTAACAAGTGAGACCCAGAAGACTTCTGAATTGTGTCTTAGTGACTGGCATGGGCAAGTTTTGAAGGTTCTGTAGTCTGTGATAAGCAAGGGATCAACCTTCTTAGGATAAAGAATGTCCTGGGTAATGAAGTTTACTATAACAAAATTGTAACTTCTCTTTGGAAACCTTCTGCCCTTTCTGAGCTAAAAGAGTAAGTAGATAGATGGAATCTGTCTTAAAGCTTACCAGCTTACCTTATCTTTCCAACACAACAAAAGGTCATCTACATATTAGATAAGAATAGAATCAAAGGGAAATTTAAGGTCCTTGAGGTCAGAGTTGAGAAAAGTCAGTAATGCTTCAGTAAATCCTTGGGGCATGACAGTGTAGTTATATTGTTAGGATTTTCCCAAGAGAAGCAAACAAGTATTTACTATGTTGATGTAAGGGACCGTGAAAGAAAGCAAACACAAGGTACAACTATAAAATATGCATTCTCAATAGGCAGCAGAGACAAACTAGTATTTGTACTTGGTACTACAAGGAAGGAGAGAATGACTATTGTACTTATGGTCCAGATGTCCTAAAGAAATTTATTTCACTAAACAGTATTGGTTGTTTCTTCATCTGCATTTGATTTGGTTGCTGTTGTTGTTGGCTGTATTGTTTCACCAGGAGGATAGGGTGTTACAAGAACTGGTACAAGGTATGATGGGTCCTTTCTCTACTGAACTTTTGACTATTGGATTTGGTCCTTCTTTCGCTTCTGGTTTAAGAGGATATTGTATGAGTTTGAGTAGAGAACTGCTTCATTTTATTTCTTTATTTTCTTAGCTCTTCTAGGTCAGTTCTTTTATGAACCTCCTTTCTGTTTATGGTATCTATTGCTACAAGTGTCCTTAACAAGTCTTATTTCATCTGGCTTTTTAAAAACTTGAGATATAATTCACATATCATAAAACTCATCATGTTAAAGTGTACAGTTCAATGGTTTTAGTATATTCACTATGCTCTAAGACCATCACTACTATCTAATTTCACAACTTTTTGAAAAATATATCCCACATCTATTAACAGTCAATCCAAATACCCTCTCCACCCACCCCATGGAAAACACTAATCAACTTTTCTGTCTCTTTGGATTTTTCTGTTCTAAACATTTCATATAAATGGAATCATACAATATGTGGCCATTTGTGTCTGGCTTTGTTCATGCAGCTCAATGTTTTCAAGGTTCATCCATGTCATAACATGTATAACTACTTTATTCCTTTTTATGGCTGAGAAATATTCTATTGTATGGGTACACCACTTTTGTTTACCCATTCATCACTCGATGGACATTTGCACCAGTTTTTTTCCTATCATGAGTAACGCTGATAATGAACATCTATGAAATATTCATAATGAACATTTATGTACAGTTTATGTGAGAACATGTTTTCACATCTCTTGGGTATACACCTAGGACTGGAATTTCTGCGTCATACAGTAATTCTGTGTTTCACTTTTTGAGGAACTGCTAAACTTCCCACTGTGCCTGCATCACTTTACATTCCTACAGGAATATATGAGGGTTCCAATTTCTCCACATCTTCAGCAACACTTGTCTGATGATGATGAAGATGAAAATAATGATTGCCATCCTAGTGAGTGTGAAGTGGTATCTCATTGTGGTTCTGATTTTCATTTTCCTAACGACTCATGATGTTGAACATATTGTTTCAGGAGTTTATTTGCCATTTTCATGCCAACTTTGGAGAAACATCTATTCAAATCTTTTGACCACTTTTTAATTGGGTTATTTGCCTTTTTATTGTTGTAAGGATTTTTTATATGTTCTGAATACTAGATCCTTATCAGATATACAGATTTAGAAATATTTTCTCATTCTGTGAATTTTTTTCATTTCCTTTCCAAACAAATTCACCAAAAAAGACAGCCATAAGTCTATAAGTCTTCACCATGATGCAAGTTTGCTTGTCTTCAGAAATTCTAGAAGCCTAATCCTTTTATAAACTGTTATTACAATATTCATTAATCAAAACAATAGTAATTTTTCCATGTGAAATGTCAACTCTTATCTAAGCTTTAGTATTAAAAGAAAGGTGAAAAGAGGTGAATGATTACAATAAATAATGATTTTGCATGTTGAACAAATAGAAGGCATTTTATTAGACAATCTAACTATACAAATACCATAGACCCTTATAGTTCAGTTCATTAAACAGCCACATGAGAGACTAAAGGATTCCATTAACTTCCCCTTATGCTAAATGAAAATTTCAAGAAGCAATTATTCCTGCATCTAACGAGTAACACTGTTAAGCCAGCCAAGCCCTATATCAAGTACTAAACTCTATCCCATGGTTGGTCTGAGCTAAGAACGACCCAGGTCTTCTAATTAGATTGTAAGTCTCAACTCTGAGATGAGAAAGGAAGACCCTTGGGCACCTGGAGAAAGATGTGGAGACTTGCCTCTGACCAGTGAAAGTGTACCTCATTTTACACAGAAATTTTTTTCCTCAAGGTGTATGTAAATTGTGCTGTTCTCAATCAAATCTATTTTACATGTACCAGAAATTTTGCTATTTAAAGATATATTACAGTAAATCCTTTTAAAAACAAAGAACCCTTTGTGAATAATAATTGCTCTTCAGTTAATCTGTACTGCAAGTTTGGATTTTCAAATACTGCATTTTCTTAAAATAGGGCACACCCTGCAATGAGATGACAGCTGAACAATACAGATTATTGTGCAAAGATGGAAAACAAGGGATCAGCATGTAATTGGGTGTAGCTTTGGTTTCTGTATTTCGAGGAATGTTTTGGGTCTGGAAAGAATCCAGAGATGAGCAGCTACAATGATTAACTTAATGGAAACTAAGACCCTTGAGAAAACCTTAGCAGATTCAAGCTTACTGTACTTGGAACAGAGGAAGCTAAGGTTCTACTTGTTCCCTGTCTTCAAAAATATACAATAAAGGAAAAAGGTTTAGAGTAAAATATGAAATGAACAAGAATGCAAAATATTATTATGACTATGTAAGAATAAGTATAAATAAGAGCAAAGAATACACAGAAAATGCAATGATGAAATCAGTGGATACACTGGGAAGGTTATAAAGGATAAAATGTGTTTCTGTTTAAAACGTCCTTTAATGTTATTACATTACATTGCTTTGTGTAATATAATTTATATAACAGTGTAATACAGTAATAGTATAATAATGTTATATGTAATATACTTAATTTAGAGGGGAAAAAAGTGAAGCAGTTTAGATAAATGTGTTTAAGCAGCCATGGACAAGAAAATTTAAGAGGAAAGAGGAAAAATGATTCTTTTCAAATCATCTCCCTTCCTGACTCTTCTCTGCTGCTGCTTCTACCCATTTAGCCTCAAGGATCCTAACATTATTACTCCCCTGTGTCATCTGGGGACATTATGCACTTTGATTTATTGATTGATTCAACAAAGATCAGTTGATCACCTATACACACCAGGTTCCTGCTAGTGACCAGGGATGGGACTGGAGGAAACCCCATCTTCCCTGCCCTCCCTGACTTACTATGTTTAGAGGGGTGATTATCATACAGTATGATAAGTGCAGAGAAGACAGCCAAAGAAGATGCAGAGACATTTTTACAGAAGGGGTGCTGAACCCATACTTGTGGGGTTGAGGAGGGCTTTCAGATGGAAATGACACTGGGTGGGTGAGGGGGTATGTTGGGAGGGAGACTCAAAGCAAGAATGACTGGAATGTTCAAGGAACTGACGTTGAAGAAGGAGAGGAGACCTCCAGACACACCTGGAGAGGTGGGAAGCTACCAGGCCATGCAGGACATCATCAGCCATACTACTGAGTTTGACCCTAAACAAGCTCTTGGAGGGTTCTGAGCAGGAGAATGACGCCATAAGAGCTGACTTTTGGAAGGATGAGTCCAGTTGCTAAGCAGAGAACAGATTAGAGGAGAGAAATACAGGTGCTGGGTAAAGAGGACATTCCAACAAATGCAGCAAAGATGCTTTCAGCAGAGGGGATGGAAAGAAGGGGCCAGAATGAAGAGGAAACTGACAGGTAGAAAACTGGATTTGGGGAATGGTTGACTGTGGAGAGGAAGATGGTGGGAATCCAGGAGGGTCACATATTCTTCTGAAACAACCAAAGAGAACTGAATTCCTTAAATTCAAGAAGAGCCCACGACAACAATTTCTGGCTGGTAGATGAAGGCGATAATGAAGGGGACTTTGAGATGCTGGGTCAGGAAGCATGCGCTCAGTGAGGCAATAGGTACGAACAAGCAGGTGCGAGTGGGCAGCATGAAACCAGTTCAAGCTTTGCCTCAGTCTTCAACTGCAGACCCATCCTCGGGATGCTGCTACCTGGAGCTCCTATGTCCCAGGCCATGCGAGCCTAGAGAAGGAAACACAGGGGACAAGGAGCAAGAGCCATCAGCATCCTGGTTCTTAGCTGCCCAGAGTGGACACACAGGGAGAGCGTACCTATGCATCGCTCTTCCCCCACCAAAGCTCACAACTCCCCTTGACCATGATTAAAATGCTCTCTCTGCATCCTTCAGGGACACTCTTCACTTTAGCATGTATGTATTTGATGCCCACTCCGGTCCAGAGCCTGGAGATGCCAAGATAACTGTGATACAGCATCTGTCCCTAAGGAGTCCCTGGTCTAGGAGGAGGCTTAGACCAATGGGGTAGCGATAACACATGAGTAGTCAACACAGCACAAGATGGGAGGCCAGCGAAGGTCCCAGGATGGAAATGCCCGAGCCAAGTCTTCTAGGGCAGTCTTGACAGGAGTGACATAGAAAAGGGGGGGAAGTTCCCAAGTAAAAGCTGCAGACTGTGCAAAGCCATAGGAGCCAGAGGACTGGAAGTGAGCATGGAGATGAGGAGATGAGCTCCCCTCTTCTGGAAGTTAAGGCAGGAGGAGCAGGGAGCATCGGGAGGTGAGATTGAGAGCTAAGTATAGGGCAGGGCATGGATGTCCTTGACTTTCCCAATAGGCTGCTGGAACTGCATTCTACCTTAGAGAGAAACGGAAGGAGTTTTAAAGCGATGCAATAAAATGTTCAGATGTGCATCTTTCAAAGGTTGCTGTCACTTTTTCTATGTCAAATATAAAGATATTGGTAAAAATTACAGAATGTTTTTAAAATATGACAAAGGCTTTCTTAATTCTGGGAATGAACATTAAGAAATATTATGAAATAACTTTTCCTAGACCTTTATTTTGTGATTATAGTCAATGGGTAATATATGTACATGCTTTATTCTAAAGGTACAAGATCGGAGTTGATAAAACCTAGTCTTCCTTCCACACCCAGACCACCATTGCTTCCAGTTTCTTATGAGTAATTTCAAAGAAATAGTCAGCTTTCTCTCTCTCTCTCTCCCCCCCCCACACACACACATACACACACACATTTTCTTACACAGATAGTAACAGATGAAAAATCCTGCTCTGTCACCTCTTTCATGTAACATTTCCTGGACATCATACTTATAGAGCTGCTTCTTTCTTTTTAACAAATGCTTAGTTTTCTCGTATGTGGATGTTTCATTAGCTAGTTTCCTATTTTCCTATTGATGGATCTCTAGTCTGACAACATTCTTTTGCTACCATAAAAAAACTGTTGTACTAAATATCCTTGTACGTGTGTTATTTTGCTAAGTATGAGAATGTGTGTAGGATAAATTCCTGGAAGTTGGGACTGCTACTCTTAGTTCCTAGAATGCATGCATATTTTTAATGTTGATAGACATGACTTATTTGTCCTTTATAAGGGTTATAAAAATAAATACTCCCCAAAGCGATTAGTGCCCATCTCTCTACATCATTGCAAAATCCTTGTGATACCAAACTTTATGGTCATTGCCAATTTGAAAAATGTTACTTCTTTTTAGACTTAATTTGAATATTTCTGATGAGTGAGGTTGAACATCTTTTCCTATGTTTATGGGCCGCTTGATTTTTTTCACTGTGACAGATTGTATTCTTGGCTCATTTTTCCAATGGGCTGTTGATAACCTTCTTATAGACTTGTAGGGGTTCTTCATGTATTCAAGAAATTAAGTTCTTTGGGAAATGTTACAATAATTTTTTGATTTTGATTTTGATTTCATGTGTGATGGTTTTGCCATACATAATTTTCTTTAGTTTTATGTAACCAGATTTATCAGTCCTTTTTGTTTTGTATATAGCTTGTGGATTTGGGGTCAAATTTATAAAATTTTCCTGTGGCGAGATGATTTTTTAAAAGGTTTTCCCATAAAACCTTTTAACAATTTTTATAATTTTATTATTGTCATATAACTTTTCTTCATTAGGAACTTATTTGGATGGAAAATAGGAAATTCAACTTTAATTTTTTCCAGGTGCTGTACTATAACTGTTCCAATGCTATTTTATTGAATGTGAACATTTTCCCCATTGGTTTGAAATCTCATTTTATAAAATACAAAATACCTAGAGTGCTTGGGCCTATTTTGGTTACATTGATTGATCTATGTATACAGTAAACAATATTATTTTAAATATAGGGAGTATGCCCCCTCTTTATTCTCTAATTTCAAAATTTTTGTGGTTATTTTTCCACAGAAGCTTTAAAATCAGTTTTAAAAACATAAAATCTGTGTTTGCTTTGTTTGATGCTTTCTGCCCCAAAGTCTGATACAAAACCATGACCTCTGGATTTATTGTTGTTTGCATCTGCTAAGTTTTTATTATTCTTTTAACATGTCTGATATTCTCCACTTTAGCTATGTCCCCTGAACATGTTCTTCTCTTTGTCACACTGAATGTTGCTTTTGCAGAGTCTAAGTCCAGTATGAAGGTTTTATTCTCAGAGATATTTTTGCTTAGGTCCCCAAAGAACCTTTTATTTATTTATTTATTTATTTATTTATTTATTTATTTATTTCCTTTTTTTTCCTAATTGCTGTGGCTAGGTTTTTCTTTTTGCGGTACGCGGGCCTCTCACTGTTGTGGCCTCTCCCGTTGCGGAGCACAGGCTCCGGACGCAGGCTCAGCGGCCATGGCTCAGGGCCCTATCCGCTCCACGGCATGTGGGATCTTCCCGGACCGGGGCACGAACTTGTGTCCCCTGCATCGGTAGGTGGTCTCTCAACCACTGCGCCACCAGGGAAGCCCTCCTTTTTTTTTTTTTTTAGTTCCAATAAACTTCCTCAGATGTATCTAGTGAATCAATTTGTGTCAATTTCTCCTGGAATTCCACTTGCCCTTTCTGATCTGTAGACTTTAGTTTTCTTTTATTTATGAAATCTATTCTTGCTTTTAATCTTTAAATATATTTTTTCTATTCTATTATTTTGTTATACTCCTGTAGGTACCACAATTATTCATATGTTGAATATCATGTGTCTTCCAATCCTGTCTTTTTTATCTCTCATTGTTTTTTTTATTTGACATTTTATATTATCCTTTGTGACTTTCAACAAAATCTTCATTATGGCAATAGTTTTATTTTTCTTTTCATTTCTTACCTAAGGCTCTCACAGTTCATACTTCCCTCCTTTTACACCACCCTTTCTTCCCTCAGTTCTTATATCTCTGCTTTCTGCTCTAGTTTTATAGAGGTTATTGCTTAGATTTTTTTATTCTTGTTTTTGTTTTTATTTTTAAATCCATGGGTATTTTTGGGCATAATTTTAATCTGCTTTATGACAACATTTTATTTCTTATCTGCCATTTGTTTTTCCATTTGCCTTTATCTTTGTCTCATAACATCTTTGCATAGGCATCTGTTGTATTCTAATTCATGAGTCCACCCCAAACCAGTTCATCACAGAAGGACCATGAGGCTGGGCTCTGCCATCAGCTGGTTGGAATTCTCTTTATCACACATCATGAGTTCTTTTAGCTTTTGGTTCTCCCTTCACAACTGAGATGTACAACAAACCATTTCCTGTCTTCATGATTTCTCATTCATTCCCATCTTCCTTGATTTCCCTTTATGCAAGTAATTTGGGGAAGCTCCTTTTCCCTGAGACAGGGTGTTTGGATTTGCCTCTCCCAGAGCTCTTTATGCCTTGGAGAACCACACTGTACCTGCAATCTGCACTCAGGGTGTCTTCACCTCATATACTCCTGAACCCGTGTCTGACCTTCAATGTACTCCTTTGTATATTGTGTTTTAGGTTACTCAAATCTCACAGTTTCTCCAAAGTTGGGGCATGCATGTATGTTTCTTATTCTTCTTACTGCCCTCATCGGATTTTTTTCTTAAAGAGAGGAGGCAAGACCTCTTTACTCTGTCATCTAATAAAGGTAAGTCCCCTTCCCACCCTACACAAGTCTTCTCAAAAAGTTGTCTAACTTAGATACTTAGCTTTCCACTCAACAAACACATAGTTAGACAATCAGGTGTTGCACAGGTGCTATGGCTATTACCTGCCCAGATATGAAAGCTATGCTGCTGGTACGTCAGATGGGACTGAGGGGATTATTGGATGGGCTCTGATTTTAGCTGGGACAGCCTGAAATGACAGGAGACTTTTGGATTCGTGTCCAAAGTCATACCCCATAGAAGTCAACAGCTGAGTTTCAACAAATCCATATATGATCAAAATCTTGTCCTGGAGCCAGCAATTTACTTTGGTTTAAAATCTAAGCCCCAGGCAACAGCTGTTTCTGACCCTCGCCCTAGCATGGAGACTTTCTCACAAATGACCCTCACAGCTGGGAGTTTCAGTCTATTCTTTCAAACCAGTTGTTCCCTAAAACATTTGTCCTGTCTGCCCAGCATTTTCCAGAGTTGGACCAGTATTGCAGCAGTCAGTCTGTTGTCACATCCTGTAGCACAGGCCAGCTGCCAGCCCAGGGCCAGCAGTGAATCTGAGGCCGGGCCCAAATGGTATCGACTTACTTGCAGCTGTCCTTACCAGAGCCCAATAGGCCCTCGGCATAATTCCTCTATGTGTTTATAAAAACCTTTCTTTCTATAATATTGTGGGAACACACACTAGGCTATCTGCCTTCTTGTTTACAACTCTGAGAACAGGGAAATAATCTCAGAGTCCAAATAGACTACGCAAAATTGATTTATCATTAAGGTTAAAAAGTTTAAAATTAGATAGGAAGTAACATGTTTTTACAGAATACCCTGTATCTAAGGATCTGGAAGGGCTTTGCAAGTATCAAACACTCTCCTGTTTTAGTATGCCCAAGGTGGCTAAATCGCTAAAATTTGCGAATATTCTCATTTGAAAAACAAAGAAACAAGGTAATTGATTACTTCAAGTGGAAAAGAGAAAAGCAAAGGATATTATGCAAGTGTTTTTGGACAATCAGCTATTTCAACACAAAGGGAGAGAGAGGTTCTTGATCAGGTGAGCCCTGATAAGTAAGGGTGACCTTCACCGAGGGAAATCTATTCAGTTTATCCAATAGTTAATAATGAAAAGTCATCTCACCTAAGAAGGTGCATGGTAAGCAAAATGAGGCTTTTCATGGAAGCTCCATAAATTGGGAACGCTATTTTGACCCAAGTTTAATTTGATGAGGACCACATATAATATGCATTTTTTCTTTTCATGCATATGTTTTTTTTCAAAACTTTTAAAAGATACTATATTTTTTAAGTATTACCCAAACTCGAAACCTCTTAAAGTTTAAAACAATGTGAAGAAGACCCCCAATATCAAATGCCTTTTTCATTTAAAAAGAAAAAAACTCCCAAGGCATCTAAAAGAGTCACTAAACTGTGTGAATGTGCTTGAAGCTAAAACAAAACCCATGTAAAAGGCTGCACCAGAAAAGACAAGAGATTCTGAAGGTAGCTTAAAAATTATTTCTGAAACTAATAGTAGTAAACGATCTGATGATAAGTATTCTTACTGACCTCAACTCAGCTCAGGACACGAGGAACCAAATTAGGAGACAACTCCATATATAAACTACTAATTATTTTTGAAAGAGGAAGTGTGACAGATGCAAATGGCACAGATTCACATGAGGCAACCTCTTTTGTTCAGAGTTTCTGAGAGAAAAGTAAAAATCATCTTCTTGATAATAGTTCCTTTGGGGACTATCATTTAACAAAGATATCATCTTTTTTTTTTTTTTTTTGCGGTACGCAGGCCTCTCACTGCTGTGGCCTCTCCCGTTGCGGAGCACAGGCTCTGGACGTGCAGGCACAGCAGCCATGGCTCATGGGCCCAGCTGCTCCGCGGCATGTGGGATCTTCCCGGACTGGGGCACGAACCCGTGTCTCCTGCATCGGCAGGCGGACTCTCAACCACTGAGCCACCAGGGAAGCACATCATCTTTATTTATGTAAAATCTTAGGAATCACTTTTTCCCTTTTCATGTGAAAGCATGTAGGATAATGATCTGCGCTTGATCTGACTCTCAAATGGTACCTTCCCCTTCCTAAGGCAGCAATGTGGGGACAAACTCTCTGATTTACTCTGGTTTTGCACCTAGTAGGACGTTAATGCATGGTTGCTGGGAATGGCTTGAATGATGATGATGAAACAGCAGAGCTGTTTCAAGGTCAGCTTTGAAGCACAAGAGGGAAGCCCTCATACTGGAAACAGATGGCCTCAACTGGCCCACACTTCCTGGTACCCAGGGGCTTGGGTCATCCCCTCTTCCTTGGGTGTGGCTGGACCTCTATCTGGCTCGTAACAAACAGGACACGGCAGAAGCAATGAGATGTCCCTTCTGAGGTCAAAGACTGTGCATTACATTTCTGTTGCTCTCTCTTGTCGTCTCTTACATGGCTCACTCAGGGAAGCCACCGCCATACTGGGAGGCAGTCCCATGGGGAGGCCCAGCCACGCAAGGTTGGAAACAGGTCCTCCTGTGGAGCCCTGAGATGACTGTGGCCCTGGCCATCACCCTGATGGACACATTCAGAGAGACCCTGAGCCAGAATGACCCAGCCGAGCTGCTCCCGGATTCCTGCACCACAGAGACTGTGAGAATAAATATGTGTTGTTTCCAGCCTATAAATTGTGGAGTAATTTGTTAGGAGGAATGGAGAACAAATATGTGTGCCTTTAAGGAGAATGCTACTCCAGGGGGCCAACAAAGGACAGCACACTCCACCTGCTTCAAGACCATTAGAAACATTGTTTTAGATGTTTTACGCTTCACAATGACTGTATCAAATTCTAAATTATGAACAATTATGTTCTCAGGACCTTCAGGAACCAACTGAAAAATGGGAAAGGCTAGACTTCTGGGTGAGATTTGAAGCATCACTAAGACTTTCAACGTTAATTAACAAAAACAGCTCAGGCTCTTCCTCCCAAAGTACCAGGAATTGTCAACCTGCCCATCATCCTCCTGGTTGCACTCGGTCACAACCTTGGGTCCCTCTGCTTCCCCTCCCCACCCACCCCATGCCATCAGTTACAAACCTTCAAATCTGCGTCAGGTTTGGCTCTGCTCTTCAGGCCTGTAATTGCCAGATTCTCACAGCCTCCACCAGGGATTGCCACAAAGACCCCCCAGCATCTCCTTTCAAGCTTCGTACTACAAGGTTATCATCAGACCAGCTTCTCAGTAACTGTAATTTCATCCTAGTAAACATGAGAATGACTCCATTCCGGTGAGTCCTCTGACTATCCCAAACCCCATCTGGCCCATTCAAGTCCCTATGCATTACTCCTGCTCTTCCCCTTGTGTGACATGCCCTGTGGCCCCTTTCTCACTAACACACAGCCATGTTCATCCTCAAGACTCAAATCCAAACAGAATGCCTTGGAGAAACTTCCTTCCCTCCCAGACCCACGCACGCTTTGCATCTCCTTGAACCTGGAGGTGTAGATAAGCACCATGGGTCATATGTGTGACATTTCTTCTTTTCTTTTCTTTTCTTTTAATTTTTATTTTTGGCTGGGTCAGGTCTTTAGTTGCAGCACGCAGGACCTTCACTGAGGCACACGGGATCTTTTGTCGCAGGGCGTGGGCTCTTCATTGTGGTGCACGGGCTTCTCTCTGGGTGTGGTGTGTGGGTTCTCTCTAGCTGTGGCTCCAGGGTGTGTGGGCTCAGTAGTTGTAGCGCGCAGGCTTAATGGCCCCATGGCTTGTGGGATCTTAGTTCCCTGACCAGGGATCGAACCCACATCGCCTGCATTGGAAGGTGGATTCTTTACCACTGGACTACCAGGGAAGTCCCTCCTCTTTTCAACTCACCTGAAAACTTGCTGATTTCAGTGCCCCAGCCTTCTTTTGTTCCCACCCTATTTCTTAACAAAGACTACAGACTCTGGGCGTCAGATGAAGAGAACAGATGAACAATATTATCGCCTGGGCATTCCTTATGTGCCCAGTAATTATAAGTGTAACTTCTTTAATCCTCACTGCAATCTCAGATGCATTTTTGCATCTGCATTTAACAAATGGGAAAATAACGGTGGGTAAGTTGTCCAAGTTCATCCTTCTGGTAAGCGGTTGAGCAGGAAAATGCATGTAGGTCTGGAGACTGTCAAGTCTGTGCTCTTCACACTTGCCACACCAACCCCAGTACAAAGTCGAGGAGTTAACTGCACTTAAATCAACGTGCACCGCCGTGATGAAAGAGTGGGGAGGGTAGGCACAGTGGTTAAGAGCAGGCACTGTGGGGACTACCTGCTGGCTTCCAAATCTCACCTTCACCTCTTCTGCAGGCAAGTCAGTTAGCTCTCCTGAGACATAATTCCCCTCCTTACAAGGAGGACAGTTATAGTAGTAAGTCCCGGGTGATTGCGAGAATTCAAGGCGCCGATGCACATACAGTGATCAGCACGGAAGAAATGGCAGCAGGGCTTTTTTGGTCTTGGCTCTTCCCTCAAACTCTCCCAGCAGCAGCTTTACCAAAACACATAAATTCTGTGATTTTCCAGGGATAAATTTTTTAGCATGCCCAACATTTTGTTAGTTTTTATTTGTGACTTGCTAGAATTTTTTTCCTGCTTACTGTACGTACTCTATACAATGAAGTAAAAACCAGAACTCACTAGGTGTTCTGTAGGAGTTGTTCCACATGTAGATGTATTTCTGATGTATTTGTCGGGAGGAAGGTGATCTCCACGTCTTACTCTTCCGCCATCTTGAAGTTATTTGTAGTGAGGTGGATGGACCTAGAGACTGTCATACAGAGTCAAGTAAGTCAGAAAGAGAAAAACAAATACCATATGGTAACACATATATATGGAATCTAAAAAAAAAAAGAAAAAAACTGATCAGAAGAACCTAGGGGCAAGACAGGAATAAAGACGCAGACCTACTAGAGAATGGACTTGAGGATATGGGGAGCGGGCAAGGGTAAGCTGTGACAAAGTGAGAGAGTGGCATGGACATATATACACTACCAAACGTAAAATAGATAGCTAGTGGGAAGCAGCCGCATAGCACAGAGAGATCAGCTCGGTGCTTTGTGACCACCTAGAGGGGTGGGATAGGGAGGGTGGGAGGGAGGGAGACGCAAGAGGGAAGAGATATGGGGACATATGTATATGTATAGCTGATTCACTTTGTTATACAGCAGAAAGTAACACACCATTGTAAAGCAATTATACTCCAATGAAGATGTTAAAAAAAAAAAAAAAAACAACCAGAACTCATACAGTCGGAATCTTCCCAACCACTAAGCTGTGCGTAGCGATTCAAGCTCTTAACAGCAACAGGCATTTTCAAATCACAGAAAAATTGCATTTTATTCCTGCTAAGACAAAACACACAATGGCAGTATTTTTCAAGATAGGTAACAGAGAATAGATAGATGAGAGAAGGAGAGAGAGAGAGAATATTCTTTAGCCACCAACAAGGAAATGCAGACAGACATAAAGCAATAGCACTTTTGGAGCCAGAAGCATCCCTTGATTTCATCAAGTCTCTGCCCCATCCCACCCGACCCAATTTTACACATGAGAAAACTGAGCCTGTGGGAAATTGACTGTCCTGTTCACATAGATAGTGACAGGTGGGCCCTAAAATCTCTTCCCGTCACCTGTGATGGGGTTTCTCCCACTGCCCTCATCCTGCCCTCTCTCTCTCTTAGGCGTAAACTGAGGTCACTTGTTAGCTATTCATATGACCTCATCATTGCAATACTCTAGTCCCTGCTTTCTTCTGATTCCTCTTTCTGTACAAAAGTATCTCCGTCTTCTTTATCATTTACTCTTCCACCCACAAAACTAACTTTCAAGCATGTATTTCATGGGCACCTCCCAGCAGCCAATTAGTCTTTGCTAGCCACGCATCATTGTTCCTCAGACGGGATGCACAGCCCGTGGGTGGGGGGTTCCTGGCTCCGGCTGGCTGCTATTCCATTCCCAAAGCTCCAGGAACAGAAGGGACCAGACAACAGTGTTCGCTAGGCTGTCTCTCCACACACAGAGCCCTCCCAGCAGCTCCTGGCCCCGCTGTGCACTGCGTTGCCTACTTCTGTTCTCATCCATCCTTTCTCCTCTCATCCCCATCACCACTTCAGTCCCCACCCTCCTTTGCTTCCTCATATCTTATAAGGTCTAGGGGACCCCAGGAAACCATATATGAAAGAGCTTGAGATTTATTACCATGTTTCAACAGGTTTCTCTCTACCTCTGAACATATTCTCTTTTGATCCTTTTCTTTTCACTTAACGTCCTTTTATATGTGGTCTCTCTAATCCCTCTCTCTGCACACTATCACAGCTGACTCTGTGTCTAGCTTCATTTCTGTGCTGTCACTTGCACACAGTTGCAGCATTTGGTTGCAGGGACAGCTGGACATGGTAGCCGGTGACGTGATTCTTATTTTTATTAACTCGCCCTAATGGCTTAGTGGATTTAGCAAAACTACTTGAGCACTGGGTGCCACAAAAGCTTCTGAAAAAATACTGACATAAATCTTCCGATAAAATGCCATTCTGAGCATAGGAAATAAAACAGACAATAATTCCACTGCCCCCTTGAAAATTTCGGAGGTTTGGGAATGAACTTATTTCCCAAAAAAGACCCCTCCCACTGTACGTGCTGCACCTTAGAAACAGCAACATCCCTAGTACTGAGATACAGTCCACTCCTTTCCATGCTAAACCAGGAGTCGGTAAACTTTATCTGTAAAGCCCCAGATGGTAAATATTTTGGGCTTTGTGGGCTGTAAGGTCTCTGTTGCAACTACTCCAGTCTATTGTTGCAGGATGGGTCAGCGTCCACAGCATGTAAACCAATGGGCCTGCCTGCGTCCTGATAAAGTTTGTTTACAGAGACAGGCGGTGGTCAGATTTCACCTGCAGGCTGTAGATTGTAGGCCCCAGCTCGAAACCAATCCGCTGTTATAATCAGTGGGAGCCACAGCCTCGAGAAAGCTGCACTTGCCTGAACACCGTGTTCCATAGGTATGGGTAACGCACTCACTTACGTGTTCAGATGAAGTTTCAGTCTCAAGGATAAGACCCTGTTGAAGTTATTGGGGATTAAATTTGAAAAGAATATAAAAAAGGAGCAATGGGGAAAAGACTCAGCACAGAGTCTGAGTTGCAGAAATGCCACACACACCACTCTGTCAATAGCCTGCTGAAGTTGGATTACAGAAGAGTTCGTTAGATAACCTCAGAAACAGGGCCACTTATAAAGAGATGTAGATATGAAAGCCAGCCCTCAATGATAAAAAGCCAAATAGATGAAAACAAATAAGAGATACCTGGATGCCTGACGACTTTTTTTTTAACATCTTCATTGGAGTATAATTGCTTTACAATGGTGTGTTCGTTTCTGCTTTATAACAAAGTCAATCAGTTATACATATACATATGTTCCCACATCTCTTCCCTCTTGCATCTCCCTCCCTCCCACCCTCCTACCGTATGCTAACACATATATATGGAATCTAAGAAAAAAAAAAAAGGCCTGACGACTTTTTTTTTTTTTTTTTTTTTTTTTACGCGGGCCTCTCACTCCTGTGGCCTCTCCCATCGCAGAGCACAGGCTCCGGACGCACAGGCTCAGCGGCCATGGCTCACCGGCGCAGCCCCGCCCCCGGCTGTGGGGC
>NW_006781442.1:843707-847739 GCF_000442215.2 Lipotes vexillifer | reverse complement strand
CGGGCCTCTCACTGTTGTGGCCTCTCCCGTTGTGGAGCACAGGTTCCGGACGCGCAGGCTCAGCGGCCATGGCTCATGGGCCCAGCCGCTCCGCAGCATGTGGGATCTTCCCAGACCGGGGCACGAACCCGTGTCCCCTGCATCAGCAGGCGGACTCTCAAACCACTGTGCCACCAGGGGAGCCCAGCCTGATGACTTTTAATTCACTTCTCTGGGGCTGCTTCCCCAGGTCACATAACTTTGGAAAGTCATCCTCTCATCAGCTTCCTCATCATCCTTGTCATCAGTATTTCTAAAAGTTACCCTTCATTAAAACACTGCTTTCTGCACTTTACGTGTAACATTTGACTAATCTTCACAACATCCTTTTCAGACAGAGATATATGTCATTCTCATTCTGCAAACCAGGAAGCTGAGACCCAGTGGTTAGTAACCTGACAGTAGTCACATAACTAGAAAGTTGCAGAGCCCAGTTTCAAATGCAGGCCTCCGCCATCCCAAACCCATTCTCTTAACTAAAAAACTAAAACATTGCCCATTTCTTTTGCAATACGACATGTGAATACTGCTCAGAGATGCTCATGACTAAAATTCCTATCACCATCTGGGCCCATCGTGAGCATTTTATCGGTACCACAAATAACTGTAGATTCAAAAGGACACCAGCAACTTCACCCTTGCCGATCCCCTTCTGCAGAGGTGAAGGGTTAACAAGCTCACCCATGGAGCCCAGAGCGGAAGCATTTAGTGAGTAGCTGGGGAGACCTAGTGCCCTTATGCTTTTAATGCATATGTATGGCATCACCCTCGCTAGCCTCCTGCATTTGTTTTTGCGTGGGTTTTTTTCTCTACAAGGAGACTGTGTTAGAAGCCAGCTGGAAGTCACACAGGCTTCAGCCTGGACTGTGTGTCTTCTCGGAAATAGCCCTGGTACAAAACAGAATCTGCTCCTAAGAGATTACAAAGATGGGGTTCTTCATAGACCAGAAGAAATAAAATTAAATTAAATCAAAAATTGCAAGAAGACTATCCATCACCCGGAATTTACAGTGGGCTAGGTTTCCTCGGTCAAGAAAAGCCATGCTAAGTACCACTGCTCTTCCTTGCGGCCAGTAGTGGTTACGAATGGATCATGGTGGCAAGCAAAGCAGAAACACACCTTGCTTGTCATAAGGGGGCTTTTATTCTGCTGCGATGCCTTTTAAAATTAGAGGGGCCTGGCTGCATTTCAAAGTGGAATGAATCTCTTATCTGGCTAGACCTACCACACTGGGTGTAACAGACTTTGTTCTCTGAAGTTCCCCAAAGCCCAGAATGATGCTTTAAGGTCATGCGTGAGCTTGGCATTAAATTAAGAGGGCAAACCTGAATAAAAAGGTAGAGTGTTCGCTTCTTACATAGATGATCACTTCTCTACATGACAGCTCTACTTGTGAATGCACCAAACTAAAGAGGAAATGCCACAAAAAAACATTTTTCTGGGCAAGACAAATGGAAGATGTAAAGCCAATTCAGAGTGAAACTGCATTCATGAAGCGATGCAGTTAGTCATTTTCATTTGCTCTCAGGAAAATGAGCATAACCCGGCCCACCCGTCTCTCTCTCAGGTTTTCAGTATAAACCACCTCACTGCATGTGAATCGCTCAACATGATCCAAATCTGCAATTTGCAGCGACCTGACTACAAAAATATTTTTCAGAAAAATTTTAGACTCGTGACTTGAAATATAAAGATTTATAAGTACAGAATAATTGAAGGTTTGTGACTGCTTCATTTTAGAAGACTCTGCATTGAATTTCTGTTGTTAATAAGGGGGCAAAGTACCATTTGAGCATCATGATAAAGTATTCTGATAGACCTAAACAACAGAGTTTTTGCATACATGATGAATGTGAGTTTGAAATTATAAATTGCAGAGTCAGGGCAGAGCTGTTTTTCTGCTCACCCCTTTATCACCAGTACCTAGCACAGTGACTGCCCCTAGTAGAAGTTTAATAAATATTTTTTTAAATGAGTACATGAAAGGAGCTAAAGAAAAAGAGAGAGAGAGGAAGAAGGAAAGAAAGGAGAAGGGAAGAAACTAGTCAGTTTGAAATTATCATATGTTCAAACAATTAACAATTACTATGTCAAACCACATAGTATGTGACACATTAACAATATAATTCTTCTGTCATAGGTATGCTTCATAAGAAAAGACAAGCAGGTATGGGTAGAAAGAATTCTTATATTGAAACTTGGTAATTGAGGGCAGAACTGTGATGTTCTTTACAAAGTATAAATACCAATATGTTCAGGGATCTGCTGCCCTCCCACCCACAGTCCAGCCCCCAAGCAGAAGAATCATGACATTATGTTCTGGTTCAGCCTAATGGGAACAAGAAAAGAATGCTGGAGAACAGTGTATTCACCAAAAATTCTCAAGAAAAGCCACCAATAGATTTCCTAGATGGAGGAAGTTGGAATTCTTCAACAAAAATGTTTTTCTCCTCATCTATAAGTATCAAGGGTACAATTTTTCTAGGAAAGTCAGAATAAATGCTTGATTCTTTTCATTTATTTACTATTTTTTTAAACAGAGTTTGGTATACTAGCATCTTCCAGTGGTGACCAATTAATTGTTTTGATTTTTGCATCATTACAAACTCATCAGTCCATTGCAGATATTATTAGTATTGATGTTCAAAATATCTAATCTTTTGCTGGTGGGAGCTTCGTCAAGTTACCTCCTTGGTGTTTTCAGCATGATAGTGTGGACTTTGATGTTGAAGGCCATCTTGTATGTTTTCCCCTTCCCCTACCCCTGACCTGGAATCAGACTTTTCTCCAAAAATTCATGGCTTCTTTTAGAGGGAAAAGGTATTTAGAGACCACAATCTGGGCTGTCGAGGTGTTCATTATTACTAGATTGCACATTGTTTCCAGGCCTTTTCAGTGAACAGAGCCAAGAGAAAAATAGATTTTTAATATATAAAATCCATCATGAGTCCATAATGATATTTCAAATCAAATTCAAGACCCCAGGGATTTTGATTTACTCCTTCTTTCTTATTCCTTCTTTTTTTTTACTACAAACTTTTTTTGTTCTCAATGCACTGGGAATTGGAAATTTTATCATTGTGTAATAATTCACAGTTTTTGATGTCTGATATTAATATTGTTGTAACAATTTTCATTTGGTTATCATTTGCCTGGTTTATCTTCTACATCTTTTATTTTTGAAAATCTCCAAGTTTTTATATTTTGGAATTATCTTTTGTAAATAGTATTTATATTAGGAACTAAATTTTTCTTTTCTTAATTATATTCGTCATATAACTGGTGAGGTTAATCCATTTATATTAATTATGATTATTGATAAATCACAACTGATTTCTACCGCCTAATTGCAGGCTTTCTATTTGCCTTATTTTTCTCTCCTTTTACTTTAGTTGTAATGAAATTTTTAAATCTATTTGGCTATTTTTAAATCTTCTATTTGTCTTTGGTATTATGTAGTACTGTCTGTGTTTGGATTTCTTTTTTTAATCTTTCTTTTCTTGATGTACAGTTTTCTTCCAGTATCCGTGGATTTGTATCTTTCATGAGTTCTGAAAAATTATTAGTTATTATCTTTTCAATATTGTCTTTCCTCAGTTCTCTCTATTCCTCCTTCAAACTAATTAGACATAAGTTATCTCTTCTCATTCTATTCTCCATGTTTCTTAATCTCTCTTTCAAATTTCCCTATTCTTTTTATATAGGCTACATCCTAGGTAATTTCTTCAGGTATATTTTCTAGTTCATGAATTGTTTCTTCATGTATATCTAAATTTCTCTTTAACTCATTCATTGAGTCTTTAATTTTAAGATTTATATTTTTTATTCCTAAAAGTTCGATATGGTTCCTTTTGTTTTTCATATATGATTGGTCAGTTTTGTAACTTTTATTTTCCGTTCATTGTTATTATATATTTATTTAATTGATTTTAACCATTTCACTTGTAGCTATTTTATATTCTGCATATGATATTACATATATATATATATAT
>NW_006781442.1:829503-843666 GCF_000442215.2 Lipotes vexillifer | reverse complement strand
TGCGGAGCACAGGCTCCGGATGCACAGGCTCAGCGGCCATGGCTCACGGGCCCAGCTGCTCCACGGCATGTGGGATCTTCCCGGACCAGGGCACGAACCCATGTCCCCTGCATCGGCAGGCGGACTCTCAACCACTGCGCCACCAGGGAAGCCCGTAATACCAATATTTTAAAACTTGAGGTTTTACATATGGCGTTTGTTGGTTTGGCTTATTTTTTATGATGGTTTATATATTTTCTTTGGGGTATTATTTATTCGTGAACCCTTATTTTATTTAACTTAACCTGTAGTGATTCCAGGACTTGAACTGGTAATGCTTCCAGCCTAACTTAACCTGTGGCCATTCTAGTTCCTATTAAGAGAACTCCATGTGGGAATTAGGGATTTTATTTCCCCAACTTTCACAGTCTCAGGTCTTTTCTCTGCATAGTGGTGGTGATCTAAGCATCTGATCTCAAGTTCACCTCCCAAACATTTGTTTATTATTCTCTGCTCTCTCCTATAGACTTAGATCCCTTTTTCTTTCAGTTTTTTCAATCTTATTTAATCTTATTTATATCTGAATAAAGATTGAGTGCTAGTGAGTTCAGGGTTACATCAAAAGTTAAGGTTATTGTCATATATCCAGGATCTAGTTTTTTACATCAAATGTTTCTTCAAATTATCTATTCTGATATATTGCCAGAAGCAGGAGACCCAATCTGCAAAATGAGATTTTTTAACATGAAATTAAATTATTGGAAAGATATCAAAAGCTCAGGTTACCCCACTTTGGTTTACACAGAATTATACAAATCATTGAAACAATGAACAGAAAAGAAAATCATTATGGTAAAAATAAGAGTGGAGTTTCTTTACCAGTCTATTTTTGTTTTTTTTTGTAATTCTCAGAGCTGTCAAGACAGCATGGGATAGAACTGTTTCCTAACCAAGAACATGGTGTTATACATAGTTACATAAGCAAAAATCTAGAAATAAGCATTAACCTTAAAACACCCTTAAGTTTAGAAAACATTTTAAATAAAATCTACACTAATATTACTGACATTAAATAATAATGATTGATATTAGGGTTTATAAAGTGCTTTTGTATCAGTATCTCACTTGATCATCATGAGTTTCTGAAGGAGTGAACACTGTTTTTCTCAGCTTATGGATGGAAAATTGAGAGCCCATGAGATCAAGTGACCCACTGAAGGTCACATAGTGACAGAGTTGTGACACGAAGCCAAGGGTACTGACTCCATTGCCTGGGTTCTTTCCACTACGTTGTCTTGAAGAAGATTTTTTAAATGTTAATTGAATTAACCTAGATGGCAAAGATTCTCCTGTCCTCTGCAAACTTAGAATTTTAAAAGTGGCCATCAGAAAAAAAAAGGTGATAAAAAATATATATAATTACCTACACGGCAATGAAACTTGCAAACCAAACTTGACAAGAACAGAAATCATAGGTGGATGTGACCATCACTTTTTATTAATATTCTAACCAAAAGCAAAGCAATGAAACTGGGCAGGATAAGGTTTATGCAAGGACAATATTAAAACATTTATAAATCGACAGAAGCTGACATCATCCTTAGCTTTCGAGCTCCATTTCATAGGCTATATTACTAATTATGGTGAGAAGCTAATGCAAAACACACCTACAAGAAGGCCACAGTCAGTATGACTAAGACTGGAAGGTCCTAAACCCTAAATCATGTATGTCCTCGGAAGACTCTATTTGATTCTGTGATCATTGTTTCTTCTACCATCCCAAATCCTAGAGGAATCTGAGGGCCCTGCTATGCACCCTCTGGTAGCCTCTGAGAAACTAACACTTAGCTGGGCCGAGAGCCTACTCTCTCATTGTCCCACTCATCACCAAGGACTAGATAAGATTCCCCCGTGAGGCTCCCCCGGTACTATCTGGAATCTCTAAATAGCTCTGAGCCTCAGGAAACCAATCTATGTCACAGTGTGCCAAATGCTGGAAATCCTACCACCTTCACCATGGACTCTGGCCCATGATCAACAGACAAGTACCATCTTAATGCCATTTAAAATTTTTAAAAAACTGATGGTTAGCTCCACTGGGGGAGGCTAAAGTGACCAGTGTTGAAACACAATACAGCATAAGGATCTACTGTTCAGTCCTAGTCAGGGGCAATCAGTATTTACCTTAGTAAAGGCACCTAGTTTACACATTAGGTTCAGAGCTTGCTGGGCCCCTGGGAGAATTGTCTGACACCACTTACCTGACAACTTCCACTTGAAGAATATCATCCTCAGATACAAGTGGTAGAAAAACAAAGACTTCCCAGGTTACAGTGTGAGTCAGAGGAACCACTGGACCAGAACTTAACTGATAAACAATGGCACCTACTTCAGAGGAGCTTAGAGACTAAGAAAAGAATGTTTACAATCTGCTCGTCCCATCTAGTAGCCATTCTAGGTTATTTTCTATGCTACCGTTTAGATCCCTAGGACCCCTGAATTGTTAAAGGCATTTTCACTACAAACTCATGGAAGTATATTGAATAAGTTTTGCTGAATGTTACTGTATATATAGCAGTGGGCATACTACATGAACACCATTCAAGAAATATACTGAAACTTTGAAAAAATAGAAAAGTACGCACCAATGGGTTCATACACTTGTGGTTTACAAATTTAGTATCAATAAAGAAAGGTTTAAAATTGAGACGTCAGCTGTCCAGAAACTCACACGTGTCTATAACAACCACACAAGCTCAGTGGACTTCCGCTCCAGATCGTCTGAGCAATGGCAGAGCTAAACGTGGTGGAAGTGCACTGCTGCACAGATACACCCAGCTACCATGTGCAAATCTGCAATTGTTCCAAGAATCGTCCCCAAAGTCACGTATATTTATTCCACATATAAATTTGGGACTGGATTTCCATAATTTGGCTCAGCGCCCCTGCAAATTGCTGCTTCTTTGTCATTAGTAATGTCACAGCTGTACTTGTCAGAAGGAGGACAAAGCACAGAAAGACAATCCATTTAGGCTTCATCCCTTGCTCTTCCTCTTAAAAAGGAAAGAAGAAAAAGGAGCCTGTTGCTCTTTGTATGTTTGTTCATGTGCTCTTGTCCGTACATGATACGCTCTCACATCAGCCCGGTTCTTGACACCACGCAGCCACACAGAATGATCTAAACCAAGGGTCTGCTCACACCCTCTGACGGAGAAAGACCTGGCTGTTTACCCCCTGAAGTGATGCACTTAGGGCAAGTGGGTAAAGTGGCTCGTACAATTTTCTAGCCTGAGCTAAACAGGAAGAAGCAGAGTGGATCACAGGCTCTTAATGGCTGTACACAAACAAGCCTGTTAGGAACCAAGTACAGCTGCTTTTACCAAACCTTTCCAGATCTGCACTTTGGTGCAAGATTTCGTCTTTTCTTCCATCTCCCTTAGGCTTTTTGCCTTGTCCCCTCCAGAGTGCCTGTTCTGGTCCTACTTCCTTAAGGAACTCCTGGCTGATGAGAGAGACTTCAGAACTCCTTGAACAACTAAACAATTGTATCCCACCCTTCCTGAAGCCAACAAGGATGTTTGCAAAAACCCAAACAGCCTGGGGAGGTGTCAGGAAGCGAACCAAGGAAGGCATGCTGTTTATAGGCCAGAAACATTGCAGAGATTTTATTCTGGTTTGCTTGTTTGGATTATGAAGGGAATTCAGCCCCTCCCAGGGAAACACTGACAGTCTACAGGCTATCATTCAGACAGACTCCCTCCTTCATGTCTGGCCGCAAGCCTCAGGGGGCCCAAGAAAGAAGACAAATGATGAAAGGATGGCAGAAATCACTTCTTACCTACTATAGCGTAAAAAAGAAACAAGGAAAAATTTAGAATAGACTTCACAAACTCTCTAACATACTGGGACTTGCCAAATGCTTTGCCTACTCAGATACTGGAGACTTACTTATTTTGGAAATGTCATAAAGCTTTCATTGCCAGAAAGCAAGGAAATATGCTATAGAAAACAATGCAGGCAGCATTTGGTAGCATATGAGAGACAGAGAAGCCCAAGAAATAGTCAAAGAACGTTAAAGCTTTCTGGATGAAAGAGCGGATGAAAGAGTTATATTCCCATTGCGAGATAAAATAGAGAAGTGCATTATGGAGATGAGACGGTGGATTTTAGAAATTTTAGAGCTAAGTGATGCCTTAAACGTCATCTAGGAGAACTTTCAGGCTCTCAATATTAATCATGCACTGGAGACAGATGATCCCATTTAAGCAAACCAATACTCCAAGGGTTAGACTGAATGACACTGAGGAACTCAGAAGTCAGGAGAAAGGGTCCCTGTTTCCTATGCCCAGATAGTAACTGAAGCTGTCGACAGAGGGAGACCCACCAGGTGGAAAGAAGGAGGAGGCTGGAGCCATAGCGTCACAGAGTAGGGGAAGCCAACTAGGATAAACCTTATGAAGAATCATTGAAGGTGCGTATTATTTCTGGAGTCCTTTACTTTCCCTCAAGCTAGTTATTATAAGATCATTACAAAAATAACAGTAAACCCCCCACAACTGGACTTTCAACGTTATTAAATGACTGTAAGAATTTAGTCTGAAAAAATCATCATCTTAAATGGCCAAGAGTTCCAACTGTTCCTTCTGGGGTCCAAGAATAACCAAAGATGTGCGGTCAGCTATGCCCTCAGCTGGGTTCACCCACGCCCTCTGCTTGGTGGGAGAGCTGAACTTCTCCTTACTTTCCTACTGCCTAGTCACATGCTCCAGCCACCTTTCATCCCAGCCCCTTTCGCCACGTTACAAGAGCATATGCTGAACTCTAAAACTGAAGACCTTCCCGTGCACGTGAGATTATCAGATCAGGAGAAACAGAACTACATTATTATCCGCACCTCGGCCTTCATTCTAGTCCCGACCTGCTGAAAGAGGAATAAAGGAAGCCATGTTCCCATTCAACCTTGGCTATCGCACCTGGGACCCTCTGCTTTTCATAACCACTTGAGCTCCCAGGGTTCTAGCTTTTGCTTTCAAAGAGGAAAGTAGGAGAAGGAAATATCCAACCCAAAATAGCTGATATCACTGTGAAGTAGGGCTCTATAGGAATAAAACAGCTTTTGGGGGATTCTTTAAAAATATCCATTAGGTTCCTACAAAGATGATGTCAAACAATCCTTGGACATATTATTACATAGATATGCTGTACACTAAAACATTTCCCCCTTAAACACCGTACTGGTTCCCCTTCCTCAAATTAGGTTCAGAGAATGGTGTTTTTTCTCCTGTGAGCATTATTAGTTTCTCTCTCAAGTCATGCTTACAAAAGTCAACTCAGAAAAAAAAAAAAAAAATTCATCACAGGTTCAACTTCCTGAGTTGACTTCATGAACTAGTAATATGTCATTGGCTCATCACTAAGTCATAACCAAAATGAACAATGAGCTTCACTTTTTCCACAGTTTCCTAAGACAGCACACAGCACATCGACAGTGATTTTCAATTCCGTACGATGTGACTTAAGTTCAGACCAGTGGTATTCAACTTCCGCAGAGCCTTTTGTATTAAAAACGATGAATTTCCTTGCAGATCTACATGTTCAGACATCAATAAGTTTACAAAGTATATTTGTACCTTACAGTTTTTATGGGCTAAGTGGTATTCTCCCAAAATTCATACGTTGAAGCCCTAACCCCCAGTTATTCAGAATGGAGATGGAGTCTTTAAAGAGGTGATTAAGTTAATATGAGGCCTTTAAGGTGGGCACTCATCTAATATGACTGCTGTTCTTATAAAAAGAGGCAATTAAGATACAGACAGAGAGAGACAGTAGACACTGTGCACACAGGGATGAGCATGTAGAAAGGCAGCAAGAGGACGGCCAAGGAGAGAGGCCTCAGAGGAAACCAATCCTGCTGGCACCTTGATCTTGGACTTCCAGCCTCCAGAACGGTGAGAAAATAAATGTCTGTTGTTTTAGCCACCCGATCTGTGGTCTTTTGTTATGACAGCTGGAACAAACTAGTATACTAGTCATCTCGTGTATGTAAGAATGTTTGGAAATTCTCAGATTCCATCAATCAAATTCAATGGGATGGCTGGACCACACTGATTTTATTTTGCCAGATTGTTTCATGTTGATCCTTAAGGGAACACAGACCTCCCAACTAAGTGCCTTCCAACTAAGTGGCCTGGAAATATAGAAAAGGGTTGTTAACTGGACTTCTCAAGGAAAGTGGAGGTCGGAAGATAGTTTACCCCCTCAACTCAAATTAAAATTGAAATGAGAGAAATTGATCCCCGAGCACTTCATTCCTCTTTCCCCTTTGTCTCTTTTCCTTTCTTCCTCCATGATCTTATCTGTAAAAGGAACGTTATAAACCCTATAATAAGCTATCATAAGAACGGGTGAATTAATATACTTGCATGCTTCTCAAATGACAAGAGGATTAATAAAATACAGTGGGCTGGGCTTCAAGAGGAGAGGGAGGAGATATAGGAGGAAGAAGAGAGTTAATATTTACAGAGATCTTACTACGTGCCAAATACTGTCCTGAGTCCTCGACATGGATCGTCTGTCTCATTAAAATCTCATAATAATCCTGTGGAGTGGGTGGTATTATTAATTTTATTTTACAAATGCATTTACTAGTATTCAGAAAGTAAACATGAATATTTACTACTATTCATAATTTGCTGCCCAATTCACACTGATGGCAAACAAAAAATCTGGGGGTAAGGAGACTCACAGACCCAAGTTCTAAACTACCATGGTCTGTCCAAAGTTTGATTTTTCTTATTCTAGCTAGTAAAGTCATGCTAATTTTGCATAGCAATTTGATACGTGTGTCCATATACAACAGAGAGAGAAGTTATTAATGTATGTGAGGATGTGTAGCCTTTTTCTTTTTCAATTGGATAGGCAAATAACAGCTGGCAGAAGAAAAGGACTTTTTTTAAAAAAACAGGAAGGCAGAGGAAAAGAGTATCCATCCACTGCAGTGAAGCAATGCATCAGCCAGTATCCGATGGTACAGAATTTTGAGGGACTGAAGATGAAAAACAAAGAGAGACAAGAGTTTCAGGGAGCAGTTGCTCCACGTGGAGGATATTAACAGTGACAGAAATGGCAGAAATAAATTTGAGTTTTTTTCCCGTACATTGAGAATCTACTCTCTACCTACCCCTCTCCCCGATATTACCCCTCTCCCAGATATTTTCTTGATAAGTAAAGTTAAATACTTGAATTACTTTAAGTTCTTTTTTTATTTCAGCTGATAACGAGAAGACATTGGCCACACAGTTCCCAGTTATGCTTGGGTAATATTTTCCACATTATTTTCTAGGCTTGACATTCGAAAGCCAAGTTGGAGTCCGTTGCTATAATTTTTTTTCCATTTATTACCCTATCCCTGACCAAGAGTATGCTTTGACTCACAAGCTTAGCAGCACAAGATTATTGGAAGAATGATGGAAAGGAGCATAAGTGGATGAATCCAAAGCACACTGATCCTCAGAAAACATCCGAACATTGCAAGGATAGTCTATCAATCAGCAGAGCTTAGGTTCTGCTTTGCAGCAAATGGCACCAAATTCTCAGTGCCCAACAAAACCTTAATCTTTACTCACACAAAGTCTGATGGATTCTGATGGAGGATGACTCTCCTACAAGAAGTGGCACAGAATCCAGATTTCTTCAATCTGTGGCCCACGTGTTACAACACAAGCCTTCAGAGTCTGTCAAGACAGGGGGAGAAAACATGGCAAGTCACACACTGGTTCTGCCACCCAACTTCTAAGGGGCTGAAGGTAGTCTTCCTGCTTCTGCAAAGGGGCAGAAAACTGGAATTATTGTTGGAAACTAGTCATGTCTACCACAAATGTGGCAGAGACCACAGAGAGATTAGTTTTTCAATTTGAAGGAAAATATGCTAAAGAGAACTCAAATGTTTCACACGCTGTAACAGATGTATGTGGTAGAACGTAAGCTCACTTAACAAGGAGTCTGAACCCTTCCTCGCAATGCTGCAAGCGTTATTCTCCACAAGCACCCAAAGTGGCAGTGATGTCAAACACTCTTGGACTCACTCGAGGCCCTGACAGATCCACCTACCAGGTCCCTCGGGAGTGGGGTAGCTGCTTCAGGACTTGACATCAAGCCAGTTCTGAAGCTGATTCAATAGCCTGATTTCTACTTTAAGCTTGAGAAAATCACAGAACATGCCAGGACATGGCCCAGAGACAACGGGAGTTTTGAGTCACAGTTGGAGCTTGCCACTGGAAAGGTAGAGGCATGTAAGGTCCTAGAGGCTGAGAAATGCTGCTGCCTGAGGGAGCTGATAAACTCTTATTTAGGCTCATCCATGGACTCGAAGCACAAAACCTGACTCACTCTGTGAGAACAGATAAATTAGGTTTCAGGGAGTGAGAGCAGGTAAAGCACAGAGGGGCACAGCTGCCCACATGGAGAATATTGGGAGTGACCAGAGGTGGGGAGAGAGGATCTTGTTTTATCTTTATGGTGAAATAGGATTGTGTTTCTCCATTTGCTGTTTCCTTGAGATACTGGGGAAGCATGCTGATTATTTTCTTTGCTCTTTTAGACTTGATTTGACATTTTTTAAAAATTTATCTTATTGAAGTACAGTTGGTTTACAATGAGTTAATTTCTGCTGTGCAGCAAAGTGATTCAGTTACACATATATATATTCTTTTTCATATTTTTTTCCATCAAGGTTTATCATACAATATTGAATATAGTTCCCTGTGTTATACAGTAGCACCTTGTTGTTTATCTGATTTTGATTGACCAAGCCGACACTGAGCCATGGGGGGCCCTGGGGGGCCCTGGGGCCCTGGTATAGTTGGTGGTGCACACACTTTCTTGTCTTTAAGGAATTATCAGCACTTACAATTACCACCTTCACAAGACATACTGTATTAATCAGCTCAGGCTACCATAAGAATTCCATAGACTGGGCAGTTTAAGCAACAAACACTTATTTCTCACAGTTCTGAGGTTGAAAGTCGAAGATCTGGGTGCCAGCAAGGTTGGGTCCTGGTGAGCAGCCCTTCCTGGCTTGAAGAGACAACTCCTCGTTGTGTCCTCACAAGGCGGAGAGCGAGAAGACGAGCTCTCCGGCCTCTTCTTACTTACAAGGACACTAATGCCATCACCCCAAAGAGTGGATATATGTATATGTATACATATAACTGATTCACTTTGCTGTACACTTGAAACTAACACAACATTGAAAATCAACTTTACTCCAATGAAAATTTTAAAACAAAAAAAAAAAGAAGCAAATGACTGCAGGAAACTTCAGGGAACTGGCAAAAACAAGGAGTGTCACTGCGGAGAGAGACCATCAGCTTGAAAGAGTGGAGAGGTGTTGTCTGAAGAGCCGACATCTTCACTGACCTAATAGAGGGGGGACAAGGGGGAAACTAGGAGAAGAGATGAGAGTAAGTTAGGCAGGAAAAAGCCAAGTCAGCCCCGGAATTCATGTAGAAGGAGCCTAGAGGTGGCAAATGCCCCGGGATCTCACTCCCCATCTGTTAGGGGCTGAATTTTCCCCCTCCCCACCCCCCAGACTCATATGCTGGAGTCCTAGACCCCAGAATGTGGCCATATTTGCAGACAGGGGCTCTAAAGGGGTGATTAAGTTAAATGAGGCCGTTAGGATGGGCCCCAGTCCCATGTGGCTGTGTCCCGCTAGGAGGGAGCTGGGCACAGAGGGAAGCCTCTCTGAGGACACAGGGAGAGGGTGGCCATCCACAAGCTGAGGGGTGAAGCCGCAGAAGGAACCCACACTGCCGACACCTGCCAACACGTTGATCTCAGACCTCTGGCCTCCAGAGCTGTGAGGAATCAGGTGGCTGTTGTCTAAGCCCCCCAGTTTGCGGCACTTCATTATAACAGTCCTAGCAAGCGAACACTCCCTCTAATTCTGCTTTTCAGAAAAACTCAAAGGAACGGTCTCCACTTCCTTGCCTCAGGCTCTCTCCTCAAAGCACTCCAAGCATCGTCCAGCCTTCACTTCTCTGAATACTTCAGCATCATCTGACAAGGCTGTCATCTTTTTATGGCGTGCCTTTCCCCCAGCTTCCATTTTCTCCCCTTTCCTGGTCTTCCCCCTGCCTTCCTGGCCTTGATTTCTCCTGGGTCTTCCCATTCTTTAGATCTTCATGGGGTGGGTGTCCCCAAAGCTCAGCCCCCCGCTGTCCTCTGCTCCCCTTTCACTCCCATCCTGTGGTAGGTGGGAGTCACTGAATGTTACTGTTAGAACACAGGGAGCCCATAAAGGATTTTGAGGACTGGACAGAGATGATCCAATGCACACTGTAAAGAGACCACTACTCATGTAGCACATAAAACAAAAGTCAATGTTGGGGTGGACTTCAAGGACCATAGGAAGAGTTAGACACACGTGGTGGCAACGAGGATGGATAGAAGGAGATGAAAGTGACATCCACATGAGGGCTGTTTATTGTATTTAGAAGCTTAAATTCTCAAGACTCAAGAGGAAGGGAGGAAGGCAAAGATGTCTTAATTGTGAGGTTTCTGGGGACCAGATAGTAGTTCCTTTACCAAAGCAGAAAATCCAGGAGGAAGAAGGAGTCTGGCGGCAGAGCACAGGTTCAGTTTGGAACGTGACGAAGTACCCTTAAGATATGCGAGTGGAAATGTCACGTGGGCCATTAGACAACATGCCTCTGGAATTCATAGAAACTGCTGATTCAGAAATTTAAATTTAAGGGTCACCGTCATACAAATAGTGCTTCGAGTTGGCAACAGTCACGAGCAGGGATAAGATCTCCCTGCAAGAGTGGAGCACGAAGGGAGACCTCAGAGAAAAACCTGTGAGGCAGCATGAGACACAGAAGTTGGGTAAAGGAGGATAAGCTAGAAAAACAGACTGAAAAGAGCCAGAGGCATGGGGGAAGTATTATAGAAGTATCTGGTGTCAAGGGAGCCAATGGGAAGGACGGAAGGACAAGACCGGTCCCGTCAAATGCTGCTAAGGGAATGCTATAACTGGGCAAAGGACTCGAATACACGTTTCTCCAAAGAAGATGTACAAGTAATCATCAAGCACATGAAAAGATGCTCAATATCATAACCATTAAGGAAATGCAAATAAAAGCCACAATGAGATACCACCTCCCACCCATTAGGATGGCTACTATATATATATGTAGTATATGTATATAACAGAAAATAAAAAGTGTTGGCAAAGATGTAGAGAAACTGGAACCCTTCTGCACTGTCAGTAGGAATGTAAAAAAGTGACGCCTCTATGGGCAACAATATGGGGGTTCCTCAACAAATAGAAAATAAAATTACCATATGATCCAATGATTCTACTTCTGAGCATACCCCCCAAAGAATTAAAAGTAGGGTCCTGAAAAGGTGTTTGTGCATCATATTCATAGAAGCAGTATTTGCAATGGCAAAAGGGTGGAAGCAGTCCAAGCATACATCAGAGGATGAATGGATAAATGAAATATGGTGTATACATACTATGGAACATTATTCAGCCTCAAAGAGGAAGGAAATTCTAACACATGCTGCAAGGTGGTGAACTCTGAAAACACAATGCTAAATAAAATAAGCTGGGCCACAAAAAGACAAAGACTGTAAGATTCCATTTATATGAGGGACCTTGGGTAGTCAAATTCTGGGAGACACAGAGCAGGATGGCGGTTGCCAGGGCCTGGAGGGAGGCGGAAATGGGTACAGTACAGAGTTTCACTAAACTGGGAGCAGCAGATTGAGCTGGAGAGAGGGACGTGTATACTAGTGATGTTGCAATGACACCGTGTCATCGAGTGGTCATGATGAAGTGGAGGAGGAGTCACTGGAACTATGACGATCAAAGTGCCAGGGTCCAGGCCATCGAGTGTGCCCTGGGAGCACCCTGGTATGTGACTGAACCAGGGTGGAGAAGACAGCAAACCAAGTGACAGAGTCTTCATCTGCCAAGAAAAAGAAGGGATGCTTTTTAAAGCTTTATCCATCACATTTGCTATTCCATCACACACACACAGGGAGAATGAACACCCTGTGAAAATGAAGGCAGAGATCGGGGTGAGGCTTCCACAAACCCAGGGACACCAGAGATGCCACCAACCACCAAAGCTGAGAGGCCTGAAGAGGGTCTTCCTCACAGAAGGAACCAACCCTGCAGAACCTGGTCTCTGACTTCTAGCCTCCAAAACTGAGACAATACATATTTCTGGGTTTTTTAGCCATCCAGTTTGTAGGACTTTGTTGCAGCAGCAGCCCTACAAACTAATTCTTTGCTTTCATGTATTTCCATCCTAATCTATAAAAGCCATTTTTGGAAGGATGCCCTGGACCCAGGTTTCCTGTCTGGTCAGGTGGGCTTGCTGAGTCCAAGGAAAAGAAAGGCCTTGAGAAGCTTCTGTCTTCCAGGTAGGTCACTGCAGGTAAGGGACTCCAAAATAAGTAATGGCTATCACTTATTTGTTTCTTATCACCACTGTCAGGTTTACATACATCATCTTATACAGCCCTCACAACCTCATGCAAAGTTAGCATTATTTTCCAAATAAGGAAACCAGGGCCCAGAGTCATGAAGAATTTTTCCCAAGATCAGACAAACACCAGAGTTGGAATTTAAATCCAGGTCTGTCTGACTCCACCGCCCAATCCTAAGTGCAGCCTGAGTCCCCCAGAGGCTGGCTGCCTGCACCTTCTCCAGAGGGGACGCCCATTCTGCCACGGGGACACTGAAATGAGGTCTTCTTTCCTCTCTGTTGCTGCTTCTCAACCGTTGCTTCTTCCCACTCTTGTTAAAACTCCTGGACTTTGGGTTAGCTGTCTCTTTCTTCCCTTGACCTGTCATCTTCCTCTGACAACCGTACCAAACTTCCTGGAGGAGTGTGCTAGGCCACAGTGATGTGGCCCCTGCCGGAACCCTGCAGTCTCTTTTCTCTTTATTGCAACCAGCCCCTTTCCTTCTCTGTTCCCCGTACGTGCCCTGCTTTCTCCAGCCTCCTGGCCTTTGCACACACTGAGCCCTCCTCACTGCCCCATTTTTTCTTGATGTGGCTGGAAGAAATCCCCTCTGCTCTTCCCACAGCAGCTGGATGTCCTCCTGACAGAGCCCCTGCCACATCTTCCTTGTCTTCTCATCCACTCACGTTCAAACGTCTGTGTCAATCATCTGGCTCAGGCTCTGAGGTGGGGCAGTCGAGGAGACGCAGTTCCTGACCCATGGAGCTCGCCTTCTGGTGAGAGAAGTGGGCAGAAGCTCACAGGGCCCAGCCCAGAGCCAGGGGTCAATACATGCTTGCTGAGGTAAATGAATTCTGAGTTTGGTGTGCTACTTGACTTTATGAAGAAAACCTAGATTCCTTTCTAAAGCTGGTTGTCTCATGTTTGGAAGCTATTGCCAGGGAATTATTCATCATGAGAAGTATTCAAAGGCCACATCTAACTTTCAGGTGTGCCATGAAATGGGCTTGAATCACGTGTGTGCTCTGTGCAAGCTCTTCCTCTAGATTCTGTACAAAGGCAGCAGGTAGGTGGTGGGCCCAGCGCTACCAAATTCGGGGCAGGAGCCCAAAGCTTTGAAAGCCCAGAGGGACAGGTCAAGTCCACAACTGAGTGAAGAGCATCAGCTGGGGGCAGGGGACAGTGGGTAGGGAAGTCAGCCCCATTGAAGGCCAGCCCACTCATTTCCACGAGGAAAACTCGGGCCAGCAGGGCAGAGGGACCCATACTTCAGAGAAGCCAGAAATCTGCATTTTTAAATGATATCTCCAGACACTTTGTTTAGTGCTGACAGCAAGTCCCTGCACGTTAGAATAGAATTCCGTCCGAATTTGGCCCACAGCTATCAGTTCACCTTCATTGGCAGATCACCGCCTCTTTCTCTTTGTTTTAAGACCAGCCCTTGCCTCCACCTTCCGCCTTCCAGGGATGCTCCACGGCCGACTGTCGTTTCAGTTCCTTCCCAACATCTGAGTCCTTGGAAACACCCCAAGGACAGAGAGCCCGGGGCTGGACCTCACTGGAGTCCAGCAGTGATGCCAGGTGAGCGGTTTCCTCAGGCCACACACCTGCACCAGGGCTTCGGCACAGGGAGTGGCCTTGGGGAGGAGGAAGGCGGGGAGGAGAGGGTGGTCAGGGGAGGGGCAGAGGGGCGGGGAGGAGGGG
>NW_006781442.1:824268-829356 GCF_000442215.2 Lipotes vexillifer | reverse complement strand
AGGGGGAGAGGGTGGGGGAAGGGGGAGAAGGGGGCGCCGAGGAGGGCCCCCGTTTTGCGGGGTCTGCGTTTCCACGGAGGTGACCGCCGCCGAGCAGCAACAAGGTAAATGAGGTTGACAACATGTGAAGTGGAAAATGTTTCCAGCAGAAGAGAGCCACAGTGCACTTTAGTTTTGATTTAAATTAATGGGGACTCAAGGAGAGAAAACCCTTCCCGTGCTCCAAGAGCAGTGGCAAGGTTGTGGGTGTGCGCCCACCGCACCAGCATCTGCCTGGGTGTGATAGATCCACTTCTGTGCATCGCCTGTTTATTCGTGGATGCCACTGAAATATTCAGACACATAAATACTTCAGTTATAGGGATGCCATCCGGCTGACAAGCTTTGGGTTCCACTCTAAGAAACTCATTTTTCCCTTTTTCGTTCTTGGCGGTCACGGCCTGGAGCAGCACAGGAGGCTGAGACGATGCCGGCAGCAAAGGAGCAGCGATAGGACAGCTGAGCGTGCTGGTGGATGGGCGTGGGCCCGCGGGACTCAGCCAACAGTTCTCTGAAATGTCTTCCTGTGAACAGCACACACACAGAGAGGGGGAAAGCCCCAGATAACAATCAAGGGAAGGACTGCTTCCAAGGAGAACCAACCACAGCTTCTAGGGAACAAATGCAGCCAGGCCCTGGGGCTCGGTAACCTGGCCTGGGTCGGCGGAGGGAAAGGCATCCCGAGGAGGGAGCGGGTGGTTGATGGTCCAGCTTCCCCGTGTGCCTCTCGTGGCTCACACGGGTACTCTGTGTTCGGTGACCTACCTACAACCCTAGAAGAACAGATGCAGAAGTGGAAGACATCTGCTCAGGAGAAAACAAGCTGCCTGTTCCCTCTGCATATTTATCACCCCCAAAAATTCAGACTCACATAATACCCAACGCTAACAACCTGAAGTGGAGTCTTGGGAATCAGGACATTAAATCATGATCCAACAAGAAGTCCTGATGGAAAAGAAAGCAAACGGATTCGAGGAAGAGAGGGACGCCTTTACCACAGGGATGTTCTCGAGCTGTTTGGGATGCTGAGACAGCTGTTAGGAGAGAGTTGATGAGCATTACCCTCAGAATCCCGAGGACTAAAGAGGCAGATGAGGAGAATTAACATCCTTAAATAAAAAGACGTAAGTGTGATGGGAACAGAGATGATCCTAGGTGGCTCATCCGGGCCTCTCTGCCGTGATGTGAGGGGGCCAGCAAGGAAAAGGGAAAACTATACGTGAAACTGCTGTGGTCTCAGAAATAGACACTGCACCGGCATCGTATGCGCCAATCTGCAGGTTTGCTTTGAAACAGTCAAATGACAACTTTTTTAAGAGGTAGTAAATTAAAACTCATTGCAGATCTGTTCGAACGCCGGGAACAGTGCCTCTGTGCACAGGAGATGGAGACTCTTCCTCTCCCAGGGCAGCTGCAGCAGTGAGCTGGGTAGGGTACCTCCTCCCTGGGTACCCTCCTCCCCCGTAGGGACAGCTTGCATCCGGTTAGCTGAGTAGTTCCAGCACTGCCTCCTCCGTAGGGCCAACTTTCTCTGAATTGCAAAATGAGTGTCTATTGCCTTTTCATGTCTAGTGTTTAGTTTCCCAACCAGACTGCAAGTTCTTTAAGACAGGAGAATCCCACACCTCCTAATGCTCTCCACCTCCTTGCTTGTCAGTCACTCTGTGCACAAAGGGCTTGGTAATGGCCTCAGTCGTGCAAACTCCCCAATCCCTTTCCAGTCCCGGTAGTTAAGAAACAGCCATTTCAATGTCTGTGAGTTATCAGGAGAACTAATATTTTCAGTCAGTAATAAGAATGCACATGTACATGTGTTGGAAAGGGAGAAGTATTCTGAGAACTGGATATTAATAACAAGTAACTATCCTCTGGCCGGGCTTCCCAAGGCCATTCCAAGCAGGGTCTACAAGGAGATAAAGCAACATCCCTTGGCCCCTGGCCCATCTGTACCACTCAGCAACCAGGATAATGTCCCACCCTGCCTCCCCTCTAGAGGATGCACCTGTTCATGCCAAGCACACTGCTTCTCGCTGCTTCTGGAGCAGGCCCCTTCCATGCGCTCTGTGTGGGAGCCACACGGGCTGAACTGCTGACGAGGATGAGAGTGGGCTGCCAGCCCTGCAGGTGCCCCTCCATAACTGGAAGCCACCTGGGAGAAGGCCTCCCTCCTGTTTGGTGGGTCAGCCCTTGGATGGGTCTATGTAGAGCTGTGGGTCTCCCCCAGCCCATGGAGATTTCAGGGGGCAGTTCTTTGCTGTCTTAGTTTTGTCCTGGGCACCCCTCTGTGTGAGCCACAGGAGTGGGCAGAGAAGACGGGGAACACCCATGGGTCCTCCAGAGGAGTCTGAACCTTTGAGTAAACAACATTTGGGTTCAAAAAGAGACCCTGGATGACAAGCAGCAAGAGAACATGGAGTTGGGCAAGATGGCACCTCCCGAGAATGCTCCGAGAGACACCTTGGTGGTGGCACAGACCCAGAAGGATATGGGAATTATGGAGTACGAACAAAGGGTTGAAAATCAAATGTTGGAATTTGCTTTCCGATATACGACTTCAATTCTGGATGATGCAAAACTTTATTCAAGCCATGCTAAAAAACCTAATGTTGATGCAGATGACGTGAGACTGGCAATCCAGTGTAGGGCTGACCAATCTTTTACCCTCCTCCCCCTAGAGATTTTTTACTGGATAAGGTAATTATTGATATGTATGTTCCTATTCCCATTTTCTCAATTGTTTTGGGTTTGTTATTGTAAGTCTTTCCCTTCTCTTGTGTTTCTTGCCTAGAGAAGTTCCTTTAGCATTTGTTGTAAAGCTGGTTTTGGTGCTGAAAGGACTTTTCCTTCTCTTGTGTTTTTGTCTAGAGAAGTTCCTTTAGCATTTGTTGTAAAGCTGGTTTGGTGGTGCTGAACTCTCTCAGCTTTTGCTTGTCTGTAAAGGTTTTAATTTCTCCATCAAATCTGAATGAGATCCTTGCTGGGTAGAGTAATCTTGGTTGCAGGTTTTTCTCCTTCATCACTTTCAGTATGTCCTGCCACTCCCTTCTGGCTTGTAGAGTTTCTGCTGAGAGATCAGCTGTTAACCTTATGGGGATTCCCTTGTGTGTTATTTGTTGTTTTTCCCTTGCTGCTTTTAATATGCTTTCTTTGTATTTAGTTTTTGACAGTTTGATTAATATGTGTCTTGGCGTATTTCTCCTTGAATTTATCCTGTATGGGACTCTCTGTGCTTCCTGGACTTGATTAACTATTTCCTTTCCCATATTAGGGAAGTTTTCAACTATAATCTCTTCAAATATTTTTTCAGTCCCTTTCTTTTTCTCTTCTTCTTCTGGGACCCATATAATTCGAATGTTAGTGTGTTTAATGTTGTCCCAGAGGTCTCTGAGACTGTCTTCAGCTCTTTTCATTCTTTTTTCTTTATTCTGCTCTGCAGTAGTTATTTCCACTATTTCATCTTCCAGGTCACTTATCCATTCTTCTGCCTCAGTTATTCTGCTATTGATCCCATCTAGAGTATTTTTAATTTCGTTTATTATGTTGTTCATTGTTGCTTGTTTCATCTTTAGTTCTTCTAGGCCCTTGGTAAATGTTTCTTGCATTTTCTCTATTCTATTTCCAAGATTTTGGATCATCTTTACTATAATTATTCTGAATTCTTTTTCAGGTAGACTGCCTATTTCCTCTTCATTTGTTAGATCTGGTGGGTTTTTACCTTGCTCCTTCATCTGCAGTGTGTTTTTCTGTCTTCTCATTTTGCTTATCTTACTGTGTTTGGGGTCTCCTTTTTGCAGGCTGCAGGTTCATAGTTCCCGTTGTTTTTGGTGTCTGTCCCCAGTGGCTAAGGTTGGTTCAGTGGATTGTGTAGGTTTCCTGGTGGAGGGGACTAGCTTCATCTGGTGGATGAAGCTGGATCTTGTCTTTCTGGTGGGCAGGTCCACATCTGGTGGTGTGTTTTAGGGTGTCTGTGGCCTTATTATGATTTTAGGCAGCCTCTCTGCTAATGGATGGGGTTGTGTTCCTGTCTTGCTAGTTGTTTGGCATAGGGTGTCCAGCACTGTAGCTTGCTTGTCGTTGAGTGAAGCTGGGTGCTGGTGTTGAGATGGAGATCTCTGGGAGATTTTCGCCGTTTGATATTATGTGGAGCTGGGAGGTCTCTTGTGGATCAGTGTCCTGAACTTGGCTCTCCCACCTCAGAGGCACAGCACTGACTCCTGGCTGCAGCACCAAGAGCCTGTCCTCCACACGGTTCAGAATAAAAGGGAGAAAGAACAGAAAGAGGATAAAATAGAATAAAGTAATATAAAATAAAATAAAGTTATTAAAATAAAAATTAATTATTAAAAAAAAATTTTTAAGTAAAAAAAATGGACGGACAGAACCCTAGGACAAATGGTGAAAGCGAAACTATACAGACAAAATCTCACACAGAAGCATACACATACACACTCACAAAAAGAGGAAAAGGGGAAAAAATAATATATCTTGCTCCCAAAGTCCACCTCCTCAAGTTGGGATGATTTGTTGTCTATTCAGGTATTCCAGAGATGCAGGTACATCACGTTGATCGTGGAGATTTAATCCGCTGCTCCTGAGGCTGCTGGGAGGGATTTCCCTGTCTCTTCTTTGTTCGACCAGCTCCCGGGACTCAGCTTTGGATTTGGCCCAGCCTATGCGTGAAGGTCGCCGGAGAGCGTCTGTTCTTCGCTCAGACAGGACGTGGTTAAAGAAGCCGCTGCTTCGGGGGCTCCGGCTCACTCAGGCCGGGGGCAGGGAGGGGCACGGAGTGCGTGGCGGGCCTGCGGCGGCAGAGGCCGGCGTGACACTGCACCAGCCTGAGGCGCGCCGTGCGTTCTCCCGGGGAAGTTTTCCCTGGATCCCGGGAACCTGGCAGTGGCGGGCTGCACAGGGGAGGTGTGGAGAGTGACCTGTGCTCGCACACAGGCTTCTTGGTGGCGGCAGCAGCAACCTTAGCATCTCATGCCCGTGTCGGGGGTCCGCGCCTTTAGCCGCGGCTCGCGCCCGTCTCTGGGGCTCCTTTAAGCGACG
>NW_006781442.1:803079-821062 GCF_000442215.2 Lipotes vexillifer | reverse complement strand
CTTAATCCCCTCCCCTCGCGCACCAGGAAACAAAAAGGGAAGACAAAGTCTCTTACCTCTTCGGCAGCTCCAGACATTTTCCCGGACTCCCTCCCGGCGAGCCGTGGCGCACTAGCCCCTTCAGGTTGTGTTCACGCCGCCTGTCCTCTCCCGGCGCTCCGACCGAAGCGGGTGGGTGAGCAGACAAGCCTCTCGGGCTGGTGAGTGCCGGTCGTCACCGATCCTCCGTGCGGGAATCCCTCCGCTTTGACCGCCGCACCCCCGTTGCTGTGCTCTCCGCCGCGGCGCTTAAGCTTCTCTCCGAAGCTTCTCCCTCCGCCACCCGCAGTGTCCGCCCGCAATGGGGCTTCCTAGTGTGGGGAAACCTTTCGTCCTAAACAGCTCCTTCCCACTGGTGCTGGTCCCGTCCCTATTATTTTGTCTCTGTTTTTTCTTTTGCCCTACCCAGGTACGTGGGGGAGTTTCTTGCCTTGGGGGAGGTCTGAGGTCTTCTGCCAGCGTTCAGTAGCTGTTCTGTAGGAGCTGTTCCACGTGTAGATGTATTTCTGGTGTATCTGTGGGGAGGAAGGTGATCTCCGCATCTTACTCTTCCGCCATCTTCTCAAATCTCCTACTCCGTATTCTTTAAAGCAACACAACATTTAATTTCTTTACAAACTTTCGAATATAGATTTTTCACTGGCTGTTTTTGTTTTTGAAATCTAAGAAAGCATTTGTTTCAAAAGGAAGTTGAAGCAATAAGACAAGGCCATGCTGGTAGAGCAAGGTGGCAGAGGAAATGGGTGATGGAGACCAGGATGCAGACAGGGGCTGACGGTGGATAGAGGTCTGGGGGCTCATCCTCTACCCTTGGAGCCTGACCACGGCACCCCGGGCAGCAGGGCCGGTAGTTCCCGGTACGTGTGGGGTATAGTCTCTGTTTGTTCTTGACTGCTGGAAAAGACCCGCTGACTTCCCACCAGCTGCTCAGAGCTCCTTTCTTGGCTGTGGGTTGGATGATATTTTTCTTAACCTCTTTAACAAACATGGGGTAAGGACCACACTGTTTGGCTGAAAGACTAAATTTCAGGAAAAAAATGGCTAGAATGGGGAATTATTTTGGAGCCTTCAGCAAACATGACTAATCACCATGATCCCAAAACATAACAAACACAAATTAAAGCTGGGGAGACTCAAGATTTTGGGGCTAACCTCTCCCCACCTCCAGGCATGCCGAGCTGGACGATGAAGCAGCCAATTAAGCACATTTCAATGAACCAAATGTGATTACTTTTCAAATCCATCTGTGCCACGTTCTCCCCTATGGCTGTGCATGTTAGGGACTTTCTGGTGCATGAAGAGGGACCCATTCAGGTGCCTTCAAGGAAATGAAAAAGTTCTAGAACTGGTCCCTGAAAACTCTCGGGAATGGAGACATGTGCTTCCCCCAGGTCTCCCTCAGGGTCCCGTGGTTTCTAGTGCATGGCGTCTCTGTTCTCTCTCTGAGCTGGCTCTGTTCTCCTTTCACCCAGCTGGTATCCTCGGACCTTGCAGCACCCGTGAGCACCCCAAGTCAGAGTCCCTGTTATGGGTTGAATGTGTCTCTCCAAAACTAGTATGTTGAAGTTCTAACCTCCCTGCCCTCAGAATGTGACCTCGTTTAGAAAGAGGTTCTTTAAAGAGGTAATTAGGTTAAAATGAGGTCATTAGGGTAGGTGCGAATCCAATCCAATCTTCTTTGTCAGAAGATGAGGTTAGGACACATACAAGCAAGGAGGGATGACCATGTGAAGACACAGGGAGAAGACGGCCATCTACAAGCCAAGGAGAGAGGCCTCAGGAAAAACCAACCCTGCCCACACCCTGATCTCAGACTTCTAGCCTCCAGAACTGTGAGAAAAGAAATTTCAATTGTTTTCAGCCACATGGTCTGGGGTACTTCATACCCACCCAGTCTTTATAACACCCAGGCTGTTATGGAAGCCCAAGCAAACTCACACAGTCTCCTTGTGGAAATTTTACCACAGATTCTCAGCAGTTGATGCAAGCAGTTTCCACTTTCCAGAGAGAAGAGCCTAATGGCTCCAGTTCATTCTGCGAAGCCCAGTCATCGTGACGGATATAGGTCACGACCTGTCTTTGGGTAGGAACTCACCTGTGCTCAGTGAGCTCGGGACTGAGGGGGGAGGCTCAGGAAGCCCAGAACCCGGCTGCCCAGGCTCACCTGGGTGCAGGGTCTATGGGGACCAAGTCTCTGGAGGACGGGCAGAGGGTGAGCAAGCCCCCCTCTAACACTCGGCAAATCACTGCCAACCATTGCCGGCTTCCTAGGGATGAGGTGGCCCACAGTTGGATGGGCACACTGTTACTGTGGCTAGACTATTTCAGACATGATTAAGTTTCAGGTGTTTACTGTCTGAAAGTAGAAGGGTGGGTGCCAGAGGCTGGAGGGAGGGGGAATGGGGAGTCATTTTTCAGCAGAGACAGAGCTTCAGTTTGGGATGATGAAAACGTTCTGGAGATGGGTAGTGGTGACGGTTGCACAACAGTGTGAATGTACTTAATGCCACTGAACTATACACTTAAAAATGGTTAAAATGGTAAATTTTATGCTACGTATATTTTACCACCATAAAAATAAATAAGGTAAAATTGGAAGGATTATGCAATCAAATGGAGATGAAGCTTCTTTTCTGATGGAGTCACATTTAGTGGTCATGTTGGAACAGCCCTTCATACTACTTGTAAGAGAGTATTAAGCCCGCAGAGGGCTACTCCTCCAGTCCTAGTTCCATCTGCTGAATGATGAGCTCCAAGCTAATTACAGGAAGCTCCAGGCAATCAAGAGGTACTGCAGAACACACGCTCAAGGGACTCCCGAGATGGACTAAAGAAAAACCAAACAGTAGCTGCAAGCGCCCCCCGCCCATTCTGGCCCAGACTCTTCTGGTCTGAATCAGTCAGAATGGATGCCCGGATACAGAGAAGCATGTACCAAATGGTTTCACTTATTTCCTTGAGTTCAGAAGACCGAGGTAACAATGTTCACTTCTATAGAATTTATATGTTTATCACTAATATTGGGACATATAGAAAAGTTGCCATTTGCATGATTCATTTGGAATCTCAAAGATAGAATAGCCTAATTCTCTCCTTCATACTCTTAAGACGTACAGGTTTGGAAAAGGTGTCAAATGTATTCTGTGCACAGATACCCAGCAATAAAAAGAGAAAAATCAATTTGTCTTCCTTCTCATCCTCCAATTCCAGCCATGGAGACAGAAGAGGAAGCACTGAAGGGTGGGGGGAGTATGGTGAGCCTGGCCCAGGTGCTCAGGGGTGACATGAAGAGCCAGAATCGTCCAGAAGGGGAAGGGAAGGTGGACTCGGGCTCAACCACAGCTCAAGGGAAGGCACTCCTGCAAGGGGCAGCATTTTTACATGAATCCATTGAATGCCAGTGGAAGCAGACAAGAATTTTCCATCCCAGGCCTCTCGGTGTCCCATTCGCTCACATGAATACGTTTGTGCATGGGCGATGTGTGTAAATGTACCCTGTGTATATTTTCCACATGATACGTAGAAATATACTTGCATGATTTGATGGGGGCTGGATTCCTTTCTGGAAGTTGGTGCGGCTCTATATTATTTTGAAAGGCATTTCTCATTTACAACCACAAAGGAGAAGCTCTTTCCTTGGCAGATGGTTTCGGGGGGCACAGCACTTCCTCTGCTGTTGCCAGCTGAGTGACAGAGCGGGCAGGGTTCTGCTGACCCAGAGAGGGGATAGCAAACAAGTCCAACTGTACGTGAGCCCCCAAGTCACAGGCCTTGGGAAGGGTGCTCCAGAAGGATCGCTGACGTGGAGGAATGGCTACCTCTCTGTTCCTCCAACTCCATCTTGAATATAATGCGCCAGACCACCCAGAAGGGAAACCTGTCACAGAGAAAGATCTGATGAGCTAACAAGCCTTCTGAGATCCGAGTGGGCCGGGGCCTGGAAATGTCCCCAGAGCCTCCAGTCTGGGGCTCAGACGCAGAACCAGGTGGCGAGCGGCCCTCAGGAAGGAAGACCCAGCCGAATGGAGGCTGCATCACAGCTGAGGGCTGGAGGGGCTCCAGAAGGGCACGGCGTCCCCAGGGCCACTGAAGGGAGCTCGCCGGGCTCAGGCCGGAGCCATTGGCTGGCCACGTCGTGAGGAGCATCACACTGGTCCTTCCAGCTCAGCATTCTTAATGATGGAGCTTAAACTGCATCAAAAAGTGGGGCAAGGGGGTCTTCCCTGGTGGCGCAGTGGTTGAGAGTCCGCCTGCCAATGCAGGGGACGTGGGTTTGTGCTCCGGTCCAGGAGGATCCCACATGCCGCGGAGCGGCTGGGCCCGTGAGCCATGGCCTCTGAGCCTGCGCGTCTGGAGCCTGTGGTCCGCAACGGGAGAGACTGCAAAAGTGAGAGGCCCGTGTACCGCAAAAAAAAAAAAAAAGTGGGGCAGGGGTGCTTAGATATAATAATACACAGAGTTGTCACAGCACAGAGATCAAGCATCCTTAAATGAAGGGCAAGAGTGTCACAATTTTTTTTAATGAAAAGTCAGCAATATGTATTGGCTGGAAAATAGCTTTAGAGTATTCTACCGTTTGACACAGTCATTCCGCTTTTTGGAATTTGTCCTAAAGAAAAGCCAGAGACTCATACTAAGCATATATTCAAGGATGTAGTTAGGTCATAATTATAATGCTGCAAATTTGGAAACAAGCTAGGAAGTAAAATGTTATGCTTCCATTAAAAATCAGGTCTTTAAAGGTGTGGAAAAGTGTTCATGATATGAAATATTAAACTGAGAAATATAAAATTACGTATACAGTAAGGGCCCTAATTCTGCGTAAATGTCGACTATTTCCCTTAAGACACAGACACAGCCAGAAAACAGACAGGAAGAAAATATAGAAAAATGTATTTCTGGACAGGTGGATTACAGAGTAATATTTCTTTTTTTTTTTTTTTTCAGTATTCTCTACAATTCCCAGTGTGTTTCATCCCACTTTAATAATGGGAGTGGGGAAGGAAAGCTTATTAAAAGAGGTAAAATGAGTCCTATCCATTAAAACAGCCCTGTTGACTGAACCTTCCCAGCTCAGAGAGCATCTCCTCAGACAACACCTGAGCGGCTGCCAAACACAGGTAAGCGCCCTCTCCCCTAGCCCTTCTCCCTCCTCCCTCTGCTTCAAGCCCTCAGAGGTCAGTTCCCAGCATCCCCACCCCCAGCAGGTCAGAAGGTAGAATCCACATGTCACTCTCCATCTGTCCTCCAGCCCCCATGTCCTCGGACTTGAAAAGCACCTAAACCCGGAGCCAGCCTCAGGTGGAGCCAGCCTCTCAGGTGGAGAGATGGAAAGGGGAGCAGGTGTGAGTGGAGGGGACATGACACCCCACACACTGCAGGGAGCTGGCATCACCAATAGGGCCCCCTGAGAGTTAGGGGGATAGTGACCTCCTCCTCTCTCCGCTCAGGGGAAGGGACTCCACCTCCCGGAAGAGAGCGGTGCTGGAGTCCGGGCTCCGGGCTCCCCGCTAATTCTCTCCTCCCCAGGTGAAGAAGAGAGGCGAGGTGACGGCTGGGGAACTGCCAACACAGACCCACGCCCCTCCCCAGCTCGGGTAGGAGTGCAGGGTCCAGGGCCTGGGCAGGTTTCAAATTCTGCCCTTCACAGCAAGTCCACATCCCAGATAGACACTCAGGCATCCTCCAGTCGAGGGCAAGGTAGTGGGAAGCTCCGTGGCGGCCCAGGCCTAAGCTGTGGTCTCTTACCCAGTTTTCCCCTGAATAAAGGTCATAGGCTGAGCCGTGACTAGCTCACATCCCCACATGTGTACTCCTGTATCAGTCAGTACCGCTAAAAGGGGGAATGGGTTGTAGTATTCGAGCAATAAATTCCATCCAGAATAGCCAACATTTATATATTTATATATATATGTATAAATATATATTTATATATATATATATTTATACATATATATATATACATTCAAGAATGTTTTAAAATAAGATTTTAACTAAATAATGTTTAAATATACCCAGATGGTCTTTGTGTACCAGGCTGGTAAAGTTTCTGAAAAAGAGAAATCTGGAAAGCCTCTTTGCAGTGGGCCCAGCAGGTTTCTGGAACATCTGATTGCTGCTAACAAATAGCCTTTTAGCGAATTAAGTATAAATGAATCAGAAGCTTATGGATCATGTTTTAGCTGAAACACACAAAGGATCCAAAATTTATAAGAAAAGGTACTTGGCAAACTCATTATAGTTTGCTGAACCCCAGCATTTGAAACATAGTTTGATTAATTTTGCCAACTCAAAACCCCTGCCAATTTTCTACGGTCCCTAAGTATTTACTAGCATTTTTCCAGATTGAATTTCCTATATCCATATTTCTAAATGTTCTTGGCCACTCTGCTGATAATTATTTGGAGTATTTCATCCGCACAGGGATAGTATGCCTCATTCTTTGAGAATCAATTCAATGTCATACTAACTTTGAATGATTTTACAGTTCACAAAATTCTTTCAAGAACATCATTTAATCCTCCCAGCCTTACCCTGGGATCACTCCATTTTATCCCCCACTATCCCCATGGATAAAAAAACACTAAGGCTCAGAGAGGGTAAATAACTTCATCATAGCTACCTAGTCAAAAACTGCAGAGCCGGGATGAATATCCAGGACTCCTAATCCCAAATCTACACCACAGGAATAAAGAGTGTGTTAAGCTCTCAGACTGCTCTCACCCAGCTCTCCCTGAGAAGGAAATCTGTGAGACTGTCTCTGGTGGACTGGGTACGGTTCTAGAAAACAGACGAAGCCTCCCCAGAATCAGGAGAGAAGACAGCCTCCAGACAGTCGAGGGAACTGGCCTCCACCACTGGGAGCTGTTCTCCACCGCTGCTTCTGTTTACACCACCTCAGTCTCCCCAAAATATTTTCTCTCTACCTGGACCCTTAATATACAGATAGGATGGCTCATCATTTGGAAACTAACATAAATCAAAAGGCTTCCAGTATCAGGATACACCTGTGAAGGAAGTCAACCAAAATGCCAGCTACGAATTGAGCAAACGGTGTTGTCGACAAAGATTTTCCACTTGTACTTGCTTGACCAGCTGAATTACCCAAGTTCAGTTCTGTACATGGAGCAAGTGATACAGCGATGAGTCTGTCTTTCATAACACCTCCCAACTTAGCATTCGGTCATTTAATTAATGTTCTGTTTACATCCCACTTCCAGATCACTAATAAAGGTGTTTAATAGAACTGAATTTAACACCAGTCTGCGTGCATAACACCCTGCCAAGCGCCCCCGCATCCCCAGACGTGGCCCTGCCCTCCTGCCGCCAGGCACACAATGCAAGGATCTAAGACCTTAAGGGTTTTCATATTTAAACCCCCCAGAAGTACCTACTCTGTGTCCTGACACCAGAAATGTGATGGGCCATCTGGGGCACTGGACAGCCTGCCCGCTGCTCGGAGTAGTTTTGCCAGAGGGACCAAGGTGCCACCCAGAAGCGACCCCACGGCAGACCATTCCCTGAGGGGCAGGGACAGTTTGGGATATAACCCAGGAGCTCGGCCTCATTGGCCGCACCTTCGGGAACTCCTGCAGAAATCTTAGGTCAAAAGAAGGTATGAGGGAAAATGGGAAAACTGTAAAGACAAGGGGACCTCAGGCAACATGACCTTGATCCTGCGCCAGACGGGCTCTAAGGAGGAAGATTCCCGTACACTGGCGACACTGGTGCTGGCGACGCTGTCACACTAGAGACTCCTTGCGTTCACAGCGCTCATGGCCGGGTGTCTGCCACGGCCCAGTCCCTGCGGGAGGAGAGGCAGTGCTGGAGGATCTGGGGCTACGCCCTCGGCAGGAGCCCAGCTGTCTCTCATTCTCGCACCCGCCTTTGAGGCAAGGACACTGAAATTCAAGGAAAGTGAAGCAACTCATCCAAGTTCGCAGTTTGGGGTTCATTTGCCTCCAGTACCATAAACTGCAGGTGTTTAAGATACATGGATAGTGTAACCCCCTTATTTCTGCCCAAGAGGTAAGTTGGGTAAATAGAGATTAATGAGGGCTCGCACATCAGGCATTTTCCTGTTACAGGAAGGTGATTACTTGCCGCACAGACTCACTGCACGAACAATTACTGAGCATCAGCTATGTGTGAGGTACGAGGCTAAGAACTGGAGATCGAAAAGGAGGCAATTCTTGCCACCAAAGAGGTTGCAGTGTGATTGGGAAAGAGAAGTAATACAAAATACCAACCCCCACTCCCACTGCCCATGTGATCACCCTGCACCTGGCCGCAACACGCAGCGAGGTCCTCTTGTCGTCAGGGCACTACAAATCCCTGTAACTGGCATCAGATGAGTCCTGACTGTGGGAAATGTGGCCTGAGAGGCTACTATGATCCTTGGAAGAGACTTGAACAGAATCCTTCACACGTCTGGAATTTTACAGCTTACAAGCAAGCTTATCTAGCTCCCTTAATTCTAGCTTAAAATTACAATCTTTTGCCTGTTACCACTGATAGCAGACATAGTTACATATTAATTTGTCTTAAAGGCAAATGTGCAGGGCAGTGGAGGGCTGGAGCATGTGCCAGGGAGGAGGAGAGACCAGGCCCTTGATTCGTGCTTCTGAATCATAGCAACCAAACTGAACTGGATGCAGGATTGAAGGCACGTCAAAGGTCAGCGCTGGTGAGCTGCAGGGGGTTAGTAGGGGCCTATCCTCCAAAGGCAAGGCCTCAGGGTTCGGGCTGTTCTCGGAAAGGGCCTTCCTGACAAAAAGGCAGGGGACAGGTGAGCATGGTGGGATCCTAGGCAGCCAGGGCCATGGGGCGTGCCCTGGGATTGTTCTAGATCACCTCCCAGTTCCGTCTTACTTGGTCCGCATCAACCCTCCGTTCCCACCGCATGCCACGCTGCGCGTGCCAATTCCTGAGAAACTGAGGCTGTTTGTAAGGCCTTGTCCTGGTGTGATAAATACTTGCTGTGAACAACATCTTTGCAGGCAGTTATCCTTACCTGGGCTTTCTCTTGTCCACATCTCCCAAATATAGTCCTTGGGGACCTAGCCCAGGGTCTGCCCTCCCCGGTCCCCAGCAGACACGCCCTGGGGAGAGGAAAGCACCTCTTCCCAGCGCCCCTGACTGCCTCCACCCTGAGAAAATTCTGGGGCCCAAAGGCCTCCTAACATCTTCCTTTCTCCCTTCATCTGGCCCTGGTCCTTGGCCATCTGGAATGGCACCCCCTCGCCTCTGTGCATCACCGTCCTTTCTGAGCCATCGACTCTGACATCAGTGCTGTGAACGTGCGCATGAGGCCATTGGTCCATCACTGGGCAGCCGTGGACACCCAGTCAGTGGTGACTGCTAGCGGGCGAGTCTGCCCACCACTCAGGGTCCAATGCCGCTTTCTTCAGACACGCCTCGAGCCAGACTCACAGGAGGTTCTAGAGAGACTGCCTGGGGAAGCCTGTGGGAATGTAGCCAAATCTACCAAGATGATGGCCCACGGCCCCCCTCCACTTCTGCCGGGAGCAGCTGATGTCTCTGTGTCATTGCCCAGATCAGAGGGCGTTATCTTTAACGTATTGAAAGCAGCATGAGGACCTGCCCACCTGTCTGGAGACCAGAAGCCCCTCATGAAAAGACAGCTGTCCTAATGTCCCCTCATGCGTCATGCCCTCAACCGGCACCCAGTGACAGCACCCAGATGAATTCCATGAAACTGGTGGTGAGATGGAATTCTCCCTCAAAGTCCTCTCCTGGAATAGCCTTTAGTCTTGCTTTCTGTGAAAAGAAGCACAGGAGATAAAAGAAAGGCCATTTCCAATCTGTGCTATTAAAGCCTTGGTGTTATAATAAATATGTGGTTCCTCCCAATTTCCTTAGAAGTAACAATCAATTGAGCCAGCTTCTACAGAGCTAGGGCGCCCTGGGGACTCAAGTTTCCTTTCAAGAGAGCTGTGCTCGTGTCAGGGTTTGCACTGACAGAGACCCAGTTACCACAAGGATCTATTTTAAAGGAAAATATGCAGAGAAGGAAGAAACGAGAGAGCCTGCAAGGGAGGAAAAGAGGCAAGGTCCCTGAGGCCCCAAGATCTCTGAATCTCAGGATACAAACTCAAATTCATACACGGCCTCTTAGCAAAGGCTTCCAAACTGAAAGGTCAAAAACACAAGAAACTTTCTCTTGAATGTTTCTGAACTCAGAAAAATGGGAAGGTCACCAGGTCCCCAAGGAGAAGTTCAAATCCTAAGAGACCTTATTCCTCCTCACCCCAGGCCTGTAGTGCACAACTGGGTTTGCATTTCCCACCTGGTGGAAGATCTGTCTTGCTGATGAGGGGCCCACAGGCTCAGCGTCCAGGGGAACTGCTCTGTGAAACCTCGTTCAGCCTGTGAAATTAGTGAGCTGGAAGTCTTCCTTAGGAGCGGGAAAAAAACGAGCCAAAGCACACTCCTGATTGGCGACTGAAGCTAATGGGAATTTATAAATTGCTTCCTGTCCCACTGGGCAAGGCATCTACCAAATTTTAGATTTCAATTGCATGAGAAATTAACTTCTGCAATTCAGTCAGCAAGAGCACATATAACTGTGTTTTTTTCAATCTCATCAGAGTGTGACAAAAATCAGAAAATTCATAGCTTTGTGGCAGCAACATGTGAATGCACAAGCTATAAGAAGCCTTGCTTAGAGAGTTTTAATGTGTGAGCGCCACCTGCATATGTGAACGCAGGATCCTCAGGTCGCTGCGAGGTGGCTTATGGAAACCCCGTTGACTTTCCTGCCTCTCCAGATGGCACAGGCCCATTGCCCAGAGCGTTCAGGAGAGCCCTTTGCTTTGGGTTCCGGTCTTTCAGAGTCGTTCTGAGGCTTCATGTTTAGGAGAGGGGACCTCCCAGGTCAAAGCCCAGGACGGGCTTTGCACTGATGGCTTTGCAGAAAATGCGCACACCTGCCCTCCCCCAGGAGTCCCTGATGCTCCATTAGGACACAGCGAGACAGAATCCAGTATCCGATCATCACACCTTTCCCCCAAGTGCTGCCACCAGACACACACCTGCAACCACACAGGCTGAGTGCCCAAGGGTGTCCTGTGTTTCCAGGGACTGGCAGCCAAGTTAGGGGGTAAAGAACAGGGCAAAATGTTGATAGGCAACAATTATCGAGCTCTTACATATGTCGGGCACTACTCCAGGCTCTTACCGGTATTAATTCAATTAACTATCCTGCAACACTTTGAGATAGGGAACGTCGCCATTCCCATTTTACAGATGAAGACACTGAGGCAGGGGAGGGCTGGAAGGTGCCGGAAGTCACCCAGCTCGTATGAAGCAGAGCTGGGATAGAAGCCGTGCCCCCAACCTGCACACCTGCTCCGGACAGCGGGCTCAGCCAAATGTGCCGCTCTTGCCCTTTGGTCACTTTATGGTTCATATTTGGGGGTCAGGGACAGCGTCTGATAGATGGATCACACCAGCCCCCAAGGAGGACACCAACCGCGAAGGCTAGTCAAAGATAACTATGTGCAAGAGAGGAGCACCTTCCCGGTGCTGGGCGCTGAGATGCTGGTGCCCAGGGCAGCGAGACCTCACCTGGGCTGTCAGACACAGGACCCGCTCTGCTGAAGGCTGGGATGGGGAGACGTCCCTCAAGCCAGCTCAGCAAGTGGACATCTCAGGAAGGTGCCTGCTGCCCAGGCTGGCCTGCAGTCCACACAGGTGCCAACATTTCGCGGAGCTTCTGTGTCTCTCGATCTGAGACTCTGCTTTCAAATCTTCATGCAGATGAGATCTTTCAAGTCATCTCTGAGTCGGTAAGAAATCAAGTAGAAGATTATTTTTCTTCCACGGTTCAAAGCTTGAAAATGAAACAAACTCTGGGCTGATAAACTCAAATAACAAGACAAAAAGGTTTAAGGAGGGAAATTCAGATCTAAAAGGTTGAAGGATGTCACAGTTTCTAGATTTACAAAGTTTTTAAATTTGGAAGGGACCATAAAGATGATTAATCTGGCTGCCTCATTTTATAGATCAAGACACTAAGGAACAAGGTTTAAAGTAAATCCTCTCAAGCTGGTAAGTAGCAAAACCAATCTCTGAACTCAAGTCTTCTGCTGCAAAACCCAGGTTATTTCCACTCTGCCACCTGCTCTCAAAGGAGATGCAACATTAGCCCAGAGCTCATATTTTCTGAGTCATTGCTGTTTTCTCTAAGGAGCAAGAGATTTATTAACAGCTCTATGTATGTTGAATATTTATTAAGCAGTTATGATATGCCCAGTGGCCCTAGGCATCATGAGGAAGGCATACTTGTGAGAGGCCTAAAAATACTACATATGTAATTTTACCACATGTTCATTTGTGTGACAGTCAAGATACAGAACGATTCATCACAAGGATCCCTTGTGCTACCCTTTTATGGAACTAAACACGTGCACACACACACAAGTGTGTACTTGTAAAACTGAAGAAATCTTAATAAGGTCAACAGATTGCACCAATATCTGTTTCATAGGTGGAATATAGTTGTACAAGATGTAATAACTATATAACACTGGGAAAAATGGGTATAGGGTATACATATCTCTCTGTATTACATCTTACAATTGCATGAAAACCTACAATTATCGCAAATGGCCAAAATCAGGAGACTGATAATACCAAGTGCTGACAAGGATGTGGAGCAACAAGAACTCTCCTTCACTGCTGGTGGGCATGCAAAATGGTGCAGCCACTTTGGACTGCCATTTGGTGGTTTCTTACAAGACTGAAGATACCCTTACTGTACAATCCAGGAATCACACTCCTTGGTATCTACCCAAAGGAGATGAAAATTTATGTCACACAAAGCCCTGTACATGAACATTTATAACAGCTTTATTCATAATTGCCAGAACTTGGAAGCAACCGAGATGTCCTTCAGCAGGTGACTGAATTTAAAAAATTGTATACAGCCAGACAATGGAATGTTATGCATCACTAAAAAGAAATGAGTTACCAAGCCATGAAAAGACATGGAGGAACCTAAAATGCATATCATTAAGTGAAAGAAGCCAATCTGAAAAGGCTACGTATTGTATGATTACAACTATATGACATTCCGGAAAAGGTAAAACTATGGAGACATTGAAAATATCAGTGGTTGCCAGGGGTTTGGGGGAGGGGTGGATAGGCGGATCACGGAGGATTTATAGGGCAGTGAAACTCTTCTCTACAATTCTACAGTGATGGATGCATGTCACTGTACATTTGTCCAAACCCATAGAATGCACAACACCCAGAGCGAGCCCTAATGTAAACTATGGACTGTGAGGGATTATGACGTGTCGGTGTAGTTTCATCAGCTGTAACAAATGTACCCTCTGGTAGGGTATGTGGATAATGCAGGAGGCTGTGCATGGCATGGGGGGGGGCAGGGGGGATATGGGAAACCTCTGTAGCTTCTTCTCAATTTTGCTGTGCATCTAAAGCTGCTCTAAAAATAGTCTTTTAAAAAGGCGTATGACGGGCTTCCCTGGTGGCGCAGTGGTTGAGAGTCCGCCTGCCGATGCAGGGGACACGGGTTCGTGCCCCGGTCCGGGAGGATCCCACGTGCCGCGGAGCGGCTGGGCCCGTGAGCCATGGCCGCTGAGCCTGTGCGTCCGGAGCCTGTGCTCCGCAACGGGAGAGGCCACAGCAGTGAGAGGCCCGCGTACCGCAAAAAAAAAAAAAATTGCGTATGACTTAAGTGCCAGGATTGTAATGATCTGAAGTGATTGCATATTGACCATCTCAATTTGCAAGAGGAAGTGCTCACAACACAGGTAGGGGGATGGTGATTACTGTGAACCTAGGTCTGGGATACACTCTGTGAGCGCTAGACAGATGCAGGGCACGGACGGCTCAGCGGGGCTCTGGGGACAGGGAAGGAGGGGCAGGGACAAGTTAGCAGGGGCTGCAAGGACGGGGTCAGAGATGCATGAAAGGGCAGAAAGGAGCTGGGGACTGGGTGAAAATAAACAGGTGTTCCAGAAGCAGCTGGCATAAAGCCTGGAGGAGAGAGTGAGGAAAGAGGGATGAACACAAGGTTGTGAGTTTTAACTCAATTCCAACAGAAGTAAAAATGAGGAAGCACAAAAGCATGGTGCGATTGTTTTCAAACTGCTAAAAGCAGAACCCTGATTTCAAAGAAAATCTTCCAAGGAGACCAACTCTATAACACAGATGACAGAGAACTTCTCCCCAACCCTCGAGCCGAGGCTCCCTGCATGGCCCCAGGCATCCTCCAAGCTCAGCAACCTGAGGGCACCAAGAACCCAGAGTCAGGCTGGAGGTGCCTTTGCTCAGTCCCCAACAATGTGACGAGGTGACGGTACAGAAGGTATTTAGACCTGCAGAACTCCAACTCCGTTCTTTCTAAAATGAGGGATAATAACCCTATTCTCACTGGACAGAAAGGCCCTCCAGTGCTGGGAACTGCTGGGAGACCACCTGGCTAAACACGACTCTGGTTGAACTGGACACAAGGACCACAGGAAGGAGGTCTCCACCCGGAGTTGAAGGTCATAAATCATGCAAACGTATAAGAACGAGAAACCTTGGTCTGCAGATTCCAAACAGATAGAAATAGAAGACAGCGTAGAGATTGTTCGGTCCCACTGCTCCATTTCACAGATGAGAAAACTAAGGTCACAAAAAGGTCAGTATAGCTGAAAGAAGAAGAAGAGAAAAGGGTCCAGGTGGCTCCTGTCAGTAAACAGGAGCTCACATCACTGTCTCCATTTAATATTCTCTCACTTAAATTTAAACATGTGCCAGACAAGGGAAACGTTTTCACTGGGAACAAGATGAAAGAAACGACAGTACAAGAATCTGCAAATATGTCCACCGTTGGGGGCTTCCCTGGCAGTCCAGCAGTTAAGACCCCACACTTCCACTGCAGGGGACGTGGGTTCAATCCCTGGTCAGGGAATTAAGATCCCACAAGCCGTGCAGCACAGCCAAAAAAAAAAATATATATATATATATATGTCCACTGTTTTATTCTTGCTAATATTATATAATCTGCCAAACGTGTGGGACAGAGAACTGATTCGTTAAATGCATATTTGACTTTATTCATATATGTATTCTTTCTACTTCTTCAAAAGGATTTGAGGTAGGATAAAAACCTCAGACACTTAGGTGAAAGTAATGAGAACAAGGCAAAATCAGAATCAAAGAATAAAAGGAGTGAGCGGATGGGGGGCGGGGAAAACATTGACTCCGCTGAAGACGTCAGCTACTGAACACAGAATTTGTTTCCGAGCTTCCCAGTAGGCCAGGCAAGTAGGGAAACAGCATAATTCTCATCGTTCAGTTCTGGTAATAGGAAGTCACCTGTTTTTGTGCGAACATAAATGAAGTCTCCTAAATCAACTCAGCGAGAGCTTAGAGGCAAAGCATTGGAAAACAACTACCAAACTACAACTACCAAACACCTACTATGTGTCCGGCCCCGTGTGGCGAAATTATCATCTCATGGATATTTAACTGAGTGCTTGACAACAACGGCACCGTGAGATCAGAACACTTGGGACATGCAGCTTGACCTCGGGCTTGAAACCGGGCTGTGCGCGGGAGGTTTCACCGAAAGCCCAACACTCGCTGTCTACTTTATGGGGAAGGAAGGAAATTAATTTGCTCGGGCACCCTCATGCATAAATAAATAAATTCATAAATAAATAATACGGAAACCCTTGCTCTGGAGCACACAGCTGAGTTTTTCCTTGGAAGGTGACGAGCATCCTGGCTAAGGGCCCAGAGCCCTGGAGGGATCTCAGGGCTCGCTCTCCAACCGCCCACGTGTAATTGATAAGCAAACCTACCAGTGCTTTGCGTTTAATTACCCACCTTTTCCTCTCCTCCCGCTGCCCCTGACTTGTCTCAGCCCTTCTCATCTCCCGTGTGGTTTAGGGAGCCAAGTCCTGCGGCGTCCTCAGGATAGAGCTGAACCGGTGCCCACACGCTGGCCTCTGGGGTCAGACTCTCTGGTCCAACCCGGGACGCATATATATACGGTACTAGCATGTGACCTCGGACAAATGGCCTGACTCTCTGAGCCTCTTTCCTCGTCTGGGGATGGGATGATGATGACACGGCAGTAATTCTGCCTCTCAGGGTGGCTGCAGGCCTCAGCCCACACAAAGCGTTTCGATGCCTGCACGTGAAACACACTCTCTGTGTCAGCTGGGCTGGCCCTTGGCCTCGCACCTTCACCCGCCAGGGTCAAATGTGAGCGACGCGACCCTTGCGAGAGCCCCCTGCAAGAGGCCCCACTGCTTCCAAGACTGAGTCCTGTCCCTGGAAGGTCTTCCAGCCTCCCTGACCTGGCCTCCCCGGCCCCTCCATCCCGGCCCTCCCCCAAGCCCCTCCCGGAACAGCTGGCTCTGCCAGTTTCCCAGCCTTCCTACCGAGACCTGCTAGCCTGGAGCACTTCCACCCCCAGGACCCCAAACTCATCCGGGAGACTCAGCCAGCGCCCCCTAGCCACTCTCCCAGCCCCTGACCCCAGCTGCACAGGCCTGCATCCCTGGAGCCCCCGGGACGGAGGCTGCTGCCCCTATGGCCCCCAGGACACTTCCCCGTGCAAGTTTGTCCACTCGTCCCCTCGGACAACAGCTCCTTGCTGGCAGCTCAGCAGGGCTGGACATTTAGCTGCTGGGAAGTGCAGGGAGACAAAGCAGCGTGGTGGCTTCCTGTGGCTGCTAGAACAAGTCACCACCCACGCAGGGGCTTGAAATAACACAAGTGCATTTATTATCTTGCAGTTCTGGAGGTCAGAAGCTCCACCGGGTCTCCCTGGGCTGAAACCAAGGTGTGGGCAGGGCTGGCCCCTCTGGAGGCTCCAGGGCGGAATCCGCTCCCACCCTGTCCAGCTCCCAGCTGCCCACAGCCCTCCGCTCGTGGGCCCTTCCCCGACGCCCCCCCACTCCCACCCACCATGTCTCCTTCCTGACTCGGACCCTCCCGTCCCCCTCTTGGCGGGATGCTTGTGAGGACACTGGGGGCCCGGATAAGGCAGGACAAGTGCCCCATCTTCAATCCCTCTCCGTCACACCCGCCAAGTCACTTTACCACGTGAGGTGACATGGTCACAGGTTCTGGGGATCAGGGACGAGCGCAGCTCTGGGGGCCGTTCTTCTGTCCACCACAGGCAGGAATGGCGGGGGGGGCACGGAAGTCACCGTGGCACAAGCCTCACTGAGAAGGTGTCCCTCGGGTGAAGCTCGGTGGTGCAGGACAGGGCACCTGGCAGACGCGGGGCCCCGCCAGACACGGGGAGCTGGGACAGAGCCTGGGCAGGCAGCAGCGGGGCTTGACGTGGGTCCTCCAGGGCTGGGTTCAGCGGGGCAGGCAGAGCTCTGGGCCTTTGGGTCCTGGCGGTCGTGAAGGGATGGGGAGCCCTGGAGGAACGGAGCCCCCACCCGCACGTGCCAGGATGGCCCTGAGGACAGACCCAAGTGACAAGGTGTGGGAGCAGGGACAGTGGTATCAGGCTACACGCGGTCATCCTGGTCCCCAGGAACGAGCACTCCAGCGCCCCGGGTACGCGGTTGGCAGGGGGCTCAGCCAGCATCCCCAAACCCCGGCCCTGTCACTCAGGCTGTGACACACCACGAATCCTTGCATCTGACACTGTTTTGTAACAGCCAGGCCCCAGGCCTGCGGGCACTCGCTTGGGCTCTGCCAGACTCCCAGCCCCTGCGAGCCCTGCCAGGCTCTGTCTTCACAGGGGCCTGGGGCCTGAGGCCCACGCTCTGCGAGAGCAGCAGGGAGCTTCACACAGGGCACCGGGGCCGCTTAACATCTGCTCATCCCACCGCCAGCCGCCCAGGCCCTGAGGATAGTTAGGGAACTCAGGGAACAGATTTATCTTACATGGGGGATACTCCATCAAATGCCTCTTCCGATAGAACTTATTTTATAG
>NW_006781442.1:800491-802634 GCF_000442215.2 Lipotes vexillifer | reverse complement strand
CGATAGAACTTATTTAAGAGAGGGCAAGAACACTCCCAAAGGACAATTAATACACCCTCCATCTTTGCGTACTTTCCAGCACGTGCTGCAGCCAAAGGCACAGACCCTCCCTCCCTCCCTGCAGCCAGGAGGGGCCGGCTGGCCACCGTCAGTGACATACTTTGAATGGACAGGCTGCATCCTGCAGTTTCCACTGGCTCAAATAATACATCCCTGGAAAACACATGTTATCTTCCCAGTCCTGTTAGATTCTTCCCACCCAAAGCCCCCAGGTGAGATGGTCTGGCGCCTTCTTAGATCCATGGCAATTACGCAAAAGAAGAGCTTACTCCAGTCATTATAAGCAGGGTCAGACACGCACCCAGGGATGCGGTCTGGCTTTCAGGAAAGTCATCAGTGCCAACCGAACCACCACAGGCAGGTTACAAATGGATGGGCTGACAGGGCCCCCAAGTCCTCTTAAGAAAACCTCTGATAAGCAAAATGAAAGGGGGAAGAAGAGAGAGTGGGGGGATTGGAAGAATCTTTTCTTTTTTTTTTTGCTTCAGGAGCATTAAAAGCCCAAACTGTAGCATCTGATCTGTAGCCTTGGTCCTTCCCCATCTGAGAAGCCAAGGAAGGAGGGGGCCTCCAGGAGCCCCCTAAGGCCGCATCTTTGGCTCTGTCCACCCACCACTCTCCCCGGCCTGAGCTCTCCACTCAGACCTCTCTCCACAGTCCTGTCAGAATGGTAACCAGGGATTAGATCTCCCTCCTCTGGGAAATGAAGTGCTTTAAGGAGAGTGGCGAGCACAGCCTGCCCTGTCCCCTGTCACCTCACGCGTCCTGACCTGCTCTCATCCTCTTCCACTCACATCAGTGCCCCCCGGCATCCCCGCTGGCGCTGACACCCTCTCAGGGATGACAGGATCTAGGCGCCACCGCTCCTTCCCTAGGTCTGTCTGATTCTTGGAAAGAACGTGGACAGCTGGGAAAGCATCTCCTCATGTGACTGGTGACCTTCATGCCCCTCCGTAGGGGACCCTGGCCGTCCAGGATTCTGCACTCACTGTACAGGTGTCCAGGCACCGTCCCCGAGAGCTGAGCCACTGCTGGCCCTGTCCTGGCAGAGACCCCCTGTCCATGCAGGGACTGAGGGTCTCTGGCCTGTGGAGTTCAGTCCTTCCCACCCAGGCTGCCACCAAGCCTGACTCCAGCCCGAGCCCGGTTTCAGTCTGAACCCGACAGGCAGGGGGGCCTTGTTTGGGTCCAGCATATCCTCCAGACCTGCAAGCAGACCCTCGGCCTCTTGGGAAGGAGGCTTAGAGCAGGGTTTCTCCATGGCAGCTCTGCCGACATCTCGGGCCAGGTCATCCTCCGGTGGGCGCCATTCTGCGCACGTGGAGGGGTTCAGAGGCCCCTCTGTGATCCTCCTCTAGATGCCAGTGGCACCACCTCCCCCAATGCAGTGGCTCCAGGCACTGCAAATGTCCGCGAGGGGCAAAACGCTCCAGTTTAGAACAACTGGTTTAGGGGAAGGAGACTGGAACGTGATGCCTGGTGTGACTGTAGACCCAGACAATGTGTCTAGAGCTCAAGGATGCTGGTTTGGGGCTACTCTTGGCTGTCAGTTCTGGGTCCGGCTCTTCTGCAGACACTGCGGGATGTGAGGGAGGCGGGAAGAGGGTGCCCCAGGAGAAGGACCCACGTGGAAGGGCTGGGCGGGTCCAGGAAGGCGCCATCAGATCCCAACAATCCGGCCCACCATCCTGTCGTCAGACCTACCATACTCCCCGCAGAGAGGAGGCCTCATCAGGACAGGAAAGCCACATTAATAGAGGCCCAAAGACACAGGCTACTGCAGCCTTGCATATGACAGCAGACTGGAAACTAGGCAGCTGCCTGTCAACAGGGCACTGGCTGAAAAAAACCACAAACGTACAGCAAGGATCTGTGAGGCCATTTAAAAATGCAGTAGATCTGTAGGTGCTGATAGGGAATGAGCCCGGAGACCAGCTTGAGAAAAGCAAGACACAGTCGCGTCCAAGGCACGCCTCCACCTCTAAAACATGACAGTGTGAGTCAGAGCACGTGAATGAGCAGAGAAGCTCCCCTTTAACTGTGGTTGCTTCTGGAGGGCTTTGCGCGTCTTCAGCAGGGAAGA
>NW_006781442.1:799449-800481 GCF_000442215.2 Lipotes vexillifer | reverse complement strand
AGCAGGAAAGAGGCGATTGACAGTGTGTGTGCCTGTTCATATTCTGAATATTTTACGGCATACGCACATACTTTTTCAATAAAATGAAATATGTTTAATTTAAAAATACAGATTTTTTTTTTCATACAGATACTCAAACCACACCGGACCCTATAAATCTAAAAATAGGAAGAGTAATCTTGATCATAGAATAAAATGCTAAGGACCCCCCTTACAATTTTTTCTTAGTTCTTATTCAATTTGAATGTTTCTGAGCAAAGAAGGATGCCCACAAAACAGGAAACTGATTCAGATCTTTAAAAAGAAAATGCTTCAAGGTGACCCAGGAAAAGGCAATTTAGCTAAAAGTAGTTGGCAACCTTGCTCAGCTGGCACAGCACTGAGGTCTCTTGCCTTTAAATTTAATGCACTTTTTAAGTCCTCGGCGCATGCTAATTCTTGAAACGGTTGAAACAGTTGGTGAGTTTTTATGTGACTATTATATTACCACGAATGCTTATTCAGGATTAATACACAATGACACAATAAACCGAGAAATCTGCTAACATCCTCAGACTAGAGGAGGAATTTCTGCCAACACCACGAAAGCTCTTTGCTGGAGGCAGGTCTGACAAAGAAGAGGCAGGATAAGATTAGCACGTCTGGCAATTGATAAACCCAAAGATTACAGCTGTCAATGTATTTGTTTTTAGTTCAGGGAGTAATGTAATTGTGTAACTAGCTGCCATCCTGCCTGATTCAATCTCAATTTCTTCTGCAGTACTGAAATGGAAATCTCTTAGCATCTCAACAGTCATATCTTCTGAGCCCAGTACTGAAATGGAAGTCTCTTAGCATCTCAACAGTCGTATCTTCTGAGCCTAAGCACTGTCCTTCAGGGTGATGCCACATCAATAGGTCAGAAGCGAAGAAAATAAAGAATTATTCACAACAAAATTGAATGAAAGGAACACATTCAAGTATATTTCGGTGGTCATAATGCTGTCTGCTTTCTCAGAGGTGTGGATAACTTTTTTTTTTTTTTTTTTTTTT
>NW_006781442.1:786018-799439 GCF_000442215.2 Lipotes vexillifer | reverse complement strand
CCTCTCACTGTTGCGGCCTCTCCTGTTGCGGAGCACAGGCTCCGGACGTGCAGGCTCAGCGGCCATGGCTCACAGGCCCAGCCCCTCCGCGGCATGTGGGATCTTCCCGGACCGGGGCACGAACCTGCGTCCCCTGCATCGGCAGGCGGACTCTCAACCACCGCGCCACCAGGGAAGCCCGTGGATAACTTTTTAAGTGTAACTGAAAATAAGAAAAAGTCACCAAATTTTCACAAAATGATCAACTCTTTGAACACTAAGCTGTACATTTTTTTTATATATATAATAGTGTTTGTTTATTTTTACTTGTTGACAGTTTGCTTTATTTATTTATTTATTTATTTATGGCTGTGTTGGGTCTTCGTTTCTGTGTGAGAGCTTTCTCTAGTTGTGGCAAGCGGGGGCCACTCTTCATCACGGTGCGCGGGCCTCTCACTGTCGCAGCCTCTCTTGCTGTGGAGCACAGGATCCAGACGCGCAGGCTCAGTAATTGTGGCTCACGGGCCCAGCTGCTCGGCGGCATGTGGGATCTTCCCAGACCAGGGCTCGAACCCGTGTCCCCTGCATTGGCAGGCAGATTCTCAACCACTGCACCACCAGGGAAGCCCTAAGCCGTACATTTTAAAGTGTGCTTGGAGGGCTCCATCACAGAGCTTTATTGTTTATTTTGAAAAAGGGGGGTGTCTCTGCTCTGGAGTTTTCTGCTTGTTTGGGGTTCATGCCCCACAAACACCTAATAACATGAGATGAGGGTGTCTGCCTTTGATACTCAGTTTCTCCAAGGAAGACCAGGATCTTGGCAGTGAAATATATCAGCTGGTTAACAGAAAATTTGCTGGTTTCTACTCCTGTGCATGAACATTTAATCTCATGAAATATTTGCCTGTTCTAAAAGGATTATTCTCCATCAGCATATCCGCTCGGAAACACGAAGCACAAAGCTTCTCTCATCAAAAAGCCCTCACTGTAGTCAGCATAGCCACAGTCTTTTCATCCCCCGTCAAAATAGGGCGTATTGTTCCTGCTTTTCAGATGAGGAAACCGAGGTTCCAAGTGGCTCACCCAAGACTACACAGGATGAAGTGGCTGAGACCGAGCCTGGATCTGGGACTATGGAGTCCAAGTGCACCCATAACCAAGTCCCACTGACAGCACAGGGCTGTGCATCAAGCTGGTCACTCAGCCTCAGCGTTGACAGATGGGGGTATCCTGTCCTGTCCCGGCAACCCTGGGGCTGAGGACCCCAGAGGCACCACGTTTGAGAATCAGTTTGCCAGCGTTTCTCCCTCTCCCACCTTGCTCGCCATCCCTGGCGGCAAGATGAGGAAGAAGCCAAAGGCAGGTCGAAGCAGAACACCACCAAGGTCGCTGGCCTGGCTTCCTGCTCTATGGTCCCTTTAGAGCAGCCATGGCCTGGGGAGGGGGTAGGAGGGCAGCGACCTCTCATGTCCCAGGGGTGAGAAGTCGGGGCATCCTGAGTGATACACTCTCTTCTTCCAATATTGCAGCCTGTGTCATGAGCAGGGTGGCCCAGGGCTGAACCCGAGACCCTTGCCACCTCCAGGAAGGCTGGTAAGGCTCAGTCACTGTCCTATGAGGACACTGTTGCCTCCCTTCCCGTGTCAGGAAAAATGAGGCCATTTAAAAAGTCAGTTGAATGAACTGATGAGCCCAGTGGGCTGGAACCACAAAACGGATCGCAAGCTGGTGGAAGTCTTCCCCAGAGGGAAGAAATATGTTGAACACAGATTCTCTTGGTCCAGTCTGTGAAGAAAACTCTCTTATAAGGACAGGGAACAAGGAAAGCTAAACTGGCCTCATCCTTTACATCTCCCATTAGCCAGCACCCTCATGGCAGGACCCATCCATTTAACTTGGGACATCTGGCATCCAGCAAAGACAGCCCAGCCCCACAGGCTCACAAAGTGCCGACCAACAACTCCGAGCTGCTGCCGGCAGGCATGGGGGCTGGATCATGGCAGACTTCTCTGCAGACCCAATTTCTCCAATTTATCACTTGATTTTGAGAAATCTCCTGCCCGTACTTGCTGCCTGATGCTGGTCCTGCAGGAGTCACCAGGGCTCACTGCCCAGCCTGAATAATTGTTTTTCTTGGTTCGCTCAGCTCTCACCTGGCCAGATTTCCACCCAACCCATCAATCACATCCAGGCTGTCAGAGCAAGAAGCCAAACATCTCAGCCACCATCCTTCTTGGGCCCGAGTCCCCTCAGCCCTTGAACCAAGCCAAGGCGATGCGGTAACGCTGAGAAGGCAGCTCGCAAGGACATCGTCACCAGAGGTATGGCCTATGTCCCTCCCCACCCTCCCCTCCAGGCACACATGCACACACATGCACGCACAAATATGCACACGTGTGTGCACACATACACCAGTGCACATATGCACGAGTTTGCACACCACATATGTACGCATATGCACACATGCACACGAATACACATGCACACGCACAGCACACACGAGCAAACAATACACAAACCACAGATACCACTTGCATACATGCACCGGTGGGCAGACATAGATGCACATACATACATACATGCATGTGCATACACATGCACACAGTACACACCACACACACAGGCACACACACACATTTGCTGCTCCCCACTCTAAATCAGGCCTGGCAAGCCTACACATTGTTCCAGCCTGAAGCTGAACCTGCCATAAGGCCCCCCAGCTGGCTGACGTTGTCCAGGTGGGCCTTCTTGCCCCTGGCAGAAAAGTCTAGTATTTATTGTCCAGTGAGCATCAGACACGACTGGGCCATTTTCCAAGCATTGAGGTTACTTGACTTTTTTCCCATGGGGTTTAGAATGTGTTGAATAAATGAATTGATCTAGGTGTACAAACTCCGGGAATTCGTTTAACCTCTCTGTACTTTAGTTTCTCCACCTGTAAACAGGAGAGTGGCAGCCACCTCCCGGGGCTGCCGGTGGACGGCAGGAATGGAGCTGGCTGCGCTCACCAATGTCTGCAGCCACCGACTGACACCTCGCGATAGAGAAGGTCTGATCCACGGCTCTGTGCCAGGAGCTACGGGCACAGAAGAAATGGAGGCTGGGGTCAAGGCACTGTCATCTAAGAAGCGTTAGTCACTGTAATGCTATAAAAATGTGTGCAGCAAGCAGACACCAGGGGCCCACTTACCCTTCGGCCATAAACCCTAAGGGTCAAGGTGCCAGCTCCTCCCCAGCACAGGTTTCTCCAGCCCCCAGGCCACTGCCTCTCCTTTACTTACTGCCCAGACCTGTCCTTAGGGGCCCCGTCTCTCCTCTGAGGCTGCAATCACAAAAGTGTGTGAAATGAAGAAAGCAAAAAAAAAAAAAAAACTGGCGAGCAAAAGGAACCAATTCAAGAGACACCACCACCCGCCAAAACACCAGCAAAAAAAAAAAAAATTCTAAGCAAGGACAAGTCCAGCTTTGGTGGGGTCTGCATCTTATACCATTTGGGGCCTGTGCTTTAAGAAAAAGGGCACAAAATGATAAATATAAAGTTAGGGATGCATATGAAGATTTATTTATAATTAGAAGAGAAACAACAACAAATCACTGGAGCTTGGAGTCCCTTTCTTCTGGGACATCCTGAGCCAAGTGGTCCCTAAGGCTCACACAAAGGCTTCCTGACTGAGACCCGGCTTCGCTCTGCACCTACGACCCCCAAGCCGGCACGGCCAGCCCTTACACGGCCACACAGTAGTGTCTTCACGACGAATCCGAGTCTGTGCGTCTTTCAGGGGCTCAGATGCTGCCCTGCCTACATTTGTGAAGAATGATGACAACTCGGGCAACAGCAGGGATTATCTGATGATTTTGAAAGTCCACCTGCTGGCTTGAGGGGAGGAAATGAAGTTGAAACTCACCTGATCTGTTTTTTATTAAGTGAACCGGATCCTCAAAAGAATCCCACAAGAGACTTTCTAACTTCTGAAAAGCAGGCGAAATAATTGCTGGATTAGTACTTAATATTTATTCCAATTAGCATACTGGTTTTCGATAGCCTGGGCTTGCAGGGCAGGGGAGCAGCTACCTGGGGTGGACCACACTCGTCTCCGCTCCTGCCTGATAGAATAGGGCTCCTCTCCCAGCACTCTCTTCCCTCAGTCGACAGCCCCCCAGTCCTGCAAGGACCACTTTCCTTTCCTATGTCCCTCTGTCCACCAATATTCATGATCTGCACAGCTCCATTTGGACATGGTTTGTCCACAAGTGTCACTGCAGAAGGTTCCAGAAATCTATGCTATAGCTCTCATCCTCTTCTCCAAGACCACAGTGTGGTGGGTGAAACGCCCCACCCCATCCCCAAAGCCTCACTGCCCACGACCCCTTGGACACACACCCACCTCTACCTCACCTCTTATTCCAGCACCTATGCAGATTCACCCCCATCGCCTCAGCTGGACCGGGTCCTTCCTCTGCTGAGTCTTGAGACACCGACTTCCACCACCTCATGGTGACTTTCATCACAGCTACACCGATGCAGAATTCACCTGGCCTCACCAGATGGCCAGTTTTCCAAAGTCAAGTTTCCCCTCATACCTGGAACTCTGGTGGGCGGGGAGCGGCAAGTGATAAAGAAACTAAACGTGCTTTTTATACAAAAGACCTCAGCGTACTTTCTATTGAAAACTATCATATTTTGAAAATTACCAATGAAAAAATGTATTCTTTGAAGAGCGACATTAGGTGTCTGGAGCCCTTTGGTGCCGAGATTCCCACAGCAGGAAAACAAGGGTGATCATAACACAGCCTCTGAGGCTCAAACCAAGAGCTCACATGGGTTAGGTGAGCTTAAATGGGTACATGGAGGCACTCATTAAAAACTAAGCTAATCACTGCAGCCTGGATCACAGAAAAGAAACACTCTCTATCTGCCCTGTCTTACCTATAGCCATAGAGCTAAATTCACTTTGGGGAATAAGGCCTGCTGGGAAGCCAGGCTTCTGGAAGGGGCGGTTCTCACACAGTCCAGACACATCAGCCCTCCTCTGAGTGGCTTCTGCCTGGGGAGCCGTGCTGTGGCTTCCTGGCTGCGAAAGGCCCATCTTCGCGCGAGTCCCCTACCGCTTCCAACTGTATCCGTTCCAGATTTGTCTAAATGAGAGCCACACATGCTGGTTGCTCCCTGTCTGCATTTCAACAGCACTCAAGCCTGAATCTTGGGGAAGTGCTACACTCCACCATGATTCTCACCCCGTCCCCCCAAGAATGTCAGGTCCTGTGCATTGGCTTGAAATTTCCAACATTCAAATCTCCTCTAAATTAATAAATGCACTTGACCACGTCCTGGTGGGGCTTTACCTAGTCTGCACGTATGTTCTAATCAGAACAGTCCATAGGGCATTAGGCTTTGTTTCTGCAACCTGCAATGTACCTGCACAGATGACTTGATGGAACATATTTTTAAGGGTAAAATAAGACATTCTTGGCTAGAAGGCCCAGGGCAATAACTCGTTCACCTCAAATTGCACAGAAGGGTCCTATCATGGCTTCACCCTACCTGATACAGACGTACAGCCCGTGGAAACACCCTGTACAATAATCTCCACTGTCATGTGTCACATCCCCTTCGCCCTTGGCCTAGCCTACTGCAGGTACCATCTAACTGGCCTCCCAGCCTGAAGCTCACCCCTACACCCCCACCATCCATCCTTTCTATAAGCAGTTATTTTTAAAACTCCTAACTAATGAGTTTGGGGAACAAATAAAATAGATCTGAACTTCAATGTCAAATGCCTTACTGCTGAGAATACCTACCCAATGTCACTTTGTTAGGTCATTAGTTTAAGGTCTCAGGTTTTCTAAAGTGGTCTAGAACCCCAACCTGACAATTCTATAAAAAGAGTTTTAAGAAATGAATGATGAATTTGGAGCAAGCGAAGGATATCTTTGGTGTTCAGCATGTTGAGAGGCACATGCCTGTGCCTGTCATTGATCTTTGCGTGTATCATAACATAGTAATTATAATATCAAGGAGCACATGAAAATGGAAAAGCACACTGACCACATCTTACAGTTCAGAAGTGTTTTCAGATTCTCTGCACCTTTGTTGGTTTAAAACCTTCTAAGTGAATGTGTTTCACAATGAAGAGCGTATATCACTCTTGGGGGTGAGAATGTTAATCTGAGAATATTTTCCTATTTTGTGTCTTCATGTTGAAAATCTTATAACAAAATAACATATTGTCTGGATCAGATGATGAAGAAGAATGTCCCTTAATGTTTCTGCTCTGCTGTTTTGGAGTTTTAAGTTCACGTCTGGGCTTACAAGCTCAGGAATCACCTAAAGCTGTTCCACCTTTGGTATGCTGGCCTGCTATTTTAGTATATACTACCTTTAGGTTGCCACGCCCTCATGCCAAAATCCTGTAGTCTTCCAGATGAACTCATGTTGGGGGTTGTTTTAACCAGTTTTTTGGGTTTTGTTTTGTTTTTTTTTTGCGGTACGCGGGCCTCTCACCGTTGTGGCCGATCCCGTTGTGGAGCACAGGCTCCGGACGCACAGGCTCAGCGGCCATGGCTCATGGGCCCAGCTGCTCTGCGGCATGTGGGATCCTCCCAGACCGGGTCACGAACCCGCGTCCCCTGCTTCGGCAGGCGGACTCCCAACCACTGCGCCACCAGGGAAGCCCTTAACCAGTTTTAAAAATAAAATTTCTGTTCAGAAATAATAATTTACAACCAAGAAGCATTTTTTCAAATACCAAAAGTTTGATTTCTCAAATTATTTAATAGATTTCATTTGACGTCACGAAATCCACCAGTAAGGTGGAGTAATGTATAACATCTCGGCAAAAGAGTAAGGAACAGTGGTTAAGAGTTATGCTGGCTGGTTTCAAATACTAGCACTGCCACATTTTAACTCTGGGGTCTTGGGTAAGGTACTTAACCTGTGCCTCAGTTTTCTTGACTATAAAATTGGTATAATCTATACATGTCAAACATTACTTTCGGTAAGATTTTTAGTTCTCCCCTACTTCCAGGTACATGTCCCCTTGTAGTTAGATGCAGCCATATGAAATGCTTTGGCCAATGAAATAATCTGTGAAAGTGATGTGAGTGACTTTGGGGGAGAAATATTTAAGAGCTGGTGCTCCAAGATTTTCTCCAAGTTTTCTTCCCCTAGAGAAACAATCATGCTTGCTCAAGCTGATTTGGAGTGACATAAGATGGAAACAGAGCCTTCACAAGTGACTTGATGTGCACAAGAAATAAAAGCCACTGAGATCTTGGAGTTGCTTATTACCATAGCATAAGCTAGCCCGTTCTGACTTATACATTTCCCCATAGGGTGTTGTGAGATAAATGAATTAGTGTACAGAAACACTTTAAAAATGCCTAATAGCACATAAAAGCTATATAAACATTTGCCAAAATTACTCTTTTGCATTTATTCTAACAAGTATATTTTTTCACATCTTCACATCCCTTAATTGATGGCATCTCCTATTTTAATCAGCAGCAGCATTTGTTTCTAAATGGTCCACAAGATAGTGGTGCATCTGAGATCCAATGAGATAAACATTATGATGATGATGATTTTAGGGGCTAGCGAGTAAAGAACAGAGGCCAAGTTTTAGTATGTTAGTATTGCATTCCCACCTCATGGTCCAAATAAAGGTTTTGCAATAGTTTGAGTAGAGGACAGCGGGGGAGAATGAAGTCATCGTATGAAACACAGTAGTGACATGTGCTGAATTTAGCATAGTGCCTGTACTTTTGTTTGGAGCAGATACATTATTTGGATTCAGTCTTTGTACATACCAACTGCTAACAGTACATTAGTACTGAATATAACAGTAAACATGCAAGAAAGGACTTTTGGTAAATGCTTTATAAAACATTATTCAGGGGCTTCCCTGGTGGCGCAGTGGTTGAGAGTCCGCCTGCCGATGCAGGGGACACAGGTTCGTGCCCCGGTCCGGGAGGATCTCACATGCCGCGGAGTGGCTGGGCCCCCCGTGAGCCATGGCTGCTGAGCCTGCGCATCCGGAGCCTGTGCTCCGCAACGGGAGAGGCCACAGCAGTGAGAGGCCCACGTACCACAAAAAAAAAAAAAAAAATATTCAGTATTCTATTTAAGGTGCAGTGATAAATTAATTCTCCTGTCAGAATAATAGATTGGCAGTAAAAAGCAAATACATTGGGGGGTTTTTTTCCAGCAAAGCATCAGTCATCACAATAAATTAATGCTAATCTGCATTTTGTTGTTTTTATTATTTTCTCTGTATTGAACTTGCAAATTTTTCTTAGTTTTATAGTTGCATAAGAACTAGAAGTATAAAATTTTTCTTAGTTTTATATTTGTAGGTATTCATATAATAGAATAATAAACAATTAGGTCAAAACAGGAGGTCTTTCAAAAGGGGTTTATACATTATTTAATTTTAAGAAACATTGGCCCAAACCATGCAGCCATACAGTGGTCTTAGGTTTTCTGACAACACTCCTAAAATATTTTCTGTAAAAGAAGTCCTCCTAGACGCACAAACAGAAAGAAACCTGGATCTGACAGCCAGGCTGCAAGTTGAAAGATATGTCTGCATCCTCCCTCCTCCATCTTCAACATCACCAGACGTGCCCGGGTTCTCTCCTCATCTCAGTGCTGCAGGTCAGGCACAGTGGGCTGAGGTCTGCAGCCGAGAGGGGCGGGAGGGAATGAGCATAGACCAGAGACCACGCCTGACGGGACTTCTAGGAATCAGGTCCTCTGTTTCAAGGAAAGAGACAGAGATGGTGTGAAATTGGCAGTTCCACACAGGCTCCCTGAGCGGTGGGGCTACTTGTGTGGAGACAGCCTCCATCTGCTGCCGCTGCCCTGGACGTGCAGGTACCCCAGCCTGTTTGCCCACCGCCCACCGAGGGCTCCCGCAGGGCCTGCGGGTGCTGCCAGGGGCTGGCGCTGCTGTTGTCACAACCAGCGGAGCATCTGGCCTCACAGCCACGGCATCTGTGCTGCCCTTCTTACCACTGGCCCCGGCATTTCCCTCAACCCAGCCACGCTGCACACTCTGCTTGGCTGGTTTCATGACCAGGAGCAAAAGGAAACGCATGTTCTTTTTGCCTCTTGATGGGCATTAGGACCTCAGCTGATCTCTTTAATGAATTAATTAATGATTCGGAAAACCTGATTAGAAAGGGCGTCCTCTTGGCTTCTTGGGAAAATAGATTTTTCAAGGTAAAGAACTGAGAAAACATTCAAATTTGATTATCGGACTCTCTGAACCAACATATGGGTTAAAAACAATAAGTCTTAAGCAAAGAGAATTTAGGAAAGGAATCATCTTCTCCCAGATGTGCAGATTTGGTAGCTACGGAGCTCGAATTGACCTGCGAGTATTCGGGTTCTACCCCCTACTGTTACAGAAGAGACAAGACCTGGAGTGGGGAGTCACCTTTCCAAGGCCGCAGAGCTAAGGGCTCGGAATCCAGCACAGGGCTCTCCCTTGACTTGCAGAAAATTCACTATAGCCAATGGTTCCCAACTATGGCACCCACACACGACGGACAGACCATCAGTGTGGCCCCAGATCTGGGTCATTGGATGCACCAAGCAAACCCATTATGTGGCAGCATCAGTCAGATGAACTCAGGGCACAGGGTCAAGCCCTGAACTAAGAAAAATAGTGACTCATTGAAACACACCCCACAAACATGCAAGAATGGGGCTAGGATGCTGCTGAGGGTTGAATTGTGTCCCCAAAAGATCTGAAGTCTGAACTCCCAGTAACTGTGAATGTGACCTTATTCTGAAGTGGAGTCTTTGCAGATGTAATCAAGTTAAGATGAGGTCATTAAGGTGGGTCCTAATCCCGTATGACTGGTGTCTGCACAAGAAGAGGAAAAGAGACATTGAGACAGACACACAGAGGGAAGATGATGTGGAGACACAGAGGGAGAAGCCATGTGAGAGCAGGGGAGAGACTGGGGTGACGCGTCTACAAGCCCAGGAACACCAAGGATGGCTGACAGCCACCAGAAGTTGCAAGCGGCAGGAAGGATCCTCCCTGCAGATTTCAGAGGCAGCACAGCCCTGCTGACACCTCGATCTTGGCTTTGGCCTCCAGAACTCTGAGAGAATAAATTTCAGCCATGCAACTGTGGTACTTTCTTACGGCAGCCTGATAAGCTAATAGAGATAGTAAACAGTTTTCTTCAACGACACAGGGCTCACTTGTGTAGTGGTGATTTTAGACTTTTGAACTCTTCAAGGGCAGCACCAAACACTTCTGGTGTTTGAAAGTATCCTGCAAACATGAAATAATAGAGAAGAGCTGCCAGACATTCTCATTTCCCTCAGACACCTACGTTCCTTCTAATCACTAGCTGCACCCTCTCCAGACCCCATCCCTGCTCCTCCCCCGCAAAGCTAAATCTCTCCCGACTCTCTGCCCCCTAAGGGACGGGGAGAGGCAGGTGACAGTGACTGCTGACCATGGCCTGATTCTACTGCCTGGTTATGCTCAGCCACACACAGGGCACTCATTCACTCATTCAGCAGACAATTCCTGAGCACCTGCCATGTGGCCGGTGTGGCTAGAACATGGGGACACTGCAGTGAACAACAGAGCAAGCCTCTCCTGGGGAGCTTGACTCAGAGACTAGACAGACAGAGAAAGAGGTAACAGAGAGATGAGATGGATAGATGATAGATAGATAGATAGATAGATAGGGAGTGATAGAGCTATGCAAATGAGAAAAATGACAGGTAGTGATAAGTGTCAGGCAAAAATAAAACAAAGTCTACAAAAAAGGCCTACTGTATAGCACAGGGATATATTGAATACCTTGTAATAAGCTATAACGGAAAAGAATCTGAAATTATGTATGTGTATAACTGAATCACTTTGCTGTACACCAGAAACAAACACATTGTAAATCAACTATACATCAACTTCAAAAATTAAAAATAAAATAATACAAAGTGATGTGATATGGCCTGCCAGGTGGTTATTTTATTTTATGTGGTCAGGAAAGTCGCTGAGGGGGTGACTCGAGCTGAGGTCTGGATGAAAACATCAGCTGTAGCCACAGGAAGGGTGGGGAAGCGTCCCAGGTGGAGGGAAAACTAGTTCAAAGACCCGCCATCGAAAGCACGTGCTGGGTGCTGGGCCCTGCACCGTCCCCAGCCCTTGCAGGTCCAGGAACGCCCCCCCTTTGATGTTAAACACGGCCAGGTCACTTCTTTGGGCACCGGTGCGTGATTCGTCACTTCCCCTTCCCACTTCTGCCCAGGTCACGGGACCCACAGGAGCCAGACGCCAGGTCCCCGGTGTCTGGTGTAAGCAGAGCCCTCTGGCTCTGCCAGGAGTTGGGACACCTGGGTTCTCGTCCCAGAGAAAAGCACAGGTTTGCTGTCTGAAAGCGCTAAGGCTTGGGATGGTTCATTAGCACAGCCCAGTCTGACCCCCCCTTGCCCAGGCAACAGGCTGGCAGGCGGGAAGGTGACCCGGAGTGCCCGGAGCTCGGCACCAAGGAGGGGAGGGGGAGGGGGCGGCAGCCAGGTCAGAGGAGCCCGCGTGGACCAGCCGGCGTGCGGGGCGAGCTTTCTTTCCGTGCCCTGTGAAGCCGCAGGCAAGTTTTCAGCAAGAGAGTGAACTGGGAGAGAGAGAACAGCAGACAGGAGGAGAGAAGCCAAACGTGATGGCCTGAGAGGATGACCCCGGGCCATGACCTCCAGGGTGCACTAGTCACCAGCTCTGTGACCTGGAAGGGCAATTCTATGCCAGACTTGATTCACCTTTATAACAAGGATAATAAAATGCCCATATCACAAGGGGCTTGCGAGGATTAAAGGAGTTAATTCATGGAAGCTGCTTGGCCAAGTTTCAAGCACAGAGTAAGTGCTCAGAAGCGGTGAGTGGTCACCATCACTCTTAACATTGGAGATTAGCCGTCCAGTCCCCAGCCAGTCCCAGAGCTGACCGCAAGGCGCTCATCGTCAACGTCTGTTCCCTACTTCTGTTCCCTACATCTGAGCTCGGCTCAGATGGGCCTCCAAGTGCAGGAGCACAAGTGGGGAATGAGCCTTTTGAAAAATCAGCAGCAAATTTAGGAGAGACTTGGAAGCCGCCAGAGCTGCTGAGCAGGAGCCCCGTTCTGAGCCTGGAGAGGTGACGATGGGACAGGCAGGGAGGTCGGAAAGCCACGTCAGTAAATTAGTTAAACAGGCCCTGGGCGGCAAGAGCCCATACCCTTTTTCATTCATCAGTTTTGACGAATGCAAACCTACAGTGGACAAAATATAATTAGGGAGTTCATTAAACTGCCACTAAAGAGATCAAAAGCGAAGAAATGCTGCCCAAGAGGGCTTTGGACATCAAGCTCTCCTGAAGCACCAAAGGCTCAATTACCGCTGGGTCAATCCATCCCAGAGGGACTTTAATTCCCAGAAAGGGGCCCAGTGATGCGACCATGCAGAGGGTGTGGGAGAGGGTCAGCAAAAACGGTGATTACCAAGTAAAAAGGTTAATAAAACACCGCTAAATGCCCCCCCACGCGAGTATCATAGCTTTAATTTTTTGGCTCTTAATTGCGAATCCTCTTAGTAAGTTAACATATTATAAATTAATGACTATTGTGCATTGCCTTTTAAGTGTGTTTTAATTTTTCAGCATCGTTAGAAATCACCCTGCCTCGGTCCCAGGCTGGCTGGAAGGCCGAGTTGTTCGGCCCGTCGGCCTCATTTTCCCTCAGGGAGAGTCTCCCTCCGTCCTTCACCGAAACCCACCCCCAGGAGCGGCCAGCTGGGCTTCCCACAATGCCCGAGGCCTGGACACTGGGCCGGGGGTCTCCCTGTCCAACGAGGCAGGACCACTCAGGGGTTGGAGCCATCAGGTGTGACAACACGCTCCAAGCAGCTGCAAAGAGCAAAGGAGATGTGGGCACCGCCCCTCAGCTGCGGGTCCGCGGGAGCTGCCAAGGGGGATGTGAGCAAACACCCAGCAGCTGTGTTGCAGAAGCTTTGCAGCAAAGTGCAGTTTTCCCAGCAGTCCTGCCGCAAAATTCCTTTCATTTACAAACTCGTGATGTACATTAAAGGCTGGCCGCTGAGCTTTGAAATCCGTCCCTCGGCAATGGGCTCTTACGCCAGTTCTACCAGATATTTTTGTTGTTGTTTCTACTTCCAAGCATCACTTCCCTGCCAGAAAAAAAAAAAATCAAGGATGTTTGCTTCAAAAAGACTACAAAACTCAGAACTGGCCAGTGTAAATGGCTCTAAATTTAGCAAATACTGTTTACCCCGCCCACGTGCCATTCCCCTCCCACCCTTTCCAAGCCTGCCTTGGCCCGGAAGTCAGAGTTTAGCTGGACCGCGGCCTCCCACGCCTGTCCTGGCCCGGCAGGTGCTGGGCGGTGTGCCCACTGCGCATGCGGCAAAGCTGCCCCCCCCCCCCCCC
>NW_006781442.1:777550-784452 GCF_000442215.2 Lipotes vexillifer | reverse complement strand
CCCCGCGGCTGGGGCGAAACCCCCCCCCCCCCCCCCCGGGCAGTGAACTGTGTCCCCATCCTGCTCGCTGCAGTGGGTGGAGAGGCGGAAAACATCTGCTTTCCTCATCTGGCATTCAGATTTCAGCGTTCCCTGAAAGACTCCGGGGAGGAGGACAGAGCGTCCTAACTGGCTGGAAACGCCTGCGCGGGCGGGGGGTGTGGACAGCTGGTTCTTCCGGGGGTGAGGGGTGTGAAGGGCTCCGACGACTGGCCGGCAGGCCCAGACCTTGCTCCTCGCCTCTACCCCGCAGACTGCTGTGACCACTGATTTGCTCTTACCCTCCGTGTCAACACGGTAGCAGACGCTGCCCAGGTGCACGTGTTTTGTGTGCAGCAGGTTGACAGTTTTTTCAGAGAACGCACAAGGGCACTTGAGCGCGGCTCAAGTAACGCCAAGAAAAAAAGAGCCAGGGGGTCTCAGGCTTTATGTGCCTTATGGTCAATTAAGACTTTGAAGCCGGAAGGACTCCTGTCTCCACCACATGCTGCCCCCTTCAGATGACAGTTCGTCTCATTTTTGTTCATCTGACCATTACTTATTTTGGACGTGTTCCCAGATGCTCCACCTGCAGCCCCCAATATCTTACATCCCAAGGGTGCTGGGGGCTGGTGTCACAGGGGGCTGCGTGCTCAACACAGGCAGAAAGTTCCCCATAAGGTTAGTCAATGTCTGCAAGCAACCAAGAGCTGGGGTGTTGGGGAGGACAAGTGAGCTGCCCCTAACTTGCTACCCAGATTGATTAGATTCACACTCTGGGCCGTTTCTCCTTCAAGGATTAAGAAAGAGGGATTGTTTTTCTTGAGCTGATGGAAGTTTTAATTAAAAAAAAAAAATTAAAAGTTAGGTTTTTATGGAAGCAGGAAACAGAACAGGAAGTCTGAGAAGTAACCAAGGTAATTAGGGGTTGAGAGATGAAGTAAGTAAACACCAGAAGCACCTCGTTGGCTACAGCCAGGACCCAGGACCCTCCCATCCCATCCCTCCCCACCCTGAGCCTGGGCAGCACGCCTGTGACTCACATGAGGTATCTTCAGACACACAGATTCCGGGTTGAGAGTAGGCTGCCGTGGGTCTGAGCACAGCCCAGGATTCTGTTTGTCTCTTTTGTGTGTGCTTGTTTGTTAATTTCCAGGTGATCTGGATGCACAGCCAGGTTGAGACTCATCTTGCTGATTTTCTTTCCATATCTATGAAATGCGAATGTTGGGCTTTTGTTATAAAAAAAATAATAAAGGATTGAAAAACAATTATAAAATACAAGGAAAATTTTTCTGAGCTATTTAAATGCAAGGTTTACTTTGAGTATTACTTTGACATTCATTTTATGTGCCGTACCAGTTTATGAACAGTCTGTAAGGTCTTTATATAAATAAGGCATTTTATATTCATAATCAAATCTTGAAAGGAGAGGGCCCCTGTAGCTAATTTGCCTCAAAATCAGTTTTATTTATTAGTGGAAAATGATGCTTAGGAGCCACTGGTTTAGACCAGCCTCCACAATGCTGCTAAATTTCAACGACCTGTTGAAAGTATCAGCCTTTCCCTAACCTCCAATACGTGTTTGTTTGTATGGTGTGTTGAAGAGCTGTAAAACATCCGGAGCCTGGAGGCACATTCTGGGTGATAGATAGCGGGTAGCCCTTTACACCTATGCTTCGTGCACAATGAAAAGAATTCCCGCTCAGCTCTGTTATTTCAGCGGGACTGGGCACTGGGGACCTGGTGGCCCTGGACTTTGAGTTCTGCCCCCAGCTGCTCAGACCCAGCCAAGGAAGAGGCCACGGTTGGCAGAGGATGAGGAGGTTTGGGGGATCTCTTGCCAAGCGGATTACGTATTCCCTCCTGCCCTTCGACCTGCCTGGTCGCTGTCAGAGCCAGACTGGAGTGAATGTCACCGAGAAGAGGAGAAATCGCCTGCTGGAGGCTGCAGCTGATGCCCTCTCCTACAGGAAGGCAGGTGATACACCTTGTCACAAAGGATGTGGACTGAGGTGTGAGGGTGGGGCATGAAGGGGAGTCTGTAATGCTGGGGACAGTAAATCGGGATGTTACTAACAACCAAAAGTTTCCTTTGAAGGTTCATGTTTAGTTAAAATTTTTGAAGGAGAGGACAGCTGAACCCCCTGGCTCCCCAGGTGCCCTGAGGGTCTGGGCGGAGGGTGCAGTCCGACTGTCACAGTGAGTCTCTACCCCCCATCAGCCACCTCAGCCTCTCTTCTTGGTGTCCCCAACGTAGGGTCACCTCTTGGGCAGCTGTAGAGAACATCTTCTCCCAGTGGCCCCCTGTCAACTGACATCCCTGGAGACATCTTGCTGGAGCCGAGAGCAGGGCCCACAGGCTGCTGTGATGGGCAAGCTGTGCTTCCATGGCAGGGAGAGGCAGCAGATCCCTGTCCTTTCTTCGTGGCGAGCTCACTGCTGAGCTGAAGGGAATCATGCTCGCACCACTCCGCTGGGGTCTCGCTCCCTCTGACTCTGGGGTGTGAGACGCCCCGGAGCGTTGATGGCACCTCTGCTCACGCCGTTCCCTTGGGAGCTTCTCAGTCAGAGAGCTCAAATGCCTAAACATCATGCAAGTCAAACATCATGAAGGTTCTACAGAGAGGCTTGAGTATAGTTAGCCACCCAAAAATTAAGCTATTTTGCGACAGATTAGGTATAGAAGCCCTCTCCGTTAAGATTTGATTATAAAGATAAGATGCTGCATTAAAATCTTATATGATAGTTGTAAACTGGTATGGCACAAAAAAATGAATCTCAAAATATTGTGTAGTCAACATTGCATTTAAGTAACATAGACTTTTTTTTTGTATTTTATAATCATTTTTCTTTCAATCCTTGTTATACTGAAAGCCCGACATTCCCGTTTTATAGATTTGGGGGTGACGGAAATCCAGTGTTTGAGTGAATGAGGATGAGAAATCTGGCTTCACACCTTCCAGTCCAATGAACTCTTGGCACAGAATCAGATTCGACACGCCCAGCAGAGCCACCTGCCTGTCTAAGACTCCGGCGCTCGACACCCTCACCTCCCCAGGCAAAAAGCCCTGGAGTCTAGTTGATTTACACTGTTGTGTTAGCTTCTGCTGCACAGCGAAGTGAATCTGTTACACATATATGTACATCCATTCTTTTTCAGAATTTTTTCCCATATAGGTCCCTACAGAGTATTGAGTAGAGTCCCCTGTGCTATACAGTAGGTCCTTGTTGGTTATCTGTTTTATATACAGTAGTGTGTATAGGTCAATCCCAAGCTCCCAATTTATGCCTCCTCCCCCTTCGCCCCTCCCCCTCCCCCCTCCCCCGTAACCCACTCTCCAATAAAAAATGGTTTTAAAAGAGAAAAATAATTCTTTTAAAGAAGGCCTGGAGAATTCTTCCAGTGTTGCAAGTTCCCCAGCCTTCTTCACATGAGAAAAGTTAAGTTCAGCTTTTCTGAAGAGCCCTCAAACCACTAGACTAAGCCCCCAGATGAAAATAAAACAGACGTCAGCTCCGGGAAACCCAAGCGATTCGTCTCCCTACCTCCCCACCCGACCTCCTCTCCTTGCTTCTCAAATTCTCGGCCTCTGGCCAGTTGCTCTGGGGTAAGGGGAAACCTGCCATGACCAGTTACAGCACCTGTAACAGTCGACCACCTCAGCTGAACTTATCTGAGACACGGGGCACTCCGCCTTTGGGGGAGGGGACGGCCCCTGTCAATTCCTACAACGATGTGCCCCTGGGGTAGGTTTCCTATCACAAGACTCATCTAGATGACGGGTTTTCATTATTTCTGCACCTTATGCCAATCCGTGCTCGCTCACATATGTTCCTGACCCTGGAACCTCTCCATCCTTTAGGCGGCCACCGGCAGTGATGCTGCTGGAAAAAGGAAATATTTCAGATGACACTTCAGTGCCTTGTTCATATACGAGTCCGGAGTCGCTGTTGCAATTTCTTTCTGAGGCCCCCTTGTTTGGAAAAGTGAGACCGTCCTAGAAATGAAAGAGGAAAAGCTAAGGGCAAGCATCGAACCGGGAAAATTCTTACAAATAAAAATAGAGCAGAAGAGTTTTGCTTCATCACTTGTGGACATCACAGCCCGATGGTTTGAAATCTCCCATGTTTGACAAATAGTGCAGGTCATTTGCCAGATCTAAGCATGCCCAGCTCCACCTAAGCTACACTTGGTCACGAGCTATCTCCTTGTCTCCCACTGACATTAGGATTTGATTTCTTCCTCCCCTTCTTTGCCTTTGTGTCTGGAAAGACTTGGAGTGAGATCCAGCTCATTGTTCTGCCTTTCCTGTCCTCTTTACAGCGAAATGGTTCTGCAAATCCCTGAGCCTCTGCCATCTCCCTTCTGTCCTTCACGCGATGCTGTCCGTGTCTCTTACAGCAACAATAGGAGAGCTGCCTTCAGCTCAAATATGAAAACCCACTTTGCCTGGAGACCACACTCGTCACAGGTGGGGTCCGCTCTGTGGACATCACCCAGAAATGCCCTCTCTTTCTTCTCTCACTCCTTATTTCCAGCTTTCTGCAGACGCCTTCTAAAATTTGCCACGCACATCACAAAAGACTGCTTTTCCTTCCCTCTCTACTCGCCTGCAGCACGTCTTAAGTGCTCCAGCTTGAATTTATCACACGGTCTCCCTGTGGGCTCGGGATGTATAATTCTCACTCTGTGGTGATGGGGTTTACAGATGCCGTCTAATGTCCTGAATTCTGGAGTTATGGGAGAAAGGAGCACATAAAGTAAAGGATATGACTAAACCAATTTACAGGGAGAGGGGGAAAAATGCAACCGAGGCAGAAGAAAAGCATTCATTTCCCACTGAATGTCAAGTAAATATGAAACTCCTGCAAGCGTTTCAGAACTTATATCCATATCCATGCATTTATATCCAATTGCTCATCACCATGGGAACCAGGGATTTTTGATTGACACGTTTAATGTAATAAAGACACAAAAGAAAGAAAAAATTGCCAAGACACAGATGTCCTCTGGGTGTAGGTAATTTTCTAGGTGGTGATTTAATGAGTTTAAGCTTTCCAGGGATGGTTTATATTCGCTGTCACCTGCCCCAACACCAGGCCTTAGTTTAGTTGTTCTTAAACTAATGGGGCTTCAGAATTACCTGGAGGTCTTGAGAACCCAGATATCTGGCCTCCCCTGAGAGTTTCCAATTCAGTGGGTCTGGGGTGGGGCCCAAGAACCTGCATTTCTAACAGGGGCTGCAGGTGCAGCTGGCTGGGGACCACACTTTGAGAACGGCTACTTCTCTCACAAGGAGAAGGGCGCCTGGGAGATGAGATTCCCCACTTTAACGATCACGCTAAAACCCTTCTACAGGCTTTACTTGGAAAGTCCTTACTTGGTTTCTTCTTCATGTCAGTGTTCAAAGCTCTAGAGTTTGTTAACAAAATGGCATTTCAGCCAAGGAAAATGTTGTTCTGACAACAGTCTAAATGATCTCAAGTAGACCTGCCACAAATTTAATTTAGGTTTAATGGGAAAGTTTCACATGTTAATTAAATACCAACTGATTACTAAAGGCATACCCACGGTGGATTACCTATGTCACATACGTGGACTTATGACATAACTGCTAAATCTAGGACTTACTGCGTAATAAAAAGCTGTCTCGTTAGAGAGAAATCAAATGGCTATGGAAGAAACCAGTTTTATGGGTATTTTTCACTGTTGGATTTGCTGAGGCATAGCAACAAACAGACTTGATTTGGGATCAATTTTTCAAACTATTGTCCTATTCCTGCCCCATTTATTAAGTTGTTCACACCACAGTGGGATGACTCTCTCCCTTCCTTGTACTGACTTGTACACACAGATCCTAATGTGAGGTGCACTCAAACCTAACCTTGATTTCTAGCCTCAGAGCACTAAAGAGGAACAACTACAGCAGCATTCAGTCTATTCTACTGAGTCTCCTGTGCTTCACGTTCTACATGAGACTGGGATTGTAACAGCCTTTTTCCAATGAATAGAATCAGGGCTCGGATGGATGAGGGAATTGATCAAGGCCACACGGGTGACAAAGGTAAAACCTGGTAGCCTGACGCCAAGACTCTTCTGCTTAGTCATTAAAGCTCTGTTGAACACTGAACAATTTAGAGTTTAGAAAATCTTTCACATATTTTGTTAAAGATTTTTATGTGGGGCATAGCAGAACAATTTTATATGGTACATAATAGAATATTGTTAACATTTTGCAAATAAAAGAACTGTGGCTCAGTGAGGCTGAGAGATTTGCACAAGTTCACAGAGCAGGTTTCCAGAAACCAAGATTCTAACTCTACTACAAAGGCCCCTCTATACTCTATTATTTCTTTGGGGCGATAGATTAATATGCTCCACTCAGTAAGTTAAGAAGTATTTACTAAATGCCCACTATGTGCTAAATGCTAATAGAACATATCTGTAGATAATTTTTATGATTGGTCAACTTGACTGATGAGCTTCTGTGAGAGAGTGGAGATGACCACATATTTTTTTGACACTCCTCCCACTGAGAGATGGGAACTATTTCTCCTCCCACAGGTTCAAGGCTAGTCTCTGACTGCTTTGAATACTAGGGTAGGAAGAAAAGGACGCTAGGCCCGTTCTGTGCCTAGGCTTCAAAAGGATTGGCAGCCATCACCTTGGTCTCCTGGAGTCCTGAGCTGCCATGTAAGAAGTCTGACACTCCTGCCTTAGAGGGTTTATGGGGAAGCCCTGAAATACATGGGCCCTCTATCCCTCTATCCCTGCTAGGTTGCCAGAGCCCTGGGAGAAGCTGTCTTGACCCCCCCCAGGCCAGCCTAGCTACCAGCCAAATAATAACAGGTAATCCTATTCAATGCAACATGGATCGGAA
>NW_006781442.1:720871-777499 GCF_000442215.2 Lipotes vexillifer | reverse complement strand
ATCGGAAGAATGGTACAGCTGAGCCCTGCTCAAATTCCTCACTGCCCAAATATGAAACGTAATAAAATTATTCATGTTTTAAGTCACTAAGTTTTGGGTTAGCTTGTTATGCACCTATAGGCTCTTAGGAAAAACAAAAAAAAAGCGTGTTACCTAGAAGCAGTCTGCTGCTGTGACAAAAATTACAACATACAGTGCTGGGTTTGGGACCTGGTGGTAGAGAAAGGTCTGAAAGTCTTCAGAGGGTCTGTCAGTGGAAAGGAAGGACAGTGAGGAATTGTTACTGGAGGCTGGAGAAAAGATGATGTATGTTATGTAGGGGCAAATTGTTTAACAAAACCATCCCTTGCAGTAACATGGAAAATGAAAGATATTATCTATAAATTCATGAATTTGACATTGGAGCTTTCCCAGGAGCATACAGAACTCTTCATCTGGCTGCCAACGATGTAATTCAAGAAGACAAAGATGAACCAAAGAGGAAACTGTTCATTTTTTTTTTTAGCAGAATGTAGAAGAAATATAAAGGAGCCAGGGCTTGCTAGGCTTGAAAATAAAACTCTTTCTTATCCTTAGCCTCTCCCAGCAAAAGATTCTGAAAGGAAAAAATGGCTTCAGGGCAAATATCAAATCCAGGGTGTTAGTGCAGATTCTTTGTTAAGAACTAAGGAGATCTAAGGTGGTGTCTCATAGATGGTTTCAGACAAACATCCTGCTAAGGATGTCCAAGGCATGCATCGAAGACCTTCTCTATTAAAAAAGATGGCTTCCAAGAATCTTAAGGGCATGTTTCCAGAGCTAAAGATAAAGAAGGGACTCCAGGACATCTGTGAATGTTGAGAAGGCCCAGCCTTCCAGCTGACCCTTGCAGGTCTCATGCATGGGAGTTAAGCCATTTCACACCATCCAGACCAGCCCACTTTCCACTTATGACCAGCAAGGGAGTCCAGTCATTTTTTCAGTCAATTTCAGCATGAAGCTGAAAAATTGCTGAGCCAAGGTCTACCCAAATTCCTGATCCACAGAATTGTGAAATATAATAAAATGGTTGATATTTCAAGCCACTAATTTGGGAGGTCACTTGTTATGCATCGAATGATAACAATTACTATGACATGAATTTTCACGGTAAATGAGATAAGCACTCCCAAAATCAAACCCTAATTTTTATCATCACCATCTATGTGCTCATAACTGTAGCAGGTTCCACCAAGCTATGACCTGCTATTAACCACCTAAGAACCAGATCCAAGAGTTTCTTACACGTTCTGTAGTGATAGAGACCGCTGACTCATGACTTCATGACTCCTTCATGAAACTCCTCTGTCGACTTCCACTGCACATGGGATTTACAATTCTCTCAACTCCACTTTTGTAAGTAACTATCTTTTGTCCCTTTCTATTTTTGCTTCTACACCCTTGCTCGAGCCATCCTATCTCTTACCTGGGCTGCTGTAGTTGCTTTCTAACTAGTATCTCTACCTCCAGAATGTTCTCAACCTCATGCCAGATTAATCTCCCCAAAGTGCAGCCCTAATCATATCCAGCCTTACCTTCCACTAAATATAAACTATTCACCCGTCAAAATATACTACTCACCATTCTCCAAATAGATGCTCCCTGGATCTTTACACACTCCATTCCTTCTTGTAGAAGACATCTTTTTCTCACCCAACATCCATCCCAGCCTTTGAAAGTCAGTGCCAATCTAATCTAATTCCTAAGCTGCCTCTGTACTGTGACTTTCCTTTCTGAGGAAAAGAGAGTCAGTCTCTCAAACTTCCACGATGTGTTGCTCACATCTGCCCAGCAGCCAAGTGACTAATTCATAGATTTGTCCTCTACTAGATTACATGCTTTTCCAGGTTGGGAACTATTCCCACCAACAGGATACTGAATACACTGGGGAAAATAAACCCTACACTCAAAAAAAAAGTCATGCTCCAAAAAAGACAAGACTAACACAATGAACAATTAGAGAACAAAATAGACAGTATATAAATAAGTGCTTTAGGACTTTGGAGACATGGGGGAGCAAACCGTTGAGAGTTGGAATCAAGCGAAACTCGATGGGTGAGGCCAAAGGTGCGCTTGCAACTTAAGGTTGGGGGAAAGAAGTGGAGAAGATGGAAGTCATTTTAGACAAGAAATCAACATGAGCAGAAAGAGAGGCGAGAATAAACAGGAAATGCTCACAAAGAGTGAAGAGCTGGGCTTCGGTTAACTTCCTGGGGAGCTCAGTTAATTCTCCACGGCCAAGCTATTCTCCTAAGATGAGAAATCACGATTCTTATCCTAATCGGAGTCTTAGAATGACTTTATCTTTGGCTATAAAACCATAAAGATATTCCCCAGACTAAAAACTGGGACATGTAAGGGTAAAATATTTGAATCCAGTACTGTTGGAGAAAACCAAGGGAATATTATTACCCTGCCTGCTGAAGTGTTAGGCAAGTATTTCTCCAACGTGTAGGAATGGTGTGATAGGAGACTTGACCACTCCCACAGGTATATCCACTGCAAAGAACATGAGCCAGGGACCCTCAGCACCCCAACCTCTTGCTGGTTTGATGAATCAGTGTCATTTGTTCAATGAACAGAAGGGTGCCTGGAAGAAAAGGGTAAGTACTTGAGGTAGAGACCCCCATGCTAGTCCGTCTGCTTTCCCGGGGCACCCTGGAGGATTATGCTCCCGGCCACTCCTGTGCTGAGGCAGGAATTTGGGCCAGCTCTCCAAGCACTCCTCGTGCACATCCCCTGTTATCTCTCCCACGGCGATCACAGATGCCAGTGGAAAGATGGAAGTGCCTCAAGACGGAAGCAGCCTGTATCCCTGAGCCCCTATGGGGAAGACAGCTGTCCTGCAGAGTCACCTATATCTGCAGGCTGTGAGAGAGAAATCAATGTGTATGTTAAGCCACTGAGATTTGGAGGCTGTTGCTGCAGCATAACCTGACCTATCCTGACTAATTCATAAGTAGTTATGTATGTTTCCTAAACAAAGTGTTTGTTTTCCTCATTTTAGAGATGATGGATCTGGAACTCAGAGAGTTGTGAATAAGTTTCCCAAGACACCATTATCTAGTATAGGGAAAATTCAGGATACAAAACTATCTAACTGAATCCCCGGAGTTTTTCACTTATGTTGTCTTTTCTCCCAGGAAAAAAAATAAAATCTTCTATAAGTCATGGATATTACCTAGAAAAAGAGGCCACAAAATGGAAATAGATCTCAGAATGCATATTCAATAATAGGATATCTGTAAGCGGAACAATCCCTCTCCCTACCTCCCTGCCAACCCATTAAACAAGAACTTGCGCCAACACGTCCACCCTCTCGGAGTGTTGGGGCACAAGTAGCTGCTTTCTGTCCACCACCTGTTGGCTGTCTCCTGAGGAAGGAAAAGAAGATGCATGTAACAAGTGTGATCATGAGAGTCTGACCACCACTGGTCCCCTGACAGTCGAGGCTCAGAGCCAAAGAAAGCTGCTCATGAGGGGCCTTCTGCTCTCCTGGGCTTTCTTCCAGACCTGGTGTCCTACAGACTATAAGGTCCCCATAGCAGGCCCTGTCCACCTGCTGGACCCTTAAACTCAGCCAGTAAGCTCAATTTAGGGAAAAAGGAGTAGGAAGCTCATTTTGACCTCACATATAAGTCCCAGTCTATCCAGTGTTTCCAGTAAAACACAAATTTGACCCCTATCTGAATCCTGTATGTCTTTCTCTATTAGTTCAGAATTCAGAGGGGCTAAGAAAACTGACCGCGTCAAAACTCTCCAACATACAAATAGAACTACCATATGACCCAGCAATCCCACTACTGGGCATACACCCTGAGGAAACCAAAATTCAAAAAGAGTCATGTACCAAAATGTTCACTGCAGCTCTATTTACAATAGCCTGGAGATGGAAACAACCTAAGTGCCCATCATCGGATGAATGGATAAAGAAGATGTGGCACATATATACAATGGAATATTACTCAGCCATAAAAAGAAACAAAACTGAGCTATTTGTAATGAGGTGGATAGACCTAGAGTCTGTCATACAGAGTGAAGTAAGTCAGAAAGAAAAGGACAAATACCGTACGCTAACACACATATATGGAATTTAAGGAAAAAAAATGCTATGAAGAACCTAGGAGTAAAACAGGAATAAAGACACAGACTACTAGAGAACGGACTTGAGAATATGGGGAGGGGGAAGGGTGAGCTGTGATAGGGTGAGAGAGAGACATGGACATATATATACTAACAAATGTAAGGTAGATAGCCAGTGGGAAGCAGCCGCATGGCACAGGGATACCGGCTCGGTGCTTTGTGACCGCCTGGAGGGGTGGGATAGGGAGGATGGGAGGGAGGGAGACGCAAGAGGGAAGAGATATGGGGACATATGTATATGTATAGCTGATTCACTTTGTTATAAAGCAGAAACTAACACACCATTGTAAAGCAATTATACCCCAATAAAGATGTTAAATAAATAAATAAATAAATCAGTTAAAAAAAAAAAAAACAACTCTCCAACACCATCATCCTGAAAGAAAGATCAACAAAAATGTGCTTCATGTGAAACGTCAACCCATTTAGCTCTGAGGACAGAACCTACAGGACGTGCCATTGGTTACTCACGTGAAATCCCTTAACTACCTACCTGTGAGCAGGTCTCGGAGTAGAGATCCCCACCCCAAAATAAATGGAGCTCTGGGGTTGATTTCACTGGGTTTCACTGGGTTCCGGGGCCTCAGATGTGTCCTCCTCCTTCTTTTTCTTCAGTTCTATCTCATTGTGGTTTTGAGTTACATTTCCCTGATGGTTAGTGATGTTGAGCATCTTTTCATACACCTGGCCATTCGTACCTCTTCTTTTGAGAAATGTTTATTTGGGTCTTTGCCCATTTTTTTAACTGGGTGGGTTCTTTGCTAATGAGTTGTTTGAGTTCCTTCCATATTCTGGATATTAACCCCTTATCAGATGTATGTTTCTTTCTCCCACCCCACAGGTTGTCTCTTTACTCTGCTAAATGTTTCCTCTGCTGTGCAGAGCTTTTGAGTTTTACACTATCCCTCTTGTCTGTTTTTACTTTTGGGATCGTCCAGAAATAAATCCACACATTGAGTCAGCCGATCTTTGGCAACAATGCCAAGAACACACAAGAAGAAAAGGATAGGCCCTTCAACAGTGGATTCTTTATTGAATGTTCACAATGGTGAATAGTCGCGTGCAGAAGAATGAAACTGGACCCTTATCTCATACCATATACAAAAATCAACTCAAAATGGATTAGAGACTTAAATGTAACACCTGAAACTATAAAACTACTAAAAGAAAACATAAGGGAAAGCTTCATGACAACCATGGGCAATAATATTGAGGGACGTATCTATTTTTAATGTATTTTCTATGTAATTTTGATATGTATTTTATGTATTTGACATGATTAAGCCAAAAAAATAATCCACCTAAGTGGAAATTGGTTGGCCAACATGCACTGAATAATTCCTATGTGTCACTCTTGGCAGTGACCTTACCAATGCCACAATGGACCCATGATCTAAGAAACAAACTGCATTTAAAGACCAGTGGGGCCCAAGAGTTGACCATAGCTCCATCCCTGAAGTTCCAACATCGTATGATTGTAGCAAATATCATAACCTGTTCAATTTATTAGGGGTCAGCAAATAAAGCAATGCAATAGTGGGGATTTGTAGACCTAGTTCTTTCATTAAGAAATAAGTATCCCAGTTCACTGTTAGAAGGATATATTTATTTAGAAGGGACTATTTACACGAATGTTTACAATGGTATAAAATGTTATTTGAGAGCACATGGATATTTTTGAATGTAACACAAATACCAATACTTAAGCTTTTCACTGAAAGTATCAAAGTAAAAAAAAAAAAACTTTCCTAAGTACCAAATCAAACAAGTTAAATTTGTCTCTATTCTGCTTAGAAATATCACCCCTACCCCTGAACTTGGAAGCTGAGTTCACACCAAATGTTGCTTCAGGAGCCTATGTTAATATTATATGTTTGGTTTTCTTTAGTAGATTTTATTTTCTAAAGATTTTTCAACAGATAGGAGAAAAAAAAAGAACACATAATCTGTGATTTGAAAACTGAAGTTGGACCATGAAAGGAAAATTAGATACTTGTCTCCCTCTTGGTGGTAAGATACAAAATTGTCTCCCATTTTTCTGTTTGGCATAAGTCACTTTGCAAAGCCCCAGAACACAACAGCCTAGTGTGCACTCCACTGCTGCCTACACGTGAGGAGGGATGACTGATTCCAAGCCAGTCTGGAGTCTGGCTGTGGTCACCACAAAATAGAACCTCTACCGGAGAACTGCTGAGAGAGGACCCCATATGGGCTCTTCTCACCAAGACCTGCCTGAGCCTGGTGCCCACCCTCAGTGCTGCTCAGGAGATAAGAGCAACCTGCACATTCCCTGCAGAGCTACTACCAGCCCATTTGGCGTCTTTGTGAAAGTTAGGAAAAGGCATCCCTTCCTCCAGGTGGATGCAGCCTTGGGCCCGGGCACCTGGCTTGGCCAGCAGAGGGCAGATGTCCACCCAACCAGCTTACATAACCACTCCCTGCACCCGCCTAGGGGCACCATGATTCCACTGCACACATGGAATTCCACTGACCATGGAAGCCCCTCCCAGCTCCCTCCTCCGCCACCAAATTCTGAGGTCACTTGGTTCAACTAATTATGCAACATTGTACTTATTTGCTGGTGAGTCTGTTTCTCCCACTAAACTGTGTACATTTTATGATGCACTTAATAGGTAGAATAAATTACTTGATTGACATTTTATGGAATTGAATATAGCTTTTCATTTTAAAGGACAGATAACACCAGGTTCAACTGTTATTTTACTTCCAGTGAAATCCTTCAAGCTTTCTGAGCAATTTAATGTTTTCTCCGCAGAATCACCTATATATGAAAACAGCCGCTGTCCAGAACAGAACGCTCACCCCAGTGATCAGGTGTGTAACCCTCATGTGGATGGGCCTCTAGTTCTCATGAGAGACGATGATAATATTTATTAAATGCCTACTGCGTGTCAGGCTACGAAGGACAACCAAACACCTGCAAGACACAATGAGGGAGCAAGAGGCTGTGCACGTGTGCCCCCAGCAGCACAGAGCAGGGAGTGACCCCACCTGAGCTCTTCCACGACTTGCTGAGGAAACACTCTTTTCTCACTGCTCCCTTTAGACGACACCGCAGACATCCTTGAGAAACCGTCTCTGGATGCACTGAAGGTCTTCCTGTTTGAAATTCCATTGTCTGGGGGGACACCCGATTAACTCTCTTTATGAACTTAGAACTATCTCGATTATTTCGGTTTGCTCCATTCTGATGCGTTGCACTTCCCGAGGGCTGTTCACCTAGAGCTTCCTCAGTGCTTCATGAGTTGCTGTGAACTTTCTTTCCTAACAACCCTATCTGGGGGCAGTCGTGTCCTACCCTAGAACAATGGAAGAAAGAAGGTGTACAATCTGTTTCCTCTTCACAACTGCCGCCAGGAACACATTTCCCAGGTCCTGCACCGCGTTTCCATCCAGAAACCACAACAGACTTTTTTAAGGCTTGGATGTGAGAACTCAAAAAAACAAAACAAACCTGTTACCACAGGAAGAAAACCAGATCTTTGATTCATTCATCAGTGCTGGTCTGCCTCACCCAGGAGGGGATGGGCACGTGGGATGGGCCTCTTAAGCTCCTGAGGTCTCAGTTTCCCCACCTACAACCTGGGGAATGTTCTACCGCAAAGAGAGAAGCCCACGGGGTTCCTCCAGCTTTCTTCACCCCCCCAACCCTGCACCACCAATTTCAAAAAGGAAAATAAGTAACTTTCTTTCTCAAAGTGCTGCCCTTAAGAACACATGCTTGATCCATCTCTGAAATACTGCCGGCCCTCAAAACAAACGGAAGCATTTTTGTATGAAAGGGTTTGAATAGGGGCTTCCCTGGTGGTCCACTGGTTAGGACTCCACTCTTCCACTGTAGAGAGCATAGGTTTGATCCCTGGTCAGGGAATTAAGATCCCACATGCCGTGCATTGTGGCCAAAAAAAAAAAAAATTAAAATTAAAATTGTTTGAATAGAAAATTTTAAGAGTGAGCCCAGAAGTGTGGAGAGAGCCTATTTATCAGTTCCTTTCTTTGAGATCTCCTCTGCTTTTAGAACATTATGAGAATGTTATTAAGGAAGATCACTTCTTTCTCCACTGATTTTTAATAGGCACAGGTTATCCTTAGAAAAGATGGAAATGAATTAGGCCTTAGAAATGACAAGAATTGAACTCAAAAATCCCATCTTTGGCTGTTCAACTTACACACATGCACACACAACCCTACATGAAATACCTATGTGCAGGGTAAACAAAAAAAAAGAGATGGTATTTGATTTCTTGTACTTTGTAAGAAAACCACTAAATTCAACCTAAAATCGAATTTCACCAATACCATCTTCTCCATCAAACTCCAACTAGTTTGTTTGGAAGTCCTCCCATGGGAGCACTTCCTGCAAAGACCATGATCTCCGGAAGGACCACACAAGGCATCCCCACGTTGAACGCACATGTTGCAGTAAACATCAGACATTGTGCCATGTCCAGATCTGTCCTCCTCTGCTTCCACGCTGGAGGCTAAACTCACTCACATTCACAGCAAAGACCCCAACAAAGCAGCCATGTGTACAGACTCGGAGACCCAACCTCCTTCCGACACCCTGAGCCCGGCACACAGTCCCAGGCAGCTCTGGCTTGGAAAGTGATCAAAGCAGAGCTGCTCTTAACACTCTGCCTCTCCTGCCCACCCAACTGGGCTCCTCTTTTCTGAACACCCTCATGCTGCCCCTGCTACTTTCCAGAACAGAATGACCAAACTTGGCTGCACGTAAACATGCTCTGAATTTTACCCCAGTCATTTCCTGGAGGTCGTTCTTGCCTGTCTGTTTGACAAAAGGGGAAAAGGACAGAACAGAGAGAGGGAGTCAGAACATTGCCCTGATGATATTTCAGTTAATTTGGGGCCTGGGTGATATGAAGAAAGGTTCCTCTGATCCAGTTATTCCTACAAACTCACATTAATCCCTGGTTACTGTCGACATGTATGCATGCAAGTGTGAGTTACTAATGAGTGATTGTGCCCAGGTCACACACACACATGCACATACACTCATTCTTTCTGAATTTTGTGGATATGCAGCCTATTTTAATTTAGGAGGAAAAGATTTAAGTATTGCATTTAAAGGGGAAATATTTTTAAAGTTAGTCATTAGTATGAGTATCACCAGTTAGTTACTGTAATCCTAATGTTTCTAGCTGTGTTGTCTCCTAGGTTTAAAAGCACTTATCAACACCCCAGTAAGGAAAGCAAATGTCCTGACCACCAAAGCAGGAAGGCAATCCCTTTCAACCTGGCCCAAGAAAATGTTAATCCTTTGTATCCACAAATGGATATGCTTAGGCTAGCATTGTTCTCCACTGATGATGGATGTGACCCTGGCCGCTATCCTCAAACAGCTCCATGTCCATTGCGGGGAGAGGATGGAATTACCTAGAACGCAAAGAAGGTGTTCTAAGTGCTGGAAATCGTGGGCTGGAGCCCAGGAGAGGAAGCACTCATTCTGTCCAGTGTGGCATCGGAGCCAGACCTTGGAAGGAGGGAGGATTTTTCACCATGAGGGACGGCAAACAGCATCTAAGGGAGCAGAGAGTCCAGGGCAGGGAGCCCAGGACAGCGGTAGGTAAACTGGAGCACAAAGTAGGTGTCCTGGTGGGTCTCGGTCAGGGTCCAGCCAGGGGAGCAGAAACAGTACAAGACACATGCATGAAGGGGCTGATGGCAAGGAAGAGAAATCACAGCGGGATGGAGCTCCACGGCACAGGTAGGCGGAATCTCTTCTCTGTTCCGGGAAGCCTCAACCCTGTTTGTTTGTTTTTTGTGCTACGCGGGCCTCTCACTGTTGTGGCCTCTCCCGTTGCAGAGCACAGGCTCCGGACGCGCAGGCTCAGCGGCCATGGCTCACGGGCCCAGCCGCTCCGCGGCATGTGGGATCTTCCCGGACCGGGGCACGAACCCGCGTCCCCTGCATCGGCAGGCGGACTCCCAACCAATGCGCCACCAGGGAAGCCCAGCCCTGTTTTTAAACTAGCTGATTGAGTCAGGCTCACACAGATTCCCCAAGATCATCTTCCCCACTTAAAGTGAACTGAGCAAGGAGTTTAATAACTCCTTCCAAATCCCTTCACAGTCACACCCAGACTAGTGTTTGATTGAATAACTGGGACTGGAGCCTCGCCAAGTCAACACAGCACCACGTGGGGCTATTACTGCTCATGTCATTTTGAGATTGAGGCACAGACCGCCTGGGACTAAACCCTGGATCTGTCTCTTACTGTTAGTGCCATGTCCTCGAGCAAGCTACTCAACTGCTCAGTGCCTCAGTTTCCCCACCTATAAAATGATGATGACATGCCTTATAGAGGTATTATAAGGATTAAATTATTTAACACATGTAAAGTGCTTAGAACAATATTGAAATTAATAAGAACTCAGTAAGTGCTATCTATTGTTATGATATTTACTACTATTATTTAAGGCATATCTGTGTGACAGTCCATGTGGCTAAGATGCCAAAAGCTACTTTAGCAAGTTGGCTGCAAGCTGGCTGCAGAGCCAGGATTAGAATTGAAGGTCCAAGGATCCAGTCCTTTGGTGGCTGTTTATTTAGCATCTGTTGTGCTTGGCAGTGTGTGGATTTAAAGAAGTGTAAATGAAATTCCATCCTTGTTGAAATTACATTCTAGCTGAAAATCTGAGACAGGCAGACGGTAGCCAACAGTGCATCTGCATGTCAAAAGAAGGGACTAGAAAATGGTACTTGGAAAGTTCAAGTGGAGAGAGATCACTTCCCCTTGGGTCAGTCTGGGGAGATGCCCTGGTAAGGGGTGGAATCTGTTCTTGGGCTTAAAGAATGGGCGGGACTGGAGAGGTGGAGAACAGAACAAAGGGGAGGGGACAGTAGCGGGGGCTGCATGGGCATCTTTGTCTCTGTATAGAAACCCCAAAGCACAGTCTCACGAGCTTAATACCACATCCAGAGATTAAAACACCTTTGTTCACGACTTTTTTCTTTCATGGAGTTAGGTTTCTCCTGGTGTTTCTCCAGTGCTAGGCTTTCACTGAAGCAATAAGCAGAAGCTGACACCTTATATTTAAAAAACAAAAAAATAGCTTCACCAGTCTGGCACAGCTGAAGGATTTTATTTTACAGAATCTGTAACCAGAAAACATTGGTTTTGCCTTTTGTACTAGAGATGTGATGGAGTTAAAGGACTCAAGTTCACAAAGCCTTCATGAATAATTTAGAGTCCTCAATCCCAGCAAATATTCGCTCACTCTCTATGCACCCATATTGGGTACTGACATTTGAAGAAGGTTTAATGGTGCTGAGCGCACCTTAACTCAGGGTCATCTTCAACCACACACATGGGCACAAGCTCCTCTTAGCTGTTCTGTGTCACTTTATGTCTAAAATCTCAGAATTCATTCATTTTCAGTATGATGGCGTCTGTCCAATTTATTGTAACAAAAACTTAGTTGACATTTACTTAGCACATCCCAAATAATAACTCATTTTTGTCCTCATAACAAACCTTACGTAGGAACCGTAATGAAGCAATGATGCTCTTTTTGCACATGAGGTAACAAAAGCTCTGGGAGGGTGACTCACTTCTCCAAGCCATGCCCCCAGGAGAGGTGGAACTGGGGTTCAGATGCAGGATCTCCGGGCCCTGGATCTATGCTATTAACCATTACATCGCCTGTCATATTGGTCATTAGAAGAGTAATAGAGGCATCCAAGGGGTTCTATAGCTTTTCCACTACATGTTCGGGAAGGGTCAAGACATTGGGTAGATCTCTGCCCAATTTGGAAAGTCTGTTCTCAGCTTGAATCCCAGCTAGCAGTTATTCTTCCCATCAACCTGTGAATCAGAGAAGATGTTCTCCATTACCCCAGCATGGCAACAACAAGATACAAAAAACAAGCAGACACTGACTATGTGTTACTTTAGATCTACAGCCCCATGCAGAGTAAAAGACATTCCCAGGGCTAAAAGGAAGCAGTGGGACAATTTACAGCCCATATTTAGAGGAACAACCTTAAGAATGCCACCAAGACATGTTTAATATTCTGAATAAATTTTGAATACTTACCAATGCAGACTCTGATTTTTCCCTAAAACGTCATGAAGGTCCTTGGACAAAAAAGTGGCCCTCCAAGTGCTGATCTGCATGGAACACAGAGAAAAGGGTCACCTTAATCTGGACCACACAAGGAAAGGAAGAGGAATCTGGACCAGCGGGGCATGTACTGTTGCCCAGCCTGGCTATGGGCTTTCACCAGTTCCTTGGAAGAAAGGATTTTGGAGTTTACACCAGACTTGTGCTATGTGTGATTTGTTACCCAGGAGGCCTTGTTATCATTAAGTTGGTACAGGAAGAAAAGCTGGCACAGTTAATTCACATAAAACAGAAACCAGTATTTCACAGTGATAAAAACCAGTAGACTGGGGTTTATCTTAAACTGAAAACCATAAAAACAAATCATTTCAGGTTATTATTAAGCAATCAACATATCAAGTATTGATGGGGGGAGATGTCACAACATGACATCCTACATGTTATATTCAACTTCCTTGGTGCAATCAAAAGAGGCTCAATTTTGCAAATGTCAGAGCCCTTCATCTCTGCTTCTAAGTGTCCCTCACAATCTTTTAAAACAGGTACATGTCGCTGTCCTTGTCAATTATCTACTCTTCACTTGTTAGCTGAAATGGCTCTATCAGATGCTCACTTTTCAAGGGCTATCACAAGATTGGAACAGCTCCCCAACATCACTTTCATCAACTTCATATAATCCTGCCTCTATTGCAAGACCCCCAATTTCATTTTGCAAACGTTTCGTATGCAGAACAAACTCTGCTGTAATAAAAAACCTTGATAAAATAAGGAAGGTAGTTTCCATGTGGACTGGTCATTCTTCCATTGATTAGTAACTATTTTTGTGTTATGATGACTTTTATTTTCTCTAAGCAGACTTGCAACTGAGGAAACCAAATTAATAAGGACAGAGGACAGAGTCCTCCTGTCAAGATGCTCTCGCACAAGTTTCTTTTTATTTTCGTCATGAGGACCTACAACAGAAAAGCTCTCAGGAATTTACAGTCTAATTATCTGGATCAGGTGAGCCAGTAACTCTCTAGTACCTTCCATTTTCATTAAGATAAATAACGGCATATAATCAAAAGCGTCCAAATACAGAACTATTAAAACTGATATATATATGTAATATTCATTTTGAAATCTTTTTTACAGCTAACTTGGTAGGAATTTAAACTAAACTATCACATGTCAAAAGTAATGACAAATCCTAAATAGACGTTGGTAAGCAAAGGCTAAGGCTGGAAGATACAGCACTCTGTTAATCTCTGGGGACTGTGCAGGGAAAATGAGGGGAAGTCTAGGATCTAGTGAGGCATTAAATCAGAGTGAGACTGCCACATAATGAACACCAGGCCCCTCAGAAAAAAACACCTACAAGGAGACAGTATGAAAAGACTGCTTCAACACTGGTGCTAAATGGAGGGGGGATTCTTAACCACATTCTGGCTCTCACTGCATTTGGGTCCAGAATCACACTACCTGTGTAGCTCCCATAATCCCAGGTGTTTGTGTCCACAGGAACAGGGCAAGAACCTTAAGCCTAGACCTCAAAGAATTATGTTTAGGAATAAATTTCCAATTAATATATTTCACAATGCAAAATCAGGGAATACGTTCAAGGATACAAGCCACCATGAAAAAGAATCAACAGAAGCAATAGATATCAAAAGCAAACCCACAAAACAGCAAACTCACAAAGAGATAAAATTTAGAATTACCAAATAGAATATATAAAGTACACATGTCTACTATGTTTGAGGAAATTAGAGAAGATATCAAACTCATGATGTAAGACTCTTAAAAAAATTAAAATTTGGAAAAGAACCAAATAAATCTTCTAAAATTGGAAAACCTTAAAAATAAAATAACATAATGAAGTTAGAAATGCAAAGGATAGTTTAAAACAGAAGATTAGACATCTCTGAGGAGAGAATTTGTTAACTGGAATATATATTTGAAGAAATATCACAGAATGAATCACAGAGATAAAGAGAGAAAAGAAAATATTAATGAGGAATTGAGAGATATGATCATAGAGTCTACCATACATCTAATTGAAGTTTCTGAAGGAGATAATGCAAGGGTGAAGAAGAAATATTTGAAGAGATAATGGCTGAGAATTTTTCCAAATTAATGATAAACATAAAAGACAAATTTTGACTAGGAATATAAATTCTAAAATACTAAGAACAATAGTATATTAATTAGGAGGGGCATAATTAAAACTAAGTCATCCTAAGGTTTTTGTATTCTTTAGAAAATAAATATATTAATTGACCTTGTATTTTGTTAACTTTATATTTTAACTTTTTAGGGAAACCATTGTAAGATAATACACTACTTCCAGCAAGCAGATGGAAAAATTATAATAAGGAAGAAACAGGAGGAAAATCCCAGTCAATCCAAAAGCAGGCAAGAAAAAAGAAAAGTATAAGAAAAAGTAGAACAAAGAGGAAGCACAAAAATAAGGTATTAGAAATAAATAAAATATATCAATAAGCACAATAAATGGAAGTGGATTAAACTCATCAGTTAAAAGGCACAAATTGTCAGACAGGATCTTTTTAAAAAATTATATATATATGCATATATTACACTGGAGACACACCGAGGACATAAAGACTCAGAAAAGCTGAAAATTAAAAGATAAACATAAAAAATACTAACCACAAGAGAGTTGACATTAATAATAGGAAAAATAGTAAAGCAATAAACATTAGTAGAGATAAATGGGATCACTAGACCATAATAAAATTATCAATTTTATTATCAATTCCATCAGGAGGATAGAATAATCTTAAACCTATATGCACCTATTAATATAATATATATTTTTTAAATGGCAGGACTTCAAAAGAAACTGATAGAGAGGAGGGTTTTTTTGTTTTTTGGGGGTTTTTTTTTTGCAGTACGTGGGCCTCTCACTGCTGTGGCCTCTCCTGTTGCGGAGCACAGGCTCCGGACGCGCAGGCTCAGCGGCCATGGCTCACGGGCCCAGCCGCTCCGTGGCATGTGGGATCTTCCCGGACCGGTGCACGAACCCGTGTCCCCTGCATCGGCAGGTGGACTCTCAACCACTGCGCCACCAGGGAAGCCCTAGAGGAGTATTTTTAACATTCTTTGCTAAATAATTGATAGACCAAGCAATTTTTTTTTTAATCAGAAAAGAATATAGAACATTTGAACAATACAATTAACTATCCTGACTTTTTCCCTAAAATTGCAGAATTTGTTTCAAGCACACATGGAACACTTATAAAAACTGACCATATTCTGGGCCATAAACTAAGCTTCAACACATCTCTAAAAACTGTTAATATACAAACCACATTCTTTAGCCCCAGTGCAAATAATTTAGAAATCAATAATAAAAAGATTTCTTTTAAATCCTCTATACATGTGTAAAGTTAAAAACACCTTTTAAATAGCCTTAATTTAAAGAAGAAACCATAACTGAAAATACAAATACTCTGAACTAAACAATCATAAATATATTACCTATCAAAACTCATGTGTTGGGGCTTCCCTGGTGGTGCAGTGGTTGAGAGTCCACCTGCCGATGCAGGGGACGCGGGTTCGAGCCCCGGTCCGGGAAGATCCCACATGCCGCGGGGCAGCTGGGCCCGTGAGCCATGGCCGCTGAGCCTGCGCGTCCGGAGCCTGTGCTCTGCAACGGGAGAGGCCACAACAGTGAGAGGCCCGCGTACCGCAAAAAATAAATAAATAAAAATAAACTCATGTGTTGCAGCTATATACTACTTAAAGAGAAATTTATAGGCTTAAATGCTTATTTTAGGAGGAAAGTTCTTTAAAAGGCTGAAAGTTAATAAGCTAAATACACAACTTAAATAATTATATAAAGAACAACAGAATAAAGCTTTTTAAAATGTAGGTGGGAAGAAACAGTGAAAGTAAGAGTTGAAATTAATGAACAAAATGAAGATACCCAAAACAAAGGGATTTAAAAAAACTAAAGCTGGTCTTTCACAAGAGCTTAAAACACGGATAATTCTCTTGCAAGATTGTTAAAAAAAAAAAATGCATACACTAAAAAATATATTCAGTACTCAGGCAAACCCAGGCATATGCATCAAGGTTCAGTGGAACTCACTCAAGGTGTTTTAACCTGTTAAGGTTTTAGTGCATGGAATTAGGGCCTAAATATTGCCAGAGGGTCTGATAGAGCCTTTCCAGGTTAAACTTGTGAGTATGACTCCAATAACAATTTAGAACTACCCCAAGGGAGTTACTTCCTCTGAAGCCACCACTGGAGCAGCAAGTTTAAGAACACTCTCCCGTAGCTGATGTCACAGCCACAACCACAGTGGCCGCCTGTAGTCCAGGACATGGGCATGGACACTGGAGCACTATACACAAAAACACCCAAACACCCAAAAGGGGGCAGGAAAATTGTCTCTGCTTCACTCACGCCTTCCAAATTTCGCACCTGTGCATCCAATTAGTGAAAACTAGTTTGTCTCTCTAAAGGAGTGGGGGAGGGTTGAAAGGGCCAATCGACACACAAGTCCCCCACCTAACACCTCCGTCACCACTTGTTTCCATCAAGCTGTGATCACTTCTCGCACACAGACCCTGAAAATGCCTAAAATTAGAAATTTACCCAAACTTCACAAGAATCAAGAGAGAACAATTTGTTTAAATTCCATTTTGCCGTCAAGTAAGACTCGGTGCCCTTTGGCACAAGAATGATCCTATCATCAGCTGGAAAAGTACTGAAAATACAGATAACATGTATGAAGGATTATAAACATTCAATGGGCAGGTGACATTGTTTTAGAAAGGTGATAGAAATTTTGTTAAACTCTTTCAAGTCTGCCGTATGTGCTCATTTATCCACTGAAGTCTGAAGAGGTCAATGAAGTTGCCAGGGAGTTTGTATAACGTAAGAAAAGGAAAGCAAATCCCTTCCCAAAATCTTTATTTGGTTCAAGATCCTACATACAGGATTCTAATTAACATGAAAGGAAATACTGATTGCAGGTAATAATAAACATATCACACCCTAGATATACAGCACTGAAATACAACATAGCACAATACATATATATGTGCACTCACCCTTTGTATTAGTTTTCTATTGCTGTATTACAGATTACAACAAATTTAGTGGCTTAAGACAACATACATTAATATCTCACAGTTCCTGTGCATCACGAGTCCAGGCACAGCTTAGCTGCATTCTCTGCTCAGGATCTTACAAGGCAGGAATCAAAGTGTTGGCCAGGGCTGGAGACTCATCTGAATCTTGGGTTCTTTGCCAAGTTCACATGGTTGTTGGTAGAATCCATTTCATTGCAGCCACAGAACTCATGTTAGCTTGCTTCTTTGGGCCCAGCAGGAGAGATCGTCTCTGACCTCTAGAATTTCTTTTAAAAGGCTCACCTGATGAGGTCAGGCTCACACAGAATAATCTCTCTTCTGATCAATTTAAAGTAGACTGATTAGGGACCTTAACTACATCTGCAAAATCCCTTCACCTTTGCTAATTTTTTTGGTTAAAAACAAGTTAGGGACTTCCCTGGTGGCGCAATGGTTAAGAATCCGCCTGCCAATGCAGGGGACATGGGTTTGAGCCCTGGTCCAGGAAGATCCCACATGCCACAGAGCAACTAAGCCTGTGCACCACAACTACTGAGCCTGCACTCTACAGCCTGCAAGCCACAACTACTGAGCCCACATGCTACAACTACTGAAGCCCATGTGCCTAGAGCCCATGCTCTGCAATAAGAGAAGCCAATAAGAAGCCCACACACCGCAATGAAGAGTAGCCCCCGCCCACTGCAACTAGAGAAAGACCATGCACAGCAATGAAGACCCATTGCAGCCACAAGTAAATAAGTAAATTTATTTTTTTAAAAAAAACAAGTTACATTCCATCAAGAGTAGGGAATTATACAAGGGTGTGTGTCATTGCGTTCATCTTCGAATTCTGCCCACTACACCCTTAGTGTGGCAAAATAGCAAGGAAGCCTTTGTACATTTCCCACACTGGGTCTATGGCTAATGTTGTATTTCAGCGTGGAAATGAGCAGTCAGTCTCTCACAGAATATTGCTTATTGTTGTTTCATCTTCTGACCTTTTTAGTGATTCATTCACAAAACATTTTCCTCCTGCCCACAGCATACTACTACTGTGCAGAGTGCTGGTGTGCAAAAATGAATAGTTCTTGTTCACAAGGACACCACAACCATGACCTCCTTATCCCATCAGCTGCACAAGAGCAGAGTCAAGCCGGTCTTTTGTTCGTCAACTTATTAGTCAACCATTTTGCTACATTACTCGATGGTTTTCTGCCAAAACCTTCCTCTAGAGCAACTGCAGAGGTGGTTATTAAGCCTCATTTTATTATGAGCATGAATGATGGACCCTGAGGCCAATGCCCAAACCAGATGTTTCAGGAAACCATTCTGACCTGCTCTGTGTTTAGCGAAAAGAATAATGAACTGTTTCAAACCAACTACCCAAGCAAAGACTCACAGCCTTTCTCTTCTAAAAATCACCAAGGATAAGGGGAAACCTGCTTCAACAGCAGACTGTTCGTGAGCACGTCAGGACAAACCACAAGCTTTCTTCCCAGTGTTCAAGCAAAGCTACGGTGCAAAGCTGATAAACCTGCACCCTGGAGTAGTCACCCACACCCCGGCATCCACTGACCACCTGAAGGATTTCTGAAGTTAGCTGTCTGGGATTCAGAAGCTTAGGCAGATGGCCATTTACCCGGTAATTCTCAATCAATTTAACTGAATTTGAATCTTAACGGGTGGAATCTGTTCTTGGGCTTAAAGAATGGGCAGTTACACATATTATCTTGTGTAGCAGTATGAGTGACCCTTGCCATCAGAACCAGATCAACAGTCCCAGAACCTGGCTGTCCCGTGAGACAGCAACATGGAGAGGTTATGGCGGGAAGACACCTTCAAGGTATTTTCCAAAAATAACTAATCACTTCGGTGCTGTTCCACTTTACATGCATTATGAGTAAATAAAATAAATTGCTTGATAATAGTTATTGCTTCAAAAGAAAGTGGCATGTTTATATTTTGTCTAAGTGTTCCCTTACCCTAGGGAGGCGGCAAAGGATCAGAGCTGTCAGCTGCCAGGAGGATGAATGGCTCGAAGCTGCTGTTACATTTTATACCCAGTCTTATGGTTGTAATAGATAATACATAAATAATAGATTATAATATATGTTGTACATAAAGTTATATATAAAAATCATATATAATTATATGTAAATAAATAATATATATAATAAATACATAATTATACATATTATGTAATATATAATGTATAGTAGTAGAGCTAAAGCTGCTTTAATAACAAATAAGCTGAGAGAAGAAGAAAGCTAGAAGATAAAGTTCTCTAGCCTATTTAAGTACCTAAGCGCCCTGGTCTATGGGTCAGAATGTTTCCTTCACTTGCCCAGAGTGACACTTAGTTATGGACTCTGATCTGGTGTCCTCTAAGAATATAATCTGATTGATTACATTAACTAATCCATTGTTAGGGAAAAGAAAGAAAGAAAGAAAGAAAGAAAGAAAGAAAGAAAGAAAGAAAGAAAGAAAGAAAGAAAGAAAGAAAGAAAAGGAAAGGAAAGGAAGAAAGGAAGAAAGAGAGGGGGAAGGGAGGGAGAGAGAAAGAAAGAAAGGAAGGAAGAAAGAAAGGGGGAAGGGAGGGAGAGAGGGAGGAGGGAGGGAGGGGAATTACGCTGCCAGGCCACAGTGCTAAACTCATTCAAAGACATCTCCTGTTATTACTTTTCTCATTTCCTGCAGTTGAAGACCACTTCCATTTTAAATGACTTTAACATAATGAGCCATTCTCCAAGGAGTACAAAATGTTCTGTTAGTTCAACATCCCATTCCCATCCCATTCAATGATACAATCGACATTTCAATATGTCTCGCTGTGGCCTATAAAAATAGGCATACTCTTTTTTAAGGAGGAAATGGAGAACTTGGAGACCAAATTCCTCTGTAGAATCCCAGCTCTCTCTCTCCTCTAACCACTTCCTCTCTACCACAGTCCTTCCTTCTCCCTCCCCTTGTAGCAGTCAATCACACACACACACAAACACACACACGTGCATGCATGCACACAGGCACACATGCACTCCACCACCTTCCCAGTTTCCAGTAGAACTTAGTGACTGCTGCCAGGTGCTTGCAGTGTTCACCTGTAAGGCCCAGTAATAGAGGCTTAGCTGGAGATCATGAGTGAATATCACTGCATTCAAGTGACAACATGGGATTTTTGCAGATACAATATTAATTATTTACCAAAAAAAATGACTTGCACCTGCATTCAAATGTAACTGTATCAAAGCAAATTTATAATATGCAGATGATTTTAACTCCTTTATCACATATTTGTTTCTTAAAGCAATTACGTTCAAAGAGGCTCCCTTAGGCAATAAATCCTTATGTTTAACTTAACTCCCATTTTCCATCCTAACCAGGCTCCTTTGTAATAAAACCAAAACTCATCTGACATGTTTGTAGAGCACTTATCCAAAGAGTCCCAAAGGCTTTACAGATTTCATTCTATCAGAGGGAAGAGAGTAAATTATTCACTTTATAGAGAGCTGTGAATAATGTTTCCTGGCTTCTTCAGTCAACTACCTCTAACAGTGATAAACTAAATCAGGCTCCTCCAGCCATCTACAGGCGTACATCCATCTGTAAGCTTGCAGAGACCCAGAGAGGTTAGATCTACTCTCCCACACCATGCCTCGATCCATCTTTCCTGTCTTTAATCACAAACCACATTTCTCTCTTCACTCTAATTTTTACTCATCCAGTCAAAATGTGGAAAAAGAAAACGAGAACATTTCAAACACTTAAGAATCAATGCACTAATGTAATCCCCAGTTACTCTGAAATGTTAATGCCATTTCCAAGAACAAGCCTCCATTCCATGCTAAAGTCCACCCCTTGCCATTCATCACCAAAATTAGCTTCTGTCTGCTAACCTACATACTACTGTTGGTCACCAATGGAAGCAAAATGGAGGGAAAAAAAGGAATAGTGATTCATTAAAATAAAATAATGTTCAAAGACAGACAATATTTACATATATAAATGGTAGCAGCCATGAGAATATCATCAATAAAACACTAAAGAAGACAAAAAAAAAGAACTATAAGAACTCCCTTTCAAGGAACGGGTGAGAAGGCCCATAATCACGTCTTATACTACTCCATGCTTTTTCTCAGAGAGGCAGCCAGAATCATCCCATCCTTGCTCAAGGAAAATAAACTGGGAGGAAATGCATCATTTGGCTGTGTTCATTTCTGGAATTTTCAACAATAATCCCCCTTGGAATCACTCAATCAACCAACATTAATCAAGCACCGTTCTAGGCCTGATAAGGGTATAAACACACACAGTCCCTGCCTAGAAGGTGATCCACTGGGCATAGCTTTATGTTTTCTACCACTGACCTAGATTATCTGGGCAGTATCCTGAAAGAGTTAACCATGGAATTTTTAATTTGTCACTAGGAATACACACAAACCCCAATATTCTTTTTAATGTTAACATTACTTACACCATGGTAATAAATATATGCAGAACTGCAAATAAACAGCTTTATAGATGAAGAATCAATGCACTAAATGTTTCAGCTTCACTCTAGTATCTAATCAAGCCAAGAGCAGCTTACTGCTGTGTATAGGCCAAATCAATAAAACATACACCTTAAAAATACCTATAAAATAGAATGCTGCAGAACAGATACTAAGGGACTGCAAGAAGCAATTACACTGTACAATTATATAGCATAAAACCAACAGCAAGTAGTTATCTTAACTGCCCATGAAAAATTATGGGATGTTTGAAGCTAACTTGCTTTCCCATTACATCTTTCTCAAACAAAATCCAGTATCAGGAGAATATTTATAGTCCTTTATTCACATATTCTGGCACTGTCACCACAATTGAAATTTTTAGTGCTGAATAAGACTAAGGCAATGATTCAAAAATTGTATTCAAAGCATGAGTTCCTTTTGGTCCCAAAGAGGACACTGCTTAAGGCTACAGAAAGACCATGTCTTCAATCTCGGTAAGTGGTCTGCGCTCCTAGGCTCACATAGTTGCGGTCTTTCATGGGACCCTATTACCCTTCCTTGTCCCTGCTTTAGCACATGTGAGGAAAGCATTGTTTCCCTGCAGATACATCTGCTGGTGACCCTGTGCTTTCTTTGCCTCCAGAATTTCTGCAGCTGGAGATTCCCAATGGAGCCTGATCTCCACCCCCAGCATCTGGTCAGGACATCCCTTCAGCAGCTACAGGGACATACCTCAGACCCCAAAACCAGCTCGCGTGGCCAAAACATGGGAACAGAAGAAGAGGGAAGAGGAAGGGAAGAGAAGACATGAAGGGAAGGAAACATGGAGAAAATAAAGGTATGAGAAGAAATGAAATGAAAAAAATGAAAGGAAAGGAAAGGAAGTATGACCCAAAAGTTTGAAAATCATTTTAATCTGTATTAGGAGCTCTGAACACCCATTTTAAGGTCACTACTTGACATTGATGAGACTCTAAATGATGTGGGCTCAAGTTCTGAAGGCTATAGCTTTAAAAGGGCCATGGCCAAGTCTAAAAGTGAACAAATTATTTGAAAGGCTAGATGCTCTATTGCATGAAGAATGGATGAAAAAAATGGTTACGTGTAGCCTGAAGAAAATAACTCACAGAGGAAAAAGGTCAGTATCCTCAAATACTTAAACAGGTGTCACATAAAGAGGGATGAGACTCACTCCCCAAGAACTCATAGCCAGAGCAGTGGGAGATACTGGGAGAAATAGTTTTCAATGTAAGGAAGGATTTCCTAAAAATTGGGTCCCCGTACAGGAATAGGTTATCTCGGGCCCCAGAAAACTCCTGTCACTGAAGAGAGCCAAGACCAGACATCTACCAAATGGACAGAAGAGAAGCTTTCCCTTCGGAGAAGAGGTGGCTTGATGACTCCTATGGCCCCACTACACTCCAGCCTCTTGGGAGGGAATGGCATCATGTGCCAGGACCACTGCAGGCAATAGAGCATCCGAGAGAGAAAATATCCTGGTTGCCCTAGAACAGAGAACATTCCAGAACTGAACAGCAGCTAACTGCTCTGAAAACCAAAAAAAAAAAAAAAAATCACACCAGGGGAATCTAAGGAATTGTGCCCTGATTAAGCAAAATGAGTAGCAAAATGAAGGTCCATCCGGTGGAGTGGCACACAACCCAACTACTGAAGACAGCTGAGAATATTCTAAGAAGGAAATAGGCAAGTCAGAGTTGCCATAGTAAAGTGGAGAGATTTTTTTTTTAAGAAATCTTTCACATGCATTCTCCCTCTTTTGTTTGTTTTTTTGTCTCATTTTTGCTCTATAAACTATTACAATATATTTGAAGCTAAAATAGATGTTTTATGTTTTACCATGATTAAATAAATTTTTCCTGTGAATACAGCCATAGCATCTCACTGGTTTTGTGTGGGCTTTGTTTTCACACCTGCCTAAAGCATTCACACTGCCCTGCTGCCCAGAAAAGTGACTCCAGTGACTGGGGGTGAGGAGAGTCTACAGGTGGAAATAAAAAGTCCCTCCAGGTTCAGGGTCCCAAACTAAACACCTGAGGGGAGCTTTACGGAGGTGGCAGCAGGTGCTCAGACCTCGCCCCAGTGTCTTTAACGGTTTAATAATCTGCACTCACCTCTCTCATTTTGCTCTATCCTCACCCCCGTAGAGCCTCACCGTGAAGTCAGGGTCCCCTTCAGGAGCCCACCCAGCTCTGCTAAGCATTGATTTTGGCAGGACAGGCCCTTGAGGTTATGCTCAGCCCACACAGGTCAGCTGGGGTCCCCGGACACTCCGGGAACCAGGCTGATGGGGCTGGAGCCCGGCCAGTTGCAGAGGCAAGAGGAAAGAAGACAGGAGAGTCACTGAAGTGACAAACCTCACTTCCCCTTGCATGTCATTGGTTGGAGCAAGTCATGTGGCCATGCCTGATTTCAAAGGGAGCAGAGATCCGATCCTACTGGGGCCCTAAGTTAGAGGGACCAGTGTTTGTGAGAAGCCCTAAGGGTCACCACCACGACGAAGTGATTCTAACCTAACTGGCCTGAAGTCTGTGTGAAGCTAAGTGTTCCACACTAAGGGGAGATGCAGGTGTGCAGAAACGACCACCAGGAATGTAGATCCTGATGCTGACTACGCTGCAGATGGGGCTAGATCAGGGCTTTTCAACAGAACAACCTGGAGCCCATTAAAGAATATTAATCGCACAGCACCCAGCAAGGGCGACTGAGCAGAATCTTAGGTTGTGGTTTCTGGGGGAACCACTGAACCCATGGCCTCCTAAGACCCTTTCCCACCCCACTTCCCCCAAGTCACGCTTTTAAGATCACCTGTTATCTAGATTTAGAAAGGAGCCTGTGGCCAAAATTTGCTCATGCATCTAACCCCCATGGCTGAGTCCATCAGAGCATTATTACATCACTGCCTCCTGAGTATTTATATTCCAGATTTACATGTTGTCTGAGCCAGTGTTACCTCTGAGAGGGTAAAGCTGTGAGAGCAAAGTTGTCATATTCCCATGCAGCCTAGGCTTCCCAATGCCTGCAGCTGCTCAGGCGAGGGAGCAGCTCCTGTGCAGACATCTTAAAGGTAATCATTCAAATGAGACAGCTTCCTCATTAGGGTCTGTCGTTAACTGAGAAAAGAAAGAAGCATGTAAAGCATCTTTCTTTTTTTCTCCTGAATGTGTCTGGAATTTCAATCTTCTCCAAGTAAACGTGGATCCATTAGGTTGTTTTAGAAACGAAAGCTTTGTGTTTACAATTCTTGGCTGTGGCAAAGTCTCCTCTTCATTTCCAACTCTTTTTACTGGAGGACCCCTGGAGAAAGTAGTTTGGGGAGCTCCATCCTTATTAGAGGCAGATCAAGCAGATCCTGTTCACTGGGTTTCAGCTTTCCTTTCATGGTATCAGGGGCAGGATATTATTTGCAAGCAGCCAAGGTAATTACCATCCAGCAGGGTCCAATTGTTTTCAATTAAATGCTTTACTGCAGTCTTTAGTTTTCAATACCATTGTGGCCATCGGCTTTCACTGAAGATCTACAAGCCAAAAGCCCAGGCCACATCTTAATGCCATTAAGTCCTGAGAACCACTTTCCTCCAAGATGAAGAAACTCAGTAGTCAGGGAATAGATGTCAATAGTCTTGTGGATCTTTGGTGGCCTGGGGAAAGCTATGGTATAGGATTCTAGAAGGTCACTCTCAGAAAGACAAGCACTTCCTCCTCTTGCCTGAAGTATAAGGTAATTGTCTTAATTCTCCACTTCATTTCAACGGGGGATGATCAATTTTAACTGCTCTGCTTCCCAGTTTCCACCCAGCCTCAGTATTCTAAAGCTCTGGCATTCAAAGTCTCTGAACTATAATAGCACCAGATGTATTGTTTTGGTAGAGACATTTTCCATTTTTGATATTCAATATTAACTCTGAGTAGCTCACCATGACCTGACCCAAAATCTAGGTGGGAGTCAGTTGTAAAGAGCCACCCAGAATACCCTATAGAGGCTTACATTGTGACAGAAGGTATTTTAACTGTTTTTATAGTTTAGAATCTGGACTCCATTTCTGAAGTCACAAAGTTATCAGAAATTAACTCGGGCTTTTTATGGACTTCTCAAAGGTGACAGCCCAAGGGCTAGACTTGGAGTTTCCAGCACAAATTTAGCTCACCCCTGGTGGTTTAAACTGCAGATTGGGCTTCCCTGGTGGCACAGTGGTTGAGAGTCCGCCTGCCGATGCAGGGGGCGCGGGTTCGAGCCCCGGTCCGGGAAGATCCCACATGTCGCGGAGCGGCTGGGCCCGTGAGCCATGGCCGCTGAGCCTGCGCGTCCGGAGCCTGTGCTCCGCAACAGGAGAGGCCGCAACAGTGAGAGGCCCACGTACCGCAAAAAAAAAAAAAAAAAAAAAAAAAACAGAACCAGTGTGCATTTCGCCAAGTTCTCTTCCTCTAATTGAGGTGATGGTGAAGCACAGGCCAAAAGGAAGCCTCTTGTCAATTGGGTCCCCAAAGGACTACCACAAGCAGTGCCCCCTGCTGACCCACACTGGACATGCAGCCTGAGTGAGGAATAAACCTGTATTGTAGATGTTAGATGTTATTGTTCGTTACAGCAACATAATCTGTCTCATGGGACTACTACACTATGCTAATAAACAAGCTCTAGATAATGCAGGAATATCAAGTTGGAGAAAAGGATGTATGAAAATACTGAAAATTTGCTAAGGAATTTTTAAGCAGATATGCCGAGGAATGTCATGAAGAGTAAAAAGACAAGAGCAGTGGCTCCCACACTTTGGTGTCCAGCACAGTCACTTGGGGAGCTTCTAATAATCCTGATTCTCAGGTCAACACCCACACAAATTAAATCAGAATGTCTGGGGGTGGGAGCCAAGCATCGGAATGTTATAAAGATCCCCCAATAATTCCCATGTGCAAGAAAGTTTGGGAACCATTCTATCAAAGTATTTTTATCTCAATTTAAAAAAAAAAAAACTTTTTTGATGAGCAAAAAATATTTATTTCAAGGAAGTCAGAGAGAAATGGTGGCCATGCTGGAAAAGGAAGGTATCAAGCCAAAGATCTAACTGTGAGGGCAAATCCACATCCCTTGGGTAGAAAGGGAAGGAACTCTTCCTGCAAACACTCCTGTAAACGCCAGCTCAGTACATATTTAAGGGACTCACTGTCTGTGGCTTTAGTTACCTGATACCATCTTCAGGAGTCTTATCAGCAAAATATGACAGCATCTTTGGAACTGCTTTTATGAAAGACATGCCTACCCCACTGTTCTCCCCAGGCTCTTTGGCTTGGGTTATCACCCGAGAGCTCTGGTAGTTTCCCCACTGTTCAGGTCTCAGTCTGGGCTTCAGAAAGGAGAGAAGCAGCCGACCCTCTGCACCCAACAGTCAGTCCTGGATACAAAGTCCTGCCCCAATCTCCCTCCATGCAAGATGACACATTGGAAATCTCATGTTATTGAATTGCTCTCTCTAGAAATGAACAAAGAAAGGAATTAGATATGTATAAGTTCCTCACACACCATTGGCTGCCCACCCCTAAATACCCCAAACTATTTTTATAAGGCTTATGACAAATCTGAGTAAGGTCGGCCCAACCTGGAAAAGTCCCAGGAGCCCTTCGGATACCTGTCGGTGCTGGGCCTCAACACACACATGGATAATTCTCTGCGCTCACACACCCTTCCCACCGGCATGCCCAGCCGTCTTTCCTGTTAGGCCTTTGGAGTTATTCAAGAAACCGTGCACGTAGCACAGCAATCAGATGCTTTCTCCTCAGATGGCTTGGCTAATGGCCACTTCCTGCAGTTGTCAAATGAAAAGTGAAGAACCAACACATCCCCGATGACTTACTGTATCACTTCCCGTATCTGACTATCTGGCAGCCGGCATAATGTAACATCGCTCGTAAATTAAGAGCCTTTTGCGTGGGTGCTGCAGCTGAGCCCTCCACCCCTTTTTGCTGATTATAAGGAAACCTTGCCAGGACTTCCATTATGAATAGTCATTTCCTAAAATGTAGCTCCAGCAGCTCTGACATCTAATCATGTATTAAGTGAATGAATAGAGGCTGTATATGCACCCTGTGTACCCCTGAGCTCATTCTGAAGATTAAAAGGACCTCTTCAGTGTTCTCCCCGCGCACACGATGCGGCGCACACGATGCGGCGCACACGATGCGGCGCACACGATGCGGCGCACACGATGCGCACGACGTCTGCTCTCACCATGACCACACCCCGCCTGACCTCTAGCCCATCCCCCGCACTCTTCTGCATTCCTGGGCTTGCCCGGTTCCTACCCCCATCAGGGTGAGCTCCAGCTCCTGCACTTTGCCCAGCTCCTCAGATGCCCTGTGGTGCTGCGGCTGGACCGCTGCATTAGGGTCCCCTCAGCCTCCCCTCACGGGTATACAGGTGGGTGGGCTCCACGGTGCCGATGTTCGCAGAGATTCCCTTTCTAGCCTGGCTGATACTTCAGGGCAAAAGACTCTCCTGATGCCTAAATGGAATTGTGTGTGTGTGTTTGTCTTGTTTTGTTCAGTTGTTTTGTTTCTTCGGTGTAGAATTGTGAGTGGCACCAGATTTGGAGTCAGATGACCCAATTCTCATGCTGGCTTTGCTTTACCCGCTGTGTGGCCCCCAGCAGCCCTTCCGGGACTTGAGCTGTGTTTGGGCAAATCACAGTCACTCTGATCCACAAGTTCCCCATCTGTAAAATGGGAATAACACCAAAATCTGTACTCTCAGCATTGTTGTGAATATGCGAAAATACTTTACACAATGAAACTACGTTAGCTGTCATATTGCTCAAAATAATAAGAATGGACTAACCAGCGCTGCTTTCATCATGACTTCACTATTTATGAGCCACATGTCCTTAAACAATTTATTTAATACTTCGGGGACTTCACACAACTCATGGCTCATAAGTTTGTTGTGAAGATTAAGATGAGATGATATGAAATACACACCACAGTACCTGGCAAAAAGTAAGTGCTCAGTAAATGACAACTGCTTTTATTTTTATTCTTCTTATTGTTTGACTAGGACATGCAGATAAAAGACTTGAACAAGAAAAATAAGTGAGGTGCCATTTTTTATATTTTATGAGTCTCAAAAAGAAAAGATCAGGGAAGCAGGCTTTTCACATTTCCAAAATGACTTTGATTCCAAAATAAAGACTGACACTTGATAGCTCTGGAATATTGTCTAGCAGATTTGGGAACTCTGAAAAAAAAATGAGAACAGCTGACACACTACAGCTTAAATATAATCAGTCACTGAAATTGCTCTGCAATTTGTTTCAGTGTTTTTCTGTGGATTTCTCTTTTTAACTATACATGTGTCCTAAATATATAATTATATGGCCGAATAGCTCATTTAGAGTTATTGAGGTCTATTATATAGCCCAATAGGATCATGGGGTGGGGTTTGGAGAGGAGTGATGGTTATTAACTTGAATGAGTACCAAACACAAGCCTGGATAGATGTTAATAGATGGGCTTAGTACCCTTTTTCTTCTTGCCTTTGCCAAAGACAGATCGTTTTCTCGCCCAAAACTAGATTGTTTTAAATTGATGTTATATATTCCTTCAAAAGATCAAGGAAGCCTCTACGTAAAACTTCTTAAGGGCAGAGTATAAGTGTGGGTCTGTATGAGTTATGTGTCTATGTGTGTGTGTGTGTTTGTGTGTGTCCGTCTGGAGCGTGTGTATTCCAAAATGCCGAAACCTGTGTCTTGGACATAAGACATGCTCAATTTTTCAAGGAATAAATAAGTCATGCAAATTCCCCCCTCCCCAGACACCTTCCTTGTGCACCAGTCTATGAAATGAGTATAACGTTTAGGCCAAACCGGAGAATACACTTTTCCTACCACCCTCACTTGGATTGCAAATAGAATTGGCCAGAGCCATGATCTTCTAGTAGAGGTAATCACTTTGCCAATATATCCCTGTTGATTAACTGATAAATTCAATGCAGGCTTTTTGTCAATTTCCATTCCTATTGGATAGTTTCTCTCCCTTCAAGGTAAATTAGTCGGGGCGTTGGAGACCATATACTCAAAATCCACTATCTAATTTATTTTTAATCCCAAGAAAAACCAAGACTGACAAAAGCTTGGATATGCCTTAAACAACTGACTCCTGAGGTTCAGCGGACAGAAACGCCTCATGTCATCACTCCACTGTGTGTACAAGGGCTCTTGGGGTTCTGAGCCCTCGAGCAAGGAGTCCAGTCTGCTTGTTTAAGCCAACTCAAACCTGGTTTGAATCGACCTGGTCAATCTTTAACTTCCTGCATTAAAGTTTGTGAAGAACCACGTTTCATCCAGAATACATTCATCTTCCTGAGGGGCACTACGTCAGCAGAAAACTGTCACCTACAGAGGTGATCAGAGCACGTGAATGATGCTCGTGTCTGGACCTAAACGCTGCATGGTCTGCTCCAGAATGTCTGTGTTTGCTGTCACAGGGAGAATTTTCATCAGGCCTGATTCTCACCTTCCAAAGATCCAAATGTCTCCAAGGATGCTCAATAAGGCATCTGTCTTCTCTCTGGAATTCACAGGAACCTTCTGGGGCTCCCAAATATCTGTGACCAACCAAGGGCTCAAGCAACCACCACAGGGTAATTCCATGTTGGATTTGGTACTCTAAGTAATTTCAGCTGAAAATTAGATACTGGGATCTAATTTTCAAGATCTGTTATTCTCCAGGGTTCAATCCAAGGCCAGTCCTGCCCCAACACTCCTGGCCACGGTCCCCCAGGAAGCTGGACGAACTCTATACGAACTATTTTCTGGGGGTTCCAGCTTTCTTATTGTCATTGAAGAGGTCTCCGTCTGGTGGAGGAGCCCAGAAGCCATGGGGGCTGTACGTGTTGTGTGGAGGCCATACATGTAAGCGGAAATATTCGTCTCTCTGCAGAGGGAAGACTGCTACAAAGGGAGAAAGAGGAGGCGTCTCAATCCAGTGTGAGGGTCTCAGGATACACTGGGATTGATATGGGGCCCTATGATGGCTCAGCAAGGGGAGTCAGCTTCAAGGAGGAAGGGACGACAGAAGGAAACATCTCGGTGAGAAAGACCATTGAGCCTTCAAGTCTTTCCATGATGCCCTCAGAATATCCCGAAGTTGATTTGAGTCCAGTTGGTATTGAGCTCTCCTTCTATCCCCACGATGGCACTTGGTTAATATCCTCCTTCCCTTCCACCAACCATCTGTTGCTTCAGTCTCGCTCTCAAAGTTTCTCACTTCTCTCCAGAATAAACCATGGGCTCCAGCCAGCGCTGGCTGCTTCTCTCTGACAGATGAACCCATTTCACATTCCCAGGAGTCAGTGGGATTTGATGATAAGCTGCCACCGGCTTTTGTGACTCATCCTCAGGATCCATCCAGACCAGGTTCTCACCCGAAAAGAACGGACCATCGGAGTAGATCAGCCGGTAGTACCGGGTCCTACCACCCCACCCCCAGAGAGGCCTCCTGGCCTTTGTTCTTGCAGTTTTCCCCACCAGGAATACCTTCCCTTGTTTTCCCCACCAAAAGTGTACCATCTCCCAAGGCTCCACTCACATCCTTCCTCGTCTGGGAAGGCTTCCCGGTTGAGCCCAACCAGATGGGGCTGCTCGTTCCCATGAATTCCTACAAGCCCTGTTGATGAGGAAAAGGGAACGATCAGCTTGCCCAATGAAGCCAGGGCACCTACTGTGAGCTGGACGCTTCTCCAAGTGCTTTGTACCTAGAACTAATTTAACCCTCGTTGCGGATATTGCTAATCACCCCCATCCACAGTAGAGGAAACTGAGGCACAAAGAGGACAGTTAACCTGCCCAGGTCACCACTAATAAAGTCACTGAGTGGGATCAAACCCCAGCACCCGGGCCCTGGGGCTTCCCTTCTGCACCCCGATCGCCTCCTGAGGCCATGCTCCTGTTTATCTTTTCCACTGGACATACAGCCTGGCAAAACCTTGCATCAGCTTTCGGTTTTGTGATTTTATGTGCCATGTCATCACTCCAACCAGACTGCCAGTTCCAGGGGACCAGGATGCAGACATTGTAGAATGAAGCTGGCAGGCAGCGGGGGGTCCCTGCCCTCCACCTTGGAGCATTTGGAGGACCCTGGCTAAGCCAGCTCTCTGTTTTGTTTTAAATCCACTGCATAACCAATGTTTCTCTTTAGGGTCCCTAAAATATGTCACTCCTGAGGCCAGGAGTAAACAGGGAAATGGCACGAGAATCTGGCTCAGGGTCACGGAATCTGTATGTCTGCCGCGAGCTGCTACTGGCAGTGGATTTCGACCTTTGCGCACAAACATGTGTGCCTTCCTGGCAGACAGGCTTTCCACCTGAGCAGAGGAGAGAGCTTCTGGGGTTGGGAGACCTTACTGCTTTGAGAGGAAAGTCGGTCTGCACAAGAATAAAGACTCGGCCAGATCCAGTCTAAAGCCCATCGGCCGGGTTTGAAGCCGGAAGTAAGCAAACAAAATCGCTGTGTCCTCACATCTGCAGAGGCTGTGGTTATCCGTGCCGAGACCTGATCCCTGGCAGAACTGAGCTACGGTGGTCCTCAGCGCGACAGCCGGGACTTGCAGGTCATGGGGACGACAGGACACGCACGGGCAAGTCCACAGCCAGGAGACACAGCCCCTTTGTTAGCAGGAGGGTTATGGGAGTTTGTCCTGCCATTGATTCTGCAGATCCCTGCCGTGCAGCCACCTCCATTCACCATGGTTAATTCGATCCCTTCAGAAAGGTAGCAAGAAATACTGATTGCAAATCAAAATCATCCCCATCCCAGGCCTGCCTTCCACCTTGCCCTCTACTTGACACTTGCTTCATGATTTAATTTACCTTTTGTTATTCACCTTTCTCTCTTTTGTTTACCTGGATCCCAATTGAATTGAGCAGCTGAATTTTCATTACTCAAGTCAGAGGTCTGAGGAAAGTATATGCGTTTGGATTCCTGCCAGCAGGGCCATGCCTGTTCTAGTTCATTCGCCATAAAATCGTGAATCAGCCAGACCCTTGCTGCCTTGCTGCAGTTACGAGAGACATAGCAATGGGATGAGATTCATAGACATGGAAAGAAGCCGATTTTTCTGCTAAGCTTCGCTCACCCTCAAGGACAAAAGCAGATCTGCCCCAAGTCTCTCTTGGCCTGAGCCTGAGAGAAGCAAACTGACGCTGGGCAAAAGTAAGAGGCTTCAGATCCAGCTGCCTGTTTGTGGAGTTTCCTCATTGGAGCCCAGGGAAGAAGCAGCAATGGTGCCATCAGGAGAGCTGAAAGCCCCCTGAATTTCCAGCAACTCTCCCAAATCCCCTCCAATCAGCACTGCATCTAAATAAAAATACCGTATGTAAATAAAAATACTATATGAGACAGTTTCGAAATAAGCCTCCTGGCTTCTTCCTGCCCCCACCCCCGCAGTAGAACTTCCGGAGCTGCAACAGGACGACAATTCCCTCCCGGCACCCACTGACCATGTCCCCAGCGCCTCCCTGTCACCGGAGCATGAACCTGGCCTCACTATGCTGCGATCCACCGAGACATGTTGTCGCTCATTGCCACTTTCAGCAAAGCTTTACATGACAGAGAAAAAGAACCAGGGACTGAAGGGCACACAGCCCTCTCTGCAGCCTGCAATCTCAGCTTGCTAAGAGTCAGGTCATTGGCAGCTTTGCAGAGTTGAAAATGCCAACTCTTCTGTGACCCAGATGAAGCAGTGGTAATAGGTGACAGTCTTGTCTTGGTGGGAAAGAAGACTGTGACCCCAATCCTGATTCAGTGACCTTTCCTTAAGGGTTCCCAGGCAGAGTAGGAGAGCCAGCCCAGCAGGCAAAATTGGAACGAGGGTGCTGCCTTCCAACCAAAACCTTTTTTTTTTTTAGATGCTCTCAAGGAAGGAGTGGGGAGGGGATAAACAGAGATCTTGAGCTGGGAACTGTCCAGATGCGATCCCTGGCTATTGTCTTACCCATGGAACCAGACAGAGGAAATAGACTGAAGGACCTGTAAGTTTCTGAGTGAATCACATTGCGGAAGACACCCAACTGTGACCATTCAACCAGTTCAAAATCCTTGATTCTCCAAACCTGTGGAAACTGGGCCACAAAGCCATTGGTCCTGTAAAAGGACACACTCTGCAGTGTCCACTTTACACATGGCCATGGAGGATAACAGGCAAGGCTGAACTGCCCAGAGAGCCCAGTGGACGAGGGAGCTGGTTTCTCCCAGAGAGCAGAGCCAGCTGTGGCCAGGGGCTAACACTTAGTCTCCCGCAGGATTTGAGCATCACAATGGATCAGTCATTTTTGTGGGCTTCTTCATTCTTCCTTTGTCCAATGGGAGTCGTCCCTAAGGTTATTCTGCTTATATATCCTGGTTATAAAGGGCATTGAGTGGGAGGGCAGTAATTGGATTGGAGTTGCGGGTTCTCTTTCTTAGGAAGGTGCAAATGTTTTCTGTGTGGAGGCAAAAAGAAAGTACGTGGATATGTGGGTTACCAAAAGTGAGAATCGGGACAGAGACTCTTAATTGTCACTTAATATCCATTCTCCCTTCTTCTGCAGACCTAGGAGCCACGGTTCTTAGGTGTGAGCATGATCCAAGATTAAAAACCACACCTTCCAGCCCCTTATAGTCAATGTTGCTGGGTAACTAAGCTCTGACCAAGAGTATGTAAACAGAAATGATGTACAAAGCATCCTAGTTGTGTCTCCACCATTCCCCATTTCATCCTCTACAAGGGCTAGAATGTGGACACAGTGCTGGAACATTTTGGATCCTGTGAAAGAGAGCAATGCTTAGAGACAGTAGAGCTATGGGTAGAAGGAACCTGGGTACCTGACACCTCAGGGCATGACAACAGCCATGGACCAGTTATGCTGGGCTGTTACATGGGAGAGAAACAACTTGTGTCTGCTACTGTGTCTTACTTCAGCAGCCAAACTTGTTCTAATAGAGTAAAAAAATTTAGTAAACCTCCCAAAAGGTGGAAAAGGAAGGAAAGAAGGAAGGAAGGGAGGGAGGAAGGAAGAAGGGGAGGGAGGGAGCAAAAAAGGAAATAGAGAAAAGTAAATTGGAGGACGGGCCACAAGATTCAACATCCAAATAATAAAAGATCCAGAAAGACACACAGAGAAAGCAGAGGAGAGGAAATCATCAGCAAGATAATTCAAGAAAATTTCTCTCAAAAAATAGACCTGTGTTTACAGATGGAAAGGACCCAATGACTGCCCAACACCATGATGAAGGTGGATTCTCCCCAAGGCACATCACTGTAAAATTATGTCCCTAGGGCAAGGAAAATTTCCCATAACTTTTCAAGAAGGAAAGAAAAAGCAGGTATCATACAAAGGATCAAAAAATCAAAACGTCATCGAACTTCTCACCCACAGTGTTGTAAGCTGAAGCAAATCCTTCACAATTTTAACCTACTGATAGTTCTAACCTATAATTTGGCAGCCAACTAAAGTAGTAATCAAGTACGAGGGTAGAACAAAGATATTTTCAAATAAGACAGTTCTCTGAAAGTGTACCACCTACTACCTTTTCTCGGGAACGGGAGGATGTTCTCCATAAAGTAAGGATTAGAGTACAAAAGCAAAAGACGTAGCTAGGGATCCAAAACAAGGAAGAAGCAGGGTGATCTCCAAATGGTGATGAAGGGCATTTCAAAAACCAGAGCTTTGTGGTTGAACTGAAAGACACCAGTCTGGACTGGGTGGTTTAGAAGTCTCCAGAGATTCACTGAAGATGAAATTAATGAATTACCTAATGTGTTTGAGGATAACGAGAAATTTATACAATTAGGGGAGAGTTTGGGCTTAACTGGAAACATGTACGTGAATACTTAGCAAATGTAAAAACAAGAGCTTGAAGGTATCACATGTGTGGTGGGCTCGGCCTGGAGGAGTGTGAAAAAAATAAATCAATCCTCATCTTCTAAAGTAGAAAATCAATAAATTATGCCTAAAGCTAAAATAAAAGGAGAAATATGAATATCAGCATTTTTTAGAGAAAGAAAAGTAAATACCAAAAGAATCAGCTGAAAGAGTTGAAAGTGGTTGTTTCTGGGGAACGGAAAATGGGGAGGAATTTGTGCTATCTGACTCAGTGCATATATATGATTCTGATTTTTTTAATGGAAAAGATAAGATGAAAGAGGGGAAGGAAAGGAAAAAATGAGAACAAGAAGAGGAAAGGAAAGAGAAGAAGAGAGGTGATGTCAGCACCAGGAAGAGAGTGGAGTCTGAGGAGGGTCAGGGCTGGAGGGGGCAGACCAGGAGACCAGCATAAACCCTCCCTCCACTTCCATCCACAGGTGCAAGGATGCTTCGGAGGTGAGCAAGTGTGAGAAATGAGGGCTGGGGACGGTTGGATGCCATGAAGTGAGAAACTGGCAACCAGGTAGGTGAGAACAGGGCCAATCTAAGCACCAGCTCAAGTTGTAAACAAGGATGTCATTAAATCAAAACTCGGGGTAGTCAAATATCAAAGAATAACTTCAGTGTTTACATTTGGTTCTAAGTATACCAACTGCACATGAAGACTTCATTTTCATAGATTGTTGCTCCATCCTCAAAGGTAATCAGTTCACTTTTTACAAAATGGAATGAACACGGAAACATTTAAACAGGTACTATTGAGAGTTACTGAAATTTCAAAGGCAGAGAGTGAGTGAATTAGGGAGATTCCGTCTTGGCCCCATTTCTATTCATTTCAAAGTTCCTTTGGGGAATAAGGAAGACATTTTTTTTCTGAAAAATGAAAGAAAAGTATGTTACTGGTGAAGGTACTATGATTTTAATTAATTACATATTAAATGTTAAAAAAATGGAACTGAGGAGGAAATTCCTTATTTATATTAAAAGGTAAGTTACCAAAAATTCTATTCTTTAGAGAGGATCTGTTTTGTAACAGTTCATTTTTACTTAATAAACTTCACGTATTTTTTTAAGTGCGGAAGCTAAGATTTTATTATATTCCTCTGCTGTGGAAGAACCACATTCTGACATAAGAAAGTGAGCTTTGAGAAGGTATAAATAAATAAGACAAAGGATTCAACAAGATTTTTTTTAATCATTATGCATTTGTACAGATGACAGCCAGTAATTCTTAAAATTATGTGTTTCCTTTTTAACACACTCAGCTCTCCAGCACTGGCATGTAATAAAGGGTTGTAACTCACTGTATCTAAAGCAGTAGGTCAGGTTGGGCATATTCTATCAGCAGGGGCAGCAGTGAGAGCCACCAGGGACAGGGAAGGATAGCCACTGATTAGATGCCCGGGCTGTCAGTCACCACTGAGGAGAAGCAACAACACCACTTGGAGAAATAAAGAACGCTTTTCTGTACTATCTATCGTAAGATGAAAGCAGTACGTGTGGGTTCCAACGCGAGTAGACCCAGAGGGCACAAGAGAACTGCACGAAGAGGTCGTCCAAACTCCAATGTCGCCCACCATAGTCACAACAGCACCTGTTCCTCGGTTCATGCCTATGGCCGTAGTGGGTGATTCTATGTGACTGGAAGGGAGAGCTTAGGTTATGGTTGAGTCAGCTGGGTATGTGGGTGCGTGAGAATAATCAGGGGCGTCTTTAAAACATATTGTTCAGGGAAAACCCTCCTGATGGTCAGTACTTTGGGCAATGCACCTGATCATTCTTTTGGGGTGGCAAGAGAAGTTCCCTGAGATCAGACAATAAATGAGCTTGTGGGCAATTGTGAATGGTCTGGCTGGTTGGTCAAGGACCTGAAAGGAAAAAGGATTGGAAGATGGGGGAAAGAAGCCTGAGGTAGAGGCATATCGACATGTGGAGTGAGCACAGAGCGTAAAGACACATGTATCGGGTGTTGACACCCACCAGAAATTACCCACACTGGAGGGGGCAATGAGTAAAGAAGTAGGTGAAATGATTAGGCCTGTTGATGTCAGCCAACCTCCATCACGGTCTGCATCTATGGCACGATGAGCAGTGGGTCAGCAGCAGAGCTGGAGACAACCTACAGAGCACCTGTACTACCCGGGACTGATCTAGCTACTGTCGGTTGCCTCTGCATTTCCAAGCTGTGAGCGGAAGCCCAGTGCTGAGCCTTCAATATGGCCCCATCCTCTGAGGAAACCAGCTGTCTACCTGGAGGCCGGTTGACCACATCGAATCCCTTCCACCCCACAAGGGTCAGTGGTTATGTCTCACAGAAATACACATGTATTCACAGTATGGCTTTGCCTGCTTGCAACATCTCAGGCAGAAGCACTAATTAAGAGCTAGCCAAAGTCTTTGCTCTGCTGGCCCAGGACCCGGTACCACTGAACGCCAGCCCCACTTTACAACAAAAGCAGCATGGGAGTGTGTCCCTATCATCAGATCTACGTATAACATGTACTCCACCAGCCAGAAGTTGCCAACCACGTCGAGCACTGGAACAGTCTTCTGAAGGCACAGGAGAAGTGCCAGCTCCAGAGTAAAACTGCCCAAGGATAAACTGCCATCCTCCAGCACGCAATACATGCACCGAATCAGAATTCTCTGACATCATGTTCCCATTAGGAATACGTGAGTCTAGGAACCAAGGGATAGAATGAGAAGTAACGCCACCACCACTGAAAGAGAGCCTCACGGGAAATTCTGGGTGGGCAGAGGGACAATCTGGGGACAGATTGAGCAGTCATAACCCTGTACGTAAAAGGAACACTAGTCCCGACACTAGTGAGAACAGGGTGAAGAGCAATGATCTGCCTCAGTCACTCCAGCCCCTCGACCCTTCAGAGGCCGGTGTACCAGTAACAGGGCACGTATGTCTGACAGAGAGCAGAGCACATCAGGGTTTCACCTCCTAAAACATGTGCAGGGTTCATTTTACCTCTGAAACAGAAATTTCCCTTGTTATCTACTGCCTGACAGCTGTTTAGAAAATGAAGATAAGAATAACTTTAAAAGAGCGTTTTTTTTCCCATTAGCCCAAATCTAGGACGATGTTTAAAATAAATAAATAAATCCCTTGATTCTAAAGCCAAATGGATAAACATCCCAAAGAAAGCACTGCTCTTCGGATGCAAGTGGGGAAACCCTGATACCACCTTTCAGCTCAGTATTGTTGGGTTGGAGTGAGGTCGGCTGAGTGTGTGGCGTGTGGGATGGAGAGACACAGGCAGGAGGGAAGGCAGAGGCTGCTCCCAGGACAGCATCCCTTTAGGAGAGATAAGTAACAAGGTGCAGGGGCGGGTGTCCGGTGTATCTGATGCTTTTCAAGAGTCCCGGGATAGCAGAGCCCCTCCTGGGCGAGTGACCCTGAAAGGACCCTCCACAGACGTGCCGTCTGCCCCTCCCATGTGAATCCCTGGTGGGGCAGCAGCACGTTTACTCCCATCCATTCCCCCTCCGCCACGGTCAGGGTTTCTGCTGGGCACCAGTGGTTCTCAAGCCTGGCTGCACATTGGGTTCACTTGGAAAGCTTAAATAAATAAAGAGGTAAATAAATTATTAAACAAACCAGTGAAATCAGAGTAACCCAAGAGTGTGCGCTCTTAGGAGAGCTCCCCGTGTGATGCTCACCAACAGCCAGGGTTGGGAGCCCTACAGCGCCCCTCTCACTGCCCCACTGCCCGGGGTTCTGCCCTCAGGAGAAACGGGTAGGGTGGATGGGAGGAAGCCAGCTGCTGACTGGTGAGCTAAGGATGTCCTCATCCCCTCTGCCCTCTCTTCTCTGCGCCAGTGAGAACTGGTCCCCTTCACCCAGCGTGCTCACACCTCAGCCTGCGTCAGGATGACCTGGAGAGCTCGTTCCAACACGAGCACTGGGCGCCCCCCTCAGCGTGTCTGATTCCGTAGACTTGGGGTGAATCTGCATTTCTAAGGCCCCAGGCTGGCCTCTCCCATTGCGGAGCACAGGCTCCGGACGCGCAGGCTCAGCGGCCATGGCTCACGGGCCCAGCCGCCCCGCGGCATGTGGGATCTTCCCGGACCGGGGCACGAACCCGTGTCCTCTGCATCGGCAGGCGGACTCCCAACCACTGCGCCACCAGGGAAGCCCCCTCATGGTTCTTATTTTCCAAATTTAGACCCACATTTGTGACCTTCTTCTGACCTCTCCCATGGACTCTTCAATGAAAAGCCCTATTTGCAAAGCGTGTTTTCCACAGACTGCCCGGCACAGGGCATAAAAGGATTACTTTGCAGTTTTGCTGTGTCAGCCTGCTTTGAATATCCCTCGGTGCTGCGCCCGCTTTGCTTCCACACAATGTCGGTGAGGCATGGGCAGCCCTCGTCCGCCACGACCCTCGGTCACATAATGTAACGTACTTCTCCACCTCACACGTGAGAGCCAAGGAGGCCACGCACAAGCAGCTCCTAAATGGTTTTCTGACATGAGAAGAATCTCCTCATATTTTCCTACTAAGGGACTTATTTAACCATGATGAAAAATATGAAACACATACTATTTCCAAACCAGGTAGAATAATAAATGACTACTGATCTCTTGAATTAAATTGAATTGAAATAAATTGCTTGGAATGCATTAGTTGGCTCTCCGTACACCAATGTTTTCATCTTATTTCCTGTGCCTTCATAGGAAGAGTCTTCATTTTCACAAAATCAAGCCTCTAACTATATTCCAAGTGGCAAGTACAATTCTCCCAGCTTCAGTAATGCAGTAGCAGGGCAGTTCTGGCTCTGCTCTGAATTAAGCGTAACTGGTTCTCGGGGAACCATTTCTCAAAATTTGTTCTTCTGCCTCTCAGGCTGTTCACTGCTTTGCAAACTGTTTTCCCCTCTGGGGTGGTGGAAGTCAGGCCTGGATGGTGAGTTCTGTGCTTTGGAAGGCCTGTTAACACTTTCAAGGGGGACCCTTACCACTGACACACTTCGGCTGGAGGGTGTCGTGCTGTTTGTAGGGCAGTGGTTCTCACGGAGATGACGGACACCTCCTGTGCGCTGACCTCGTTACAAGACCTGAAAACGTAGGTTTTGCGTGTCTTCCCCTAAACATAGAGGGCATTTAGAATGTCAGTGATGACTCCTTGCTCTTTGGCCTAGCAGAACCTGGAGAAAGCTCCGGCCCAGAGGAAATAGATGAGAATAGCACATCTGAGTGCGTTTCTCAGCTTCCCAAGGATTGGGTAAGATGATACTCTTTCCAAGAAGTTTAACGCTCATAGGATGGGCTTAGGTCAACCAAGGAACCTGAATCCAAGGACCCAGAGCCAGAGAATGCCAAATAATTGGAGGTCTCCCCCTCAGTCTCCCCTGTAAATCAGAATCTTCTCCTGTTATTTTTGGCTATTACTGGGAGATGTCCAACTATCAGTTCATAATGTAGAGTCTGATTGAGCTCAGTTCACTGAGACAGATGCTACACGTAGTGCTATTTCTTTTTTCTTTTCAATGTAGGTTTTATTTTATAAATTCTAAGCTACTGCATTAATAATAAAAGCATCCATGTGAGTAATACAAGAGTTGAAAACTCAGACGCTCTAAGGGCCAGCAAGTAACCTAAGGGAAGAGGCCCAACTGTCAGACAGCAGGACTGGTGGGGTCTGTCTAAGGGAAGCTGCGACCCTCAGCTGGTCGTGGCCATGTGGGGATGTAGGCTTGATAGTCCTCTGACTTTTCAAGAGAAGTGGGAAAATGACATTTTTATGTGAAATCTGCTGGCTTTTAAGCATTGGCAACTAATCCCAAAATGTTTAAAGCTTTGAGCAGCTGAACAACACAAATCTAACAATCAATCCAGCACTTGAGCCCACGGTCTCTCTTCTTATTTGGCCCTTTGAACACTGTCACCGTTTGGAAAGGCAGAGGGCGCATCCCCCTTTACGGAAGCATAAACAGAGTTCGCAACCGCTAATGACTTCTAAGGGCCTCCCAGCGAACTGGGCAGAGCTGGGACCCAGACTGAGGAGGTTCTGTTTTTTTTTGTCGGGGCATTCTGCTGGCTGTCCCTGGCTGCTGGCTCGCTGGGGGAAGCCCACAGCAGGTGTTCAGGAAGGCAGGCCTCCCCACATCCCATCCTGTGGCTCTGCCGTCTTCAACCCACGCCTGTCTTCAGCCCACGCCTGCAAGGTCACCTGCTCCGGCCAGCAGAGGAGGGAAGATGAGCAGGCATCACTGTGGGGACCCTTTATGGGCTGGCCTGGAAGCGGCGAGAGCTTGGTAACATCGCGGCAGAACCCAGTCGCAAGGGAAGCTGGTAACTGTAGTCCAGCAGCATATGCTCAGTGGAGAGACGGGGAGACGGATTCGGTGAACTCCTCCTTCTCCCGCAAACATACATGAAAATGATTCATGGTCTCCAATGTCGTCCTTTTTGCACTTGAAATCTCCTTCGCGTTGAGGCTTCGAATTTTTGAAATATTATTAAGATTAAAACTAGAACATGGACTGACCTGATAAAACACCCAGCTGCCCCTTGGTGTTCATTATTTCTAATACAGTACTTTGCACATAGTAGGCATGCAGTCATGTTTACTGAAATGGATTTAAGGGGCCCTGGGGTTGACACCAGCCTGCAGGAGCTGGGGCCAGTGGCTCCATCCTCTCTCCAAGCAACTGGCCTCCCAGTCTGGCTGTGCTTCCCACCTGGGGAGACGATGGGTGCAGGGGGAGCAGGGGGTGAGTGTAGACATAACACCCCTCTTTGCTGTGAGCAAGTAACCTTGGGTAGGTAGGTCGCTTCGTCTCTCCAAGCTTTTGTTTCTCATTAGTAGAATGGAGATACTGTCCCCATGACATTTTACAGCATTGCTATGGAGTCACATGAAGTCAACTGATCTGTCACAGTGCTTAACATATAGAAGGTGTTCAATAAACAATTTGCTATAAATCGATGAGATGCTAGACAAGGTGCTGTGGCTGAAGCACCCTGGCAACATTATTGGGGAAATCCCAAGTGACCCAGCACGCAGGGGAGTGCTAGGTCCTCACAAGCAAAACCCCCATACTCTTCACACAGCAGGGGTTTGTCGTAGGAATCCTGGGGCTGACAGCTGCCCCAGGAGAGGGACTTCCTAACCTGTGTGCTGGGTCCATGGTTTCTCTAGGACATACTGACCAGCCGGCCTCGGGAGTGGCTGGGTGGCCCCCACGTGTGCCTTCCAGCCTCCAATCAGCTCGGTCAGGGGTCCAAGGCCCCTCCGCTTATCCCCACGTTGTATCAGTAGCTCATTCTCTGTGTGTACCAGGGCGTGAGGAAAGTTGGGGTGCTCTCTCCTGCAGCAGAACAAAGCTTTTTTTTTCAGAAGCCTAGGTCACACAACAGTTAAAAATGGGGCTTCTCCGGTTACAGGGAAGAGCAAGAACTCTCCCGGCCACTGCCACCAAGGCCTGCAGGCACCTCCCCAGGACGCTGTGGGCTGTGTGCAGAAAAGTGGTAAAACGGGGGCCCTGAGGGGAGTGGGGGGAAAGCTGCGCATCTCGGGTCCAAGGTGGGACCAGGACCCTGCATTCTGATGGAGCTCCCCAGGAAGTCCCTCACTGACACAGGTGACCTCAGGTATTGGAGCCTTCTAGGGCTAGCCTTTCATGTGATGTGCAGTCGTGTGTGCAGGTCTGTAAACCGTACTCCACCCACTACGGTGGTTCTCAGACCGTAGCTTGCATCAGAATCACCTGGAGTGTCTGCTAAAGCACAGATCCCCAGGCCCCAACCGCAGCGTCTGACTCAGTACGTCTGATATGCAGACCTCCAGATTTGCACGTCCGACAGGATCCCAAGTTCCCAGGTGATGCCGCTGCCGCTGGCCTAGGATCACCCTTAAGAACTGCAGCTCCAGACGAGGCTTCTCGACCTCAGCACCACAAAGAGCTGGGGCTGGGTAATTCTTTGTCCCAGGGCCTGTGCCCTGCGGGATGGTTAGCAATATCCTGGCTTCTACCTACTAGACGCTAGCAGCAGCCTTTGAAACTGTGGGTTAAATCCATTTCACCTGCCTTCACGAATCAAGGTCTTTTGAGACTCGCACGGCCTCCAAGCAGCACTTGGCCTACACAAAAATCTGCCTGCCCGAGCTGCTCTCCAGGAACCTGGAGTCAGCTATGTCTAGTTCCAGCTGAGCTGGTTGAGACCGGATAGGACCACCGATCCTCCAACTGGGCATGCGCGTGTGTCCGCTCTGTGACCTTTTGAGGTCAGAGGGCAGAATACTCCACTCTCAGGTCAGACTTAGCCCCTCCCTTTTAACATGCAGAGGCCTGGAGCTTCATTACACCTGCGCAGGACGGCGATGACCTCACCTTTCTCCAATCACCTTTCCCCACGCTCTCCACGCTCCCCACGCATCAAACAACCTGCTTCTTCATTCTTCATCCCATAAATACCCCGGGGCCCCCTGCCCTTTGGGGAGGTAGGTCCGAGGCTAGTTCTCCGGCCTCTTCACTCGGCTGCCTTGTGAATGAACCCTCTCTGCTGTAAGCCTCGGTCTCTCAGCACTTTGGGCGGCTCCGTGTCGGGGCAAGATGAGCCTAGTTCAGTATCACCCTGACTTGTGACAGCCAAACATGTCTCCAGACATTGCTGAATGTCCCCAACGGGCCGAAAATTCTCCCCTCCCAAAACCTATTTGAGGATAATTGGTCTAGAGGAGTGCAGAGGCCTTCCTAATATTGGCAAGTCCGTTTGAAGGTTATTGGCAGTGAGGTGATATTTTTCCATCATCTTCTTTATAAATTCTCCTGGTCTGCTCGCTTTTCACCCCTGCCTGCCCTCTGCCCCCGGGGCTGCTGTCCCGTCCCCACCTCTCTTTACTCCAAGCAAGGACATAGCTCTCTCCCTCATTCCCTTAAGTTGTTCCCCCCCAACTTTCTTTATTACAAGAATCAGCTGATCTTCTTGTTAAAGAAGGTTCTCAGGCCTCCCTCTGGACATTCTGACTCAGGGCTGTGGTGAGGACCTGGAATCTGTATATTAAACGTGTCCCAGATGGTGGGACACATCGTAAAATCTGGGCAGCTCTGCCTTGGCGCTTCTCAAACTTCAAAGTGCAATCACACAACTCGAGTCTGGTTAAATTCCAGATTTTGATTCTGTCGGTCTGGGGTGGAGCCTGGGATTTTGCATTTCTGAGCAGCTCTCAGGGACACCAGCATGCGCCGGGGCCACAGACCACTTCCAACTGAACATCGGACTTCAGACTCCAGTGTTTCTGGGGATTCACTGGCCCTTCCCTATCTCGGGAAATTTCTTATGAGCCTTGTCTATGCTCCATCTGCCACCATGTTCTAGACCGAATCCCCATCCTTTCATCCTTTCCCATCATCATGGCCTCAAGTCTGCTCTCTGGCTCTGCTCAACCACAAACCCCCTACTTTACACACAGCAATTTCCTTTTCCCTTTCCTTCACTCCTCTTTGCTGACTCCTTCTGAATCAGAACCAGCTGGAGAGGGTGCCTTGAACTTGTCACCTGAAAGCTTCCATCAAAGTGTTTTCTTCAATGAAAGTCCAGCTTTGCTTTCATGAGAAATCCTTCGTTCTTCTACTGCAGTGGTTCTTAAAGTGTGGTCAGCATCGCCAGGGACCCTGTGAGAAAGGCAGTGAATCAGAAACTCTGGGGGTGGCCGCCACCTGTGTTTTAACAAGTCCACCAGGTGATTCTCATGCACCTTGAGGTCAAGGGAACCTCAAGGCTGGCTGTTCTAGAGCACAGCCAGCTTTTGAACAGATTCCCTCTCCCGTCTGCTGAGTAAACATCAGGTCTGTGTCACACCAGCCAATGAGGTCACAGCTGCTTGGTTGGTTGCCAGACTCCAACAGCTAATGAGGTTTAAGCCATTTGAAGAGTTCTGCAGGTGGCATGCCACCTTACTAAATGCAATATACATTTACAAACACAGGCAATCTGGAAGCATAAGTTGTCCTTTTGATTTATACCTGTAATGACACTCATGCCTAAATTATCTATGTAAGTGATAAGGCTCCATCAGTTGTAGGCACACCGAGGTGAGCCTATGTAGATAACTGCTCTCCATCCTGAAAATAAAATGTCAGAATAGAATAACGTGGTATTTTCTTAAGAGTGAAATGATGATGCGATTTGCAAATGCCACACTCTCAGGGCAGGAGTAACATTCTCCTTATTCATAATCTAGGAGCTGTTATAAAGGCAAACAAGGTGAAAGTCTATCTAAACATGCCAAACACATCGAGTATTTGTTTCTGAATTATTTAGTCTTGATCACCCACACATGCTGATGGTTTCATGTTGGCGTTAATTACCTCGTTGAATCACCTCCGTGCATGGAGAACCGGCTGCAGAAACACGGCAGACATTGATTTTGAGTCTGTTGCACTCTAAATGAGCACAGCACACCTAAGAACAAAGAAAAAAGAGTAAAACTGTCATCTAGAGACCTCGAGAGAATCTAACAAGATGCAAACCCATTGCTACTTGGTTTCCCATTGAGCAGCAAGCTAGTTTCTCCATGAAGCTGGGCTGGCACGAAAGGTGGGCATGTGTCTGGTGAATATGGTCTCTGTGAAAATGCTCCATGGTGGACCAACTTTCCTGTCACTTAAAATACGGTTTCTGAATACGGGGCACCAGTACATTATTTTTCCTGGTTCTCCTGATTTACACCAGTTCTTCCCTTTCAACTCAGTTGAATTAAAAGTAAATGCTGCAAAGCCAAAGAAGAGAGGAAATCTTTCCTATTGACCACTGTTTCAGTGGGGGAAGGTAAGCGCCAGACCCTCAGCCCTGCAGTCAGAGGAGCAGAGAAGTGGGCTTTGCTGCATGTGCAAATCGAAGTGCACGAGGGGAAGGCACCATGCGAGCAGAAGAAAGCTGGAAGACAGGGCACAGCCTGTGACAGCCCCTTCCAAAGCAGGGAGCAAGTTGCTGAAACACAGATACTGTGGGGGGCAGGACTCTGAGACGGTCCCCAAGATTCCACCCCTGGTGTGCACATCCCTCTGGTGTGGTGGGACCTGTGGATGTCATGAGGTATCACTCTGTGGTGGGGTTTGCCATACCCTGTCTTTGGTAATCAAAAGATTATCCCGTGTGGGCCTGACTTAATCAGGAGGACCCTTGAAAGAAGGTGACATCGTAGGGACTCGCTCCTGCTGGCCTGCAAGGAAGCAAACGTCCATGCTGTGAACGGCCCACAGGGATCTCAAGGAGCTGAGAGCAGCCGCCAGCGGCAGCCACGAAGAATGAATTCTCCGCAGGACACGTGAGCTTAGCAGAGGATCCTGAGCCTCGGACAAGACCCCAGCCCCAGCTGACACCTTGATTGCAGCCTCTGGAGACCCTGAGCTGAGGATGCAGACAACCACACAGTGGCTGCCTGGGCACAGAAACTATCAGGTAATGATTTGTTTTAGCTGCTCGATGTGTGGTAATTTGTTATAGAGCAACAGGACACTAATACAGATGCATAAAATTTTTCAGGAGAATGTTAGTAAGTGGTTATTTACTTAATTGAAGGACATTTTTTTACAAAAAGAAAAAGTTAACTTGAAACTACATTGATCAGCTGAGTCAGCCAGAAAAAAACATTGTAAATTCTATCCCTGGAAATTAACAGCCCTAGGAGCCCCTTCTCCCATCTGCTCGCCCCGCCATTCATCTGAACCCGGTGACATTCACTGAGCACCTTCTGCATTCCTGGCTGTCCCGCACAGGCGAGCATATGATCCCCCGGTTCTCACTAAAGCAAAGTTTAGAACTGCAGTCACGCTAGCAAGGTGACTATTTTTTCGGCCGCTTATCTTTTTTTTTTAATTGAAGTATAGATGATTTACAATGTTATGTTAGTTTCTGGTGTACAACAAAGTGATTCAGTTATATATATATTTTTTCAGATTATTTTCCATCATAGGTTATTACAAGGTGTTGAATATAGTTCCATGTGCTATGCAGTAGGTCCTTGTTGTTTTCCTATTTTATACATAGTAGTGTCTATCTGTTAATCTCAAACTCCTGTTTTATCCCTCCCCCACACCTTTCCCCTTGGGTAACCATAAGTTTGTTTTCTACGTCTGTGAGACTGTTTCTGTTTTGTAAATAAATTCATTTGTATCATTTTTTTAGATTCCATGTATAAGTGATATCATATGGTATTTGTCTTTCTCTGTTCAACTTACTTCACTTAGTATGATAATCTCTAGGTCCATCCATGTTGCTGCAAATGGCATTATTTCATTCTTTTCATGGCTGAGTGTACACCACTGTGTATATATACCCATCTTTATCCATTCACCTGTCGATGGTCATTTACGTGGACTCCATGTCTTGGCTATTGTAAATAGTGCTGCTATGAACACAGGGGTGCATGTATCTTTTTAAATTAGAGTTTTCATCTTTTCCAGGTATATGCCAGGAGTGGGATGGCTGGATCATATGGTAGTTCTATTTTTAGTTTTTAAGGAACCTCCATATTGTTTTCCACAGTGGCTGCACCAATTTACATTCCCACCAACAGTGTAGGAGGGTTCCCTTTTCTCCACCCCCTCTCCAGCAGTTATTGTTTGCAGACTTTTTGATGATGGCCATTCTGACCGGTGTGAGGTGGTAAACTCGTTGTAGTTTTGACTTGTGTTTCTCTAATAATTAGCAATGTTAAGCATCTTTTCATGTGCCTGTTGGCCATCTGGATGTTTTCTTTGAACAAACGTCTGTTTAGGTCTTCTGCCCATTTTTTGATTGGGTTGTCTGTTTTTTTGATAATGAGTTGTATGAGCTGTTTGTATATTTTGAAAATTAAGCCCTTGTTCACGTCATTTGCAAATATTTTCTCCTATTCCATAGGTTGTCTTTTCATTTTGCTTATGGTTTTCTTTGCTGAGCAAAAGCTTATAAGTTTGATTGAGTCTGATTTGTTTATTTTTGCTTTTATTTCTATTGCCTTGGGAGACTGACCTAAGAAAATATTGCTACAATTTATGTCAGAGAATGCTTTGCCTATGTTCTTGTCTAGGAGTTTTATGGTGTCATGTCTTATATTTAAGTCTCTAAGGCATTTTGAGTTTATTTTTGTGTATGGTGTGAGGGTGTGTTCTAACTTCACTGATTTACATGTAGCTGTCCAACTTTCCCAGCACCACTTGCTGAAGAGACTGTCTTTTCTCCATTGTATATTCTTGCCTCTTTTGTAGAAGATTAATTTACTGTAGGTGTGTGGGTTTATTTCTGGGCTCTCTATTCTGTTCCATTGATCCATATGTCTGTTTTTGTGCCAATACCATGCTGTTTTGATTACTGTAGCTTTGTAGTATTGTCTGAAATCTGGGAGAGTTATGCCTCCAGCTTTGTTCTTTTTCCTCAGGATTGCTTTGGCAATTCTGGGCCTTTTGTGGTTCCATATAAATTTTATGATTATTCTAATTCTGTGAAAAATGTCATAGATAATTTGATAGGGATTGCATTAAATCTGTAGATTGCTTTAGATAGTATGACCATTTTAACAGTATTAAGTCTTCCAGTCCAAGAGCATGGGATATCTTTCCATTTCTTTGAGTCATCTTCAATTTTCTCTATCAATGTTTTATAGTTCTCAGCGTTTAAGTCCTTCACCTCCTTGGTCAGGTACTCTTATCTTTTCTTGATAGTGGGTCCCAGTCCCCCTGTGTGGTTCCCACCTCGGGTTAGTTCTGGTTCTCTCCAGAGCCATCACACAGGTTTGAACCAAGACTCCCAGGGAAAAGTGCTTGGGGTCCACCATTTTTCTGGCTCTCTGCTCTGGCCTCCACGTGCTGCCTCTTAATGAGACCTTTACTACCCACTTAGCCTCCCTTGGGTGCCCAAAGAATCAGCTTTCCCACCATCCACTTCACTGACACCTACGTCATGTTAGAACCTCTCGGGTCCTCAATGTACTGAAACTATGGATAACCCAGATGTCCCTGGGCATCCAAATAAAAGCTCCCATAAGGCTCTTGTGTGTAAAGGATGGAGGTGTGTACTCAGCAGCGAATCATCTGACACCTCCCCATCACAGCCCCTCAGACATTTCTACAAATGTCCCCCACCAAAGTGATGCTCAGTTCCAGCCTTCCCCACCTCTCCCCCCAACACCCAGGCCCCTGTTTGTTTCTCACGTAGGGAAGTTTTGTTACTTTGGCGCCTCCATTCTCTCTTTCTGCCCCAAAGCACTCTCAAAGCCTCATCAATCCCCACCATCCAGCAAATTCCCTACTCCCAAAAAGAATGTTCTCTCTTCAAGGGGAATTCCCTTGCCAGCTGCTAGGATAATAAACTCTCTCAGGATGTTGGAAAAGTGTTATGTTCCCCAAAGAAGTGGAGGTAGACCCCAAAATACCTGATAGCATTTGTGTAAAGCAGCTTGGCTTAACATCTGCTGCCTAAGAAACGACCCCAGAACTCACGGACTTCAAACAACATGGATTTATTATTTTCATGTCTCTGTGAAATCTGACGGGGCTGCTTCTTGGCTGCCTTCCCCTGGGCTCCCTCACGCAGCTGCATCGAGCTGGACTGTTGGCCTGGAAGAGCCGCGATGGCCTCACCGACATGCCTGGTGATCGTGCGGCTGTGGCTGGGCACTCCTCCGCGTGGCCACTCCCCCCCCACATCACAGTAGATGGTGTCTTCCCAGAGCCATTCAGGGCCGTGTTCTAAGAGGCAGCAGACGTCACAAGCCTCTTAAAGCCTAGTCTCAGAAGTCACAAAATGTCATTCCTACTGTGTTCTATGGGTCAGAGCATGTCATCACAAGGCCAGCCCAGGTTAGGGGAGCACACGACGGACAATGGGCTCTAAGTCCTGATGGGAAGAAAAACAAACTCATATTGCAAAGAGGCAGCTCTGCCTGGATGGGAGTAACCATAGACCATATTTTGCAATCCCCTCCTCCAACCCCCGCTCCCCTTCTCCCTCACCAGCTGGTTCTTTCTCTCTTGCTCTCTCTCCCTCTCCCCAACTCGCATTACACACACACACACACACACACACACACACACACACACACACACTCTCTCTCTCTCTCTCTCTCTCTCTCTCTCTCTCTTAAAACGCAGATGTGAGACACAGGGTCCTGGACCGGGAGACAGGTCTGAGGAATGAGAGCATGGCTCCTCAAGGCTCTTTGCCCTTGGTCTTCGGCCTGCACTTGTCTTAAACATATTGATTCCAAGGGCTCTCAGCTCCCAACCTGGCTACACTTGCCTGGTACATCTAAATCCAAGAAGTAGGCTCTGTTTTGTCCCAAACTTGGGTCACCCCTGCTCTCCCACATGGAGCTGCTCTTCAAGCAGCCCTGAGAAAAGGTCAGTGCAAACCGAGGCTCTGTGACACCCCTCCTCTCTGAACCGAAGGCCTCCAGGCACTGGACACACTGGCCTTTTCTTCCTACACAGGGACATACTGAACACCAGAGGCCAGCGAGAGTCAGGCTCCGAGAACAGCAGGGGCTGGACATCATGGTCCTGAGACTTGACTGGACGGATAGTGAAGAGAACCAAGCAGAAAACAGGGCCTGGAGCAACAGAGCACAAGTGAGGGCAACGGGCAGGTGGGATGCCAAGGTATCGGCTATGATCAGGAGGTGTCGGGGGAGCGTTGGAGTGGATCCTGGAGCAAACAGTGAGAAATTGAGCCTGAGGGCGCCACCGGGCCAGGAACAAATCCAGACGGCGTGGTTCACGGAGAGAGGTCTTTCTGCGCACACAGCCCACAGAAGCTGCTGCATCTCACCTGTGTGATGTAGAATCCCGTGAAGAAGTCAAGTATGAAAAACAAATCACAGCCTCCAGGGAAACTGCACAAACTTAACCTTGTCACCTTGAAGGAAATGAGCCCTTAAAAAAGTAGACTGCAGAGCCCTGTTCCTCAGTTGAAATATCCAAGTTAATTAACTTGATAAATTTCAGCTTTTCTCCATGCAGTGTAGACAGAGGCACACTCAGAGAAAATACAAGATTACTTTTCCCCAAGGAAAAGCCCAGCAATAAAAATGCTTTAATCTATGTCCTTTCAAAGTCTACAGCTTCCCAAAGAGGGGATATCTTTCCTTGTCCCTCCAAGGGAATATTCTGGGCATTCACATGGACGCATCTGGCTGCTCAAAAACGTCACGGTCGAGAAAAGAAGCAAACAAAAAGGACTTATTTGCCAATTTAAGAGTTAGGGGTGGCAAAATTCTTAGGGATGAGGAAAGGAAGAAGACAGACTTTTTCTAACAGGCAATTTAGCAATTATGTTTTGGGGGGATTTTTTAAAAAGCAGTTTGGTACATTTCTATTTTTAAAGTAATGACATATACTTGATCAAAAATTGCTAAAATGCTATTTCCAGCAAATTGCACAGATAATTAAGTCTAATTTCAATGATGTTTGAAATAATAGCAATAAATCTTTATGGGTTCTAAATCCATCTAAATTTTATTTTAATACAGAGTTTTCTCGTCTCAGTGACTTTTTATGAGTTTAGTTAGCTAAGGATATGTCCACATAGGCAACATGGAAAAGGAGGAAATTATTTGGTGAACTCAAGTGTTTTAAAAATAGATTTATTCTAATTACATATCTTACTGCTTCAATTCTTCATTATTTTTCCTTCAATGGCTTCTGTATCTGTATTGTCAATTCCCCTCACTCAAGTTTCAGAATGAATGGAGTATAATTTTCTCCCATACTTATAATGCGAGTTGAATGTTATAATAAATACAAACTTTAACAAACTACTCCCCAAATCTACACGAGGGTAGGGTGGGAAGGTGGTAACGAGTGGTTAGATTAAAAGGGTCCCTAGACAAAGTGTTGTTGAAAAATATCAAGGGCTAGACAGAGCTCTGAAACCATACCTCCTGCAAAGTAGCACAGAGAAATTCAGTTCTGTTATTTCTTCTGACGCTCTCAACTGCTCAGGTATTTTGGAGAGGAAAAGCAGCTTCCCAAAGGCACACGCCTGGTGAAAAGACTTCTACTGGGACCCAACTCTGTTCCCTGAACCCAGGACCCAAACATGAAATGGTTTACAGTAGAAGTGTTCACTAAGCCCTACGTGATACCAGCACCCACAAAAAAATGCACCCCTGTTATCTAGATAGGTCAGCTGAAATTGTCTTCATACATGAATTTCTATAATATTATATTACTTTTGCATCTTATTTCAGGGGTTGGCAAACTTTTTCTATAAAAGGCCACATGGTATGGGGGCTTCCCTGGTGGCGCAGTGGTTGAGAGTCTGCCTGCCGATGCAGGGGACACGGGTTCGTGCCCCGGTCCAGGAAGATCCCACATGCCGCCGAGCGGCTGGGCCCGTGAGCCATGGCCACTGAGCCTGCGCGCCCAGAGCCTGTGCTCCGCAACAGAAGAGGCCACAACAGTGAGAGGCCCGCGTACTGCAAAAAAAAAAAAAAAAAAAGCCACATGGTAAATATTTGGGGATTGCAGACTGTCCATAACGTCTCTGTCACAACTCGTCAAATCTGCCATTTTAACACAAAAGCATCTATAGACAATACAGAAACAAATTTGTGTGGCTGTCTTTCAAATAAAATTTTATTTACAAAAAATACGAGATGGGACAGGTTTGGCTCATGTGCTGTAGTTGCCAACCCCTGCTCTAGTTGATGCCTAAGGCCACAGAATGTTGACGTTGCCACCGAGGTCAGCCTCATTACAAAATGGAGGGTATGAGGAGGTCTGTGTCCTGAGTGAAATTTTTATGGGCTCACTTTATATTTCAACATGCACACACTTCCAAAGAAAGATTTAGAAAGGCTTAGAGTAAATCCCCATTTGGAAATGCACAAAAGATACTTGAAATGATCTGAAACTACTCAAGGAAAATGGGAAAGTATGCAACTAATCTGGTGTTTTTCCCACATGCAGGGGCTGTATGGGAATAAATTTCAAACTCGGGATGAATTAAGCCCTGGGATGGACCCTGAGCCTCCTGGTGGACCAAGCGGAGATGCAAAATTCCTCGCAGCCCCGTATTTCTGAGGGTTACTCAGACACGTCCTGACATAAACGACATGGTTGTATGTGGACAGATCTTTAGCAGAGGGGCATGCATTTCTATGCAGAATCAAGTTAATGGAGGGCATTGCTTTGTGTTCGTGCCCCCAGAATAGAGCCTGGAGGATGAGCTCATCCTGCAGGCCTGACTGTTTGACCCGAGTTCCCGCATGAAAGAGGCTGAGTGACAGCAACTGTGTGCTCCACAGAATAAACGTGGAACTTCTTTCCGGAGCACCAGATTATGTCCAGATTTTGAAGACAGGCAAATAACACATCTGTACTATTTAAAATGAGTGTGCGAACCTCCTAAAATCGGAATATCTGGGTGCAAATTCTGGCTTACTTCTGAGCCTTGAGGAAGTTGTGTAATGTCTCTGAGACTTAGTTCACTAATCTGTAAAATGGGCTTATAATAGTACCTCCTGGGGTGGGAATAAGGATTAAATCACCGGCATCCTTGACACAATTGCAGCCCCACACAAACTGCTGCCTCTGTCTCACATTTCCAGCCTCCGTGAAGTTGGGCCCCTGCCTGTCTGCATCTCTTGGTGCTCTCACTGCCCCTGAGACACCAGGGACCCTGTTCCTACTCAGACAAGTGGCTGGTGTTTCCAATATCCAGATATTGAGCACCGTAAACTTCTCGTTCCGCCTCCATTTCATCTCTTAGTTTCTTCCCAGAAACATTCCTGGGTTGGCTTTGAAGGCTCATTGGCCCCTGGACTGATCAGGAAATGATGCCTCGTTCCCACCAGCAGAGACACTAAGAAAACGGTCTAATATCACACCTGACATTTTCAAAAGATGCGATCAGATCTGAATTATTTTCCATGTTGAAGGAGAAACTAAATAATTCATAACACTAAACTGCTCTTGTTTGAATAAACATTGCTTATCAGAAGCACAGTGCTGTCTATGGTAGGTCATGAATTTGCATTCCTAGCAACGAAGCTATTTATTATTGTTTTACAAATATCAGGTTCTTATAGAACCTGCATTTAAAAAAAAAAAAGACTTTCTTCCTTGACATAAAACCACTTGCTTTTAGACTTCACCGCTCACATTACTCAATTTCTTTTTATTTAATTATTCAATTCAAAAATTATCTATTGCTTGTCTGCTGTGTTCAAGTCCCTCCCTTCAGAAGTTTACATTCTGAAAAGGGAATATAGAGTGTGCAACTGGTTGTTATTTAAAGCAGAGGAGGGTTAGCGTGACAAGAGAGGCTGCAGCTCTAGAAGGAAAAAGTCAAGTCTTCAAATCCCAGCTCTCCACCTTCTCTGCAGGGAGAACCCGGGCAGGTCTCTTCCTCTGCCTCGGCTTTAGTTTCCTTGTCTGCACAGCGTTAATCAGAACACCTTCCACGTGGGGCTGATGGCACTGCAGTGCACTGAGACACCACACACAAGTGCCTGCCTCAGTCAAGTCTACAGGCGAACAAAATAATGACAACAGACGAAAAGCTGCCCAGTTTAAAGCAGGATGGAAAGACCACACAGCAAGAGATTTAGAAACAGACTGAGATTTAGAAAAACAGAAATGAATTAAGTTTTAGGAAAAGTAAATAGCTTACTTTTCTCCATCACCTGAGTCTGTAATCTAAAATTCAGAACTCCTACAGCCATGCCTTTGTCACTGGCTCTTATGAAAACAGCAAGAGCGGAGGTTAAGGAGGCGACAATGTGGTGAATGTACCAGGCTCTGGAAACAGACAAGGACGTGGGATGCAGGAGAAGTGTGGCCTCACCCAGGCCCTAGGAAAAGCCAGCAGAGGGGAAAGTGATTTGCCGTGCGAGACGCCCCATTACAGGGAACGTATTCAGGGCATCACTCAATCTAACGCTCAAACCCCGAACCCCAGAATCCCTCGAAGACCCCCCCTTCTGCCTTCTTCCTGTTTTCTTAACTATCAAAACCATCCTTTTGCCCCAGACAGGTTTTCGGTCATCCCATGAAATGACATGGCCTCACTTCAAATATCCCTGCTTCAGCAACGTTAATGGGTTGGGATTTGTGGAAGGTTCTTGTGAATAAAAAACAGCAGAAGGTATGGGATGTCACCTCTGAGGTTAGGCTATGCAGAGACGGTGGCTTCCATCTTCCAGGCTGTGTCTCGCCCTCTCACGCCCACTCTGACAGATGCCGGCTGACTTGCTGTGGACTGCCCTAGGGAGAGGCACGCGAGGCAAGGAACTGAGGACAGGCTCTGGCCATCAGCCAGTGAGGAACTGAATCCTCCCGGCACCCATTTCGTGAGCCTGAAAGTGGACCCTGCCCCGAGCTGAGTCTCCAGATGAGACAGCAGCCCTGTTGACACCTGGGTGACAACCGTGTGGGGACTCGGGGATAAGCAGCCAAGCTGTACCCAATTCCTAACCTACAGAAGCTCTGAGATCATAAATGTTTGTTATTTAAATCCATTACGTTTGGGGTAATTTGTTATACAGCGATAGATAACTAAGACATTGCCTATATGCTATTTTCTTTAAAAAGAATTTCAAGTTTTCCTTAAGATGAGGAAGAATTACCTTCTCTTTATTCATTCAGTTTTTCCTCAGTAAGAAATTTTATGAGCCGCTCATAAAAAAACAAAGTTAAATTTAGCCTCTACCATTTAAATCACCTCTTTCTTTCTCTACCCTGCTTATCACAGGACCTGAAAACATGCTCCTTACATTTTAAGTTTTTATATTTTTACTTCTTAAAAATGAGAGAAAAGCCAGATATTTTCTCTGCAAACAGTACTTGTGCTCTTTAAACAGAGAACAGCATTCTCCCTCAATCTCAATTTCTAGCCTCCTTCTCTATCAAGTGTTGCAAAATTACATTTTTCCCTA